>NC_052151.1:48313390-48631140 GCF_902713615.1 Scyliorhinus canicula | reverse complement strand
GAGAGGGTCAGCTGTTTGATTTTGAGGAGCTGCTGCCGCAGGGAATCGGAGTCGACCCCGAAAACGAGCTGATCCCGGATCATGGAATCAGCCATCGAACCATAATTACATGACTGCGCTAGGATGCGGAGATGCGTCAGCAAGGACTGAAAAGGTTCATCATTACCCTGAAGCCTCAGTTGGAAGATGTACTGTTCAAAGCTCTCATTCACTTCAATGTCGCAGTGGCTGTCGAATTTTAGCAAAACTGTTTTGAACTTCCTCTTGTCTTCGCCATCGGCAAACATAAGCGAGTTGTAGATATGGATGGCGTGATCCCCCGCGGTCGAGAGAAATAGCACAATCTTCCTGGCATCCGATGCTGCCTCAAGGTCGGAGGCCTTGAGATACAGGAGGAACTTTTGCATGAAGATTTTCCAATTGGAGGCGAGGTTGCCGGAGATGCCGAGCTGCGGAGGAGGCTGGATGTTTTCCATTTTGCTGGATGGCCACTTTCTGGTCATTGCAGATTCACTCGAGGTAGGTTCAGCAGGATTGATATCACTCTGGTACCATGTTGTGTTAGGCAGGTTGGTTCGATGTTGACTGCAACTGGATGCAGGGAAGCTAGAAACAAACGTCTGACACAGGAGATGATCCAACACTGTTTTATTTAACTATGGACTGCTGTTCATGTTCAGCTGTGGGTTGACACTCTCCTAATCCAACTGATGACCACTTACTGGCTTGACCAGACTTACTAGCTACCGCATGGTAATAGTGCTGACTAACTTGTGCACTCTGACTGTCTCAGTAGCTGGGTCCTGAGAGAGGGAGAGTCTTAATGACCTGTGTGTTTTATAGTGGTGACGTCCTGTCTGGTGATTGGTTGTTCTGTGTTGTGTGTTCATTGGTCATCTTGTGTGTCAATCACTGCCTGTCATTATATACATGAGTGGATTTTGTGACACTCCCCGTGTCTGCGTGGGTTTCCTCCAGGTAATCAGGTATTCCCACACACCTGAAAGACATGCTGTTCGGTGACTTGGTTTTGATTTGATTTTTATTGTCACATGTACAGAAGTACAGTGAAAAGTATTTTTCTGTGGCCAAGGAAATGTGCACAGAAGACAAAAAAGTTAGTTACAGTGAATGCGAAAAAGTACACAGTTCTTCAACAAATAAGTAATTGGTTACAGCATGGAACAGGAGCCAAACAAAGCAAATACATGAGCAAGAGCAGCATAGGACATCGTGAATAGTGTTCTTACAGTGAACACATCAGTCCGAGGGGGAGTCGTTGAGGAGTCTAGTAGCTGTGGGGAAAAAGCTGCTCCTATGTCTGGATTTGCGGGTCATCAGACTTCTGTATCTTCTGCCTGATGGAAGGGTCTGGAAGAGGGCAAAGCCTGGGTGAAAGGGGTCCCTGACTACGCTGTCTGCCTTCCTGAAGCAACAGGAGGTGTAGACAGAATCAATGGGAGAGTGACAAGCATGTGTGATGTGTTGGGCTGAGTTCACCACACTCTGCAGTTTCTTGCAAACTTGGGTCGAGCAGTTGCCATACCGAGTTGTGATGCAGCCAAATAGGATGTCCTCTCTGGCACATCTATAGAAGTTTATGAGAGTCGATGCAGACATGCTGAATTTCGTAGCTTCCGTAGGAAGTAGAGACGTTGTTGGGCTTTCTTAACTGTTGCATCAACGTGAGAGGGACAGGACAGACTGTTGGTGATGGTGCACTGCAGGAACTTAAAGCTATCGACCATCTCCCTTTCAGAGTCATTGATGTAGTCAGGGGCGTGTGTCGTACTACTCTTCCTGAAGTCGATGATCAGTTCCTTGGTTTTGCTGACATTTAGAGAGAGGTTGTTTTCGGTGCACAATGCAGCAAAGTGATCTATCTCCCTTCTGTAGTCTAACTTGTCGCTATTTGAGATATGACCCACCACAATCGTATCATCCGCAAACTTACATTGGAGTTAAATATTGCCAGACATTCGTGTGTGTATATGGAGTACAGTAGTCAATTTGGACATTCTGAATTCTCCCTCAGTGTTCCCGAACAGGCACCGTAATGTGGCAACTGGGGGATTTTCGCAGTAGCCTGTCATTGCAGTGTTAATGTAAGCCTACTTGTGAAACGAATAAAGATTATTTTTATTATGTACGAAAAAGACCGAAACGAAGAACAGCCCTCACACTCTCTTATCTCCCGCATACACTCACCATGCCAATCCATGACAACCTTTGCTATCTTATGCCCCTGTGCTCATCATCCATGGCACCTCATACCCCTAAGCCAATCCATGGCCATCTGACCACCTTCCATGGCCCCCCACATACCTAAGCCCTTCATATCCATTAAGCCAGTATCGTGCTTTGACAGCTTTCACTGTTCCTTGACAACTTCGACAGTATCAATCAATTTATACACGTTTTACACACAATCATGTTTAATTTTAACAATCCCAAAGGATCTCTTATCCCTCTAAAAAAGAGCCTTCCCTCTCCAATGGTGTCCCAGGGACATATCCAAAGGTGTAGCTTATCTCTCCAAAGAGGTAACCATGGTTATCCAAACAACTCCACCAACTCTTACCTCGCCTAATCTGCACACTCTGGGATTCATGCATCCGGTCTGCCAAATTAATGGAGGCAGTTAGCTATTACATGGCCAACTGCACCTGTAAACCATGCTTCAGAGAACCCCAGCCTAACTCCAGTCCTGCCCCAATGAAAATAGGAAATGCTCGGACACAGGGATTAGAATTTCCAGACTCATCCACTATTTTCACTATGACAGAGAGGCTTTACATTGTGGTGATAAGCTGGGCCTTTACCTCATACCTTGCCTTAACTTACATTGTCCATCAGCCCCACCTCCCACTCCCTAGCCTCCTGGCTCTCATGCCTATTGATTTTGTAAATGATTGCCTCTCTTACAGTACTGGCCCCCTCCTTTCCAATCTTGCCATCTATCAGAACTATCACCCTTGATTCCTTTATCCATGCAAATTCATGTCCCATCCCCAACTTCCGGCACAGGAGCACAGGTCCTTCACAGCTCCAAGGGTCCCAGGTTCGATTCCCGGCTTGGGTCACTGTCTGTGCGGAGTCTGCACATCCTCCCCGTGTGTGCGTGGGTTTCCTCCGGGTGCTCTGGTTTCCTTCCACAGTCCAAAGATGTGCAGGTTAGGTGGATTGGCCAGGCTAAATTGCCCTTAATGTCCAAAAAGGTTATGTGTGGTTACTGGGTTATGGGGATAGGGTGGAGGTGTGGGCTTAAGTGGGTGAAGAAAACCAGTTATTTTTGACAGGTAAAAGGGTCATTGATTTAGCCATTTTGTTTCAAGTAAAACCCAGTTTAAGAACCATTTTAAAACGGTTTTTTGCTCTAAACCACAGAGTTGAATCAGTTTCATTACAATTTTTAAAAACACATAGCTTACAGAGAAGCATACAGAATTCATTCGAAACATTTGTAAAAGTACCACAATCTGATCAAGGTCAAAATGAGCACCATAGTTAACATGAATCTACCATTGTTCAAAATGTGAATAGTACAGGAGTCAGCAAATACCAGACCTGATAATAAGTGTAAGTTTACATTCCAACACACAGACGACACCCAAAGATGCAACATAGTCATACCTATGTTGCACATTGATGATTGACAACTTATCATCCAATGAAATGCATTTAAGACTCATCCAAGCCAATCAGCATATTACAAGGGTTGGGACAGATTGACTCAGATTGATAACAAATTCCTTAAAAAAAAAGAGGTCTGGGCAGCCATTTTCATTCCGATATCACTCTATACTATATGCTTGACTATCTACTATGTTTATTTTCGTATTTCCACTCTAACTCTAAAGTCTGCGCAAGCTGTTTTGCTTTGAGCAAGAAACCATTACTGTATTTTTGAAGTTTAATTTGTTTGTAAGCTACTAAGTTTAATTATATCTCTTAAAGCCTTCTGCAGGGACTTTCTTGAGAACATTCGATTTGTAACCACAAGAAGATTTTAAACTCTCAATTATAATCAATAGACACACAATAAAGTTTATATTTCACATCTGAGACGTGTAGTGCAAATTTCTACTGAGTTAAAGTGTATACGATACTAATTGGCGTAGTTGGCAGGATGGGGAGGAGCGCAGAGTCAGAGGAAATCGGAAGACCGAAGATCGTACCATTAGTGGAAAGACCAGAAGGACGGAAGACCCAAAGACATCTATCCATAAAACGGCTAGACTGGGGTAAGAAAATCTTTTTTCAACCATCAAAAGTCTTAAAGCCACGATGGCTTGTGCTTTGATCCCTCAAGAAAGGACATGTTGAGAAAAAGCTTTTAAATCGGGTGCAGGCCGTATAACTAAATAAAATACAAGTCTATAGTTGTGATCGTGTAATTTTCAAATTAGACAAACTTCTTTGCGACCAAAAAATTTTGTTTTAAGACAGGACTTATGGTGGTCAACAGTCCTAAAATAGACCTGGTTTCTTCAAAGGGTAGAGAACAACTTCCCACAACTTCAAAGGGAGGTCGTGCTGTACCAGAAGTCTCTGTTGATGATATATTGGGTGACCTTAAATCTTCAACTTACAGACATTTTGGATTGTCTAAAGTAGCTACGAAAATTGAATCAAAATATGACATCCCTGAAGGATAGTTGTCCGTTGACGACATCAAGAGGGTTTGGAGGAAAACCACACGATTGACCAAAAAGAAACGTATGAAATGGTCTTTTGCAGTAATGGCACAGCTCCATAAGCAGCAAGAAACAATCACAAACACAAAACACAATAGCGAACTTAAATCTGCCAAAGAAAAACTCTTGGCAGCCATTGACCAATTAGGAGCTGCAAAACCTAAGCTCGAAAAATATGATCAAACTGAAACACTATTGGCAGACTCGAAATGCAGAACTCAGCAGTTACTATTACAAATTGATGAACTCCAAAAGAAAAATACTCAGAATCCAAACTTCAACAGTTAATATCAGAAAATTATGGTCTTAAAAGTCAAAATTGGCAGTTACTTGAGGAAAAAAGTACTTTGGAAAGTGAAGTGAACAACATGAAAAGACATAACAAAGTGATGACAGACAAATTAACAGCTCAGAAGCCTTTAAATCTATTTTTAAAACTTCAGCTCAGCTCTCCAAAGCAAACAGCTCCGCCTCCAGTGAGAGTTGAAATGATTTTAAGTAAGGCCCAAGATGCACCAGAGGTATCTAAATGAGATCCTGCATTATCGCAAGCTGCTACTGACATGGAAACTACAAATACTCTGATAAGAACTCCATATGAGGAGTCTGGCCAAATAGACTATCTGTCTGTTCCGGGTTCAAGGACCGTTTTTCCTGAGAACAAACCGTTATCTCACTCTGAGACCGACCAAGACCTGCTGCTGGCCCCGATTGAAAAGCCACTCGTGGCAGCTTTAACAGACTCTGAGATTGTTAAACAAGGGAAGCCTGTTCGGCTGAACAGCGAGCCTAGTGGCAAACAAAGTGTAATACAACTTAACACATTAAGCACCAAACAGCTTGGAGTTGATTTGATTAAAACAACAGGCTGGGTTCAGAACTATTTAAAAGATCTTACAGACTATGATGAAATGTTTGAAACAGTTTGGAAGGAGTTTTCTGGAATGGAACTCCAGCCAAGGAAGGAAAACTATGATATGAGTACATTAGGATCATTGAAAACCCCTTTTGCCGCTGGTTTAAGAGCAGAACTGTCCACAGATTTAAACTTGATACCACCCGACTGGCAGCTAGAGGGTATTAACCGTAACAGACTCCGTCCCAGTCCGAAACAGCAACTTCTAAAAATAGCATATCAATCGGAGCAGAAATTACTCCTCCTCCGGTAACAACAAATCCAACTCCTTTTTTCACTCCGATACAGAATTCCAGAAAAGATATAAAATTCCTTTATTGTGTTGAAGACGGCCATTTTGTGAATTTGTGCACAATCAGATTTCATGATTACAAAATGGATTCCTACGATCAAAACCCATCCCCTGGCTACAGAGATACACCCCAAGTCACGTATCATCAAAAAGGCTATAGCTACGCATTGCCAAGAACTGTTAACTTGAAAAAGGGAAACTGGCATTTAAAATGAATGATGCTTTATTAATTATTGTAAAAAAATTATTCTGTTATTGTAAAAAATTTCTGTTGAACTATTATTTGCTGCATTATGATTCATTTAATAGTGAATTATTATTAATAATTTTATTACTAAATTACATAATCAATTTTGACAATAATTTTACCAACAGGGGCAGCACGGTAGCATGGTGGTTAGCATAAATGCTTCACAGCTCCAGGGTCCCAGGTTCGATTCCCGGCTGGGTCACTGTCTGTGCGGAGTCTGCACGTCCTCCCCGTGTGTGCGTGGGTTTCCTCCGGGTGCTCCGGTTTCCTCCCACAGTCCAAAGATGTGCGGGTTAGGTGGATTGGCTATGCTAAATTGCCCTTAGTGTCCTAAAAAAAAGTATATAAGGTTAATGAGGTTGGGGTTGTTGGGTTACTGTTATAGGGTGGATACGTTGACTTGAGTAGGGTGATAATTGCTTGGCACAACATCGAGGGCCGAAGGGCCTGTTCTGTGCTGTACTGTTCTATGTTCTATGTTCTAATTATTGCTAAATCATATACTCAACTTCAGTTATTTTACTGTATAATCATTTTATTTGTATACATGAAATAATTATTAGCAATCATTTATTATTGAATTATGCAATCATGATATTAATTTTTAATCGGTTAATCAATATTTTCAGATTAACAGAGCTGGTGAATCCATCTTCAGAAAACCAAGTTCATTCAGCGCAAGATTGATTCAGTCATCTATTCAACAAGTTATTTGTTTGACATTTTAAAATAATGTTTAAAATTAGCTTGGAAATTAAACTTCATACAATGTGGAAGCTGTTTTAAACTCTGATTTTAAAAAAATAACAATAATTAAAACTTTAGGAGACAGAGGTTCAGAGCACACAGTTCCCAATCACAAAGATAAGGATGAATTTGGCAGCTATCCAGTCCATTTGGGTGATGATAAAAAAATGTTGAGAGAGATGCAAATGGCATAATTCCACGTTATCCACCCACTATATGTTACTTTTGTTTTTGCAGGGAAAATTAACCATTTCAAACCATTTTTGCTGTATAATTCAGAAGATGTCAAAGACTTGCCAATACACATCCAATACAAAGTTAAAAAATCGTGACCAACCCTTTGATTACACTGTTTGAGGTTGGCTTTCCGGATGGTTGGGTGGCACAGGAATTAACATCATTCAGGGACTTTTCCTATTTTGCATATTTGGACTTAACATTTACGTACTGATGTTGCTGATCAGATACTTTGGCTAATGCATGCTTACCCATAGTGCCCCACCAATCCACATGGTTCATAGTAATTCATATGCACCACTCGCCAATAACATCAAAATGGAAAGTTTCTGTTGAACTGTTATTTACTGCATTATGATTCATTTAATAGTGAATTATTATTAATAATTTTATTACTAAATTACATAATCAATTTTGACAATCATTTTACCAATTATTGCTAAATCATATACTCAACTTCAGTAATTTTACTGTATAATCATTTTATTTGTATACATGAAATAATTATTTGCAATCATTTATTATTGAATTATGCAATCATGATAGTAATTTTTAATCAGTTAATCAATGTTTTAAGCAATTTATCAATTTTTACTAAGTCATCTTCCTCATCTACCTTATCCATTAGGACCAATCACGCGAAGAAATAAATGTGCTATCACTTTGCAAGATACAATCTTCGCCAAACGTATTCCTTTATATTGGAAGACAAGACTTTCCAACGAATTAAATAAAATAACATCATACAAAATGTAGCTGATTATACTACCACTGCCCTAGATACAATCTCTGACAAAATGCGAGCAATTCGAACCGTGGCACTACAAAATCGAATAGCACTTGACTATGTACTTGCCGAAAAAGGTGGCATCTGTGCCCTTATTGGTGCGGAGCGTTGCACTTTCATTCCAGATAATTCAAAAGAAGTTAAGGATCTGGCAGCAGACAGCAAGAAGAAGTCAGAAAGCTTAACACACCCTCAGATATCTCTACCTAGGAAAAGCTTTGTGGGTGGTTGGGACCCACAGGAATGTCCATAGTACAGGTATTCTTTTTATTTTGTGTAGCAGGATTCATCATCGACATAACATTCCTGTTGATCAAATGCGTTAGCCAACTATTCAATAAACGCAGGGCCCCACCAATCACAATGATTAACATTAATCCCACTGCACCACCAGTTAATGAAATGAAACTAAAATATTATTGTTAAACTGTTACTAACCTATCAAATATTTGACTGTATTACTAATGTATCGCTAAAAGATTACTGAATCAGTAGAATCAAATTCAATTAATTGATTAATTGTTATTGTATAATAATAATTTTTCAAGAATTCTAAGAATTTTTGCTGTGATGCTTGAACTGCAAAGCATGCCTGCTCTATTGTTGAAGGCTGTTTTCTGACAAGAAAACTATCAAAGACAAGGTCAATGAGTTCCTCTTTACGCTTTTACCTAACCTTTTGCATTTCTTCTTCCTTTTATTTTATTATGATACATCTCACTTATTCTTTTGATCAATCAAAAATGAGAACTGAAGGAAACCAGCTATTTCTGATAGGTAAAAGGATCATTGATTTAGCCATTTTGTTTTAAATACAACCCAGTTTAAAAACCATTTAAAAATGGTTTCTGTCCTAAACACAGAGTTGAATTAGTTTCATTAAAATTTAAAAAAAACATAGCTTACATAGAAATCTGCAGAGCTTGCAGAATTCATTTGAAACATTTGTAGAAGTACTGAACAGTACCACAATCTGATCAAGGTCAAAATGAGCACCATAGTTAACATGAATCTACCATTGTTCAAAATGTGAATAGTACAGCAGTCAGCAAATACCAGTCATGATAATAGGTGTAAGTTTACATTCCAACACTGGAGACACCCAAAGATGCACCATACCTATGTTGCACATTGATGATTAACAACTAATCATCCAATCAAATGCATTTAAGACTCATCCAAGCCAATCAGTATGTTACAAGGGGAGGGACAGATTGACTCAGATTGATAACAAATTCCTTAAAAAATAGAGGTCTGGGCAGCCATTTACATTCCGGAATCACTCTATACTATATGCTTGACTATCTACTACCTTTATTTTCGTGTTTCTCTCTAACTCTAAAGTCTGCGCAAGCTGTTTTGTGTTGAGCAAGAAACCATTAATGTATTTTTGAAGTTCAATTCGTTTGTAAGCTACTAAGTTTAATTATATACTTAAAGCCTTCTGCAGGGGCTTTCTTGAGAACATTTGATTTGTAACCACAAGAAGATTTTAAACTCTCAATTACAATTAATAGACACCCAATAAAGATTACATTTCACATCCAAGACTTGAAGTGCAAATTTCTACTGAGTTAAAGTGTATACGAGACAACACTTAACCGCAGTGTAGATTTCATCAGTGGGGTTCTCTTTCCAAGGGCCGGTGCAGACTCGATGGGCCAAATGGCCTCCTTCTGCACTGTAAATTCTATGATTCCCTTTCCCCTCCAAAGTTTTTCAATCTCCTGCCACCTCCTATACTCCTATCCCTTTTCAACAACCCCATTTTTCAATCTTACCAATCAAGTTTGCTCCTCTGGCAAGTCACTGAAATGGCCCAAATTGTAACAGTCGAGCATTCCCTCCATTCATCCAAAGTGACCTCTCTGAAGCCTTTGATTCAGTCAATGACACCATCTTCCATACCACAATTGCACAGCTCAGTAGAACTGGGAACTGGAGAAAAAGGTCAGAAAGTGAAATAACTGAGGGGGAACTAGAGAATAGAGCCAGTAAGACTCAGAGGAAGCGCAGAGAGGGAGATGTTGCTGATAGTCCAACTAGGGAAGGAACTGTACTGGACCTGGTATTGTGGAATGAGCCTAGCCAGGTGGTACAGTGGGTGAGGTACTACATGAATGCTTTGCATCAGTATTCACCAAAGAGAAAGACTTAGTGGATGATGAGTCTGGGGAAGGGTGTGTAGACAGTCTGGGTCACATTGAGATCAAAAAGGAGGATGTCATAAGAACATAAGAACATACGAACTAGGAGCAGGAGTAGGCCATCTGGCCCCTCGAGCCTGCTCCGCCATTCAATGAGATCATGGCTGATCTTTTGTGGACTCAGCTCCACTTTCCGGCCCGAACACCATAACCCTTAATCCCTTTATTCTTCAAAAAACTATCTATCTTTACCTTAAAAACATGTAATGAAGGAGCATCAACTGCTTCACTGGGCAAGGAATTCCATAGATGATTACTACTACTTAGTAGTTTGTGGCACTTAGGCACTCAGTGATTTGGCCTCCACAGCCTTCTGCGGCAAACAGTTCCACAGATTCACCACCCTCTGGCTGAAGAAATTCCTCCTCATCTCTGTTTTAAACGATCGTCCCTTTAGTCTGAGATTGTGTCCTCTGCTTCCAGTTTGTCCTACAAGTGGAAACATCCTCTCCATGTCCACTCTATCCAAGCCACGCAGCATCCTGTAAGTTTCAATAAGATCCCCCCCTCACCCTTCTAAACTCCAACAAGTACAAACCCAGAGTCCTCAACTGTTCGTCATACGACAAGCTCTTCATTTCAGGGATCATTCCTGTGAACCTCCTCTGGACCCTTTCCAAGGCCAGCACATCCTTCCTTAGATATGGGGCCCAAATCTGCTCACAATACTCCAAATGGGGTCTGACCAGAGCCTTATACAGCCTCAGAAATACATCCCTGACAGAAATATTTGTATCTTCACTGGCTACAGGTGAGGTCCCATTGGACTGGAGAATAGCTAATTTTGTTCTTTTATTTAAGAAGGGTAGCAGGGATAATCCATGAAATTACGGGCTGGTGAGCATTATGTCAGTGGTGGGGAACTTGTTGGAGAGGATTCTTTGAGACAGGATTTACTCCCATCTGGAAGTAAGTGGACATATTCGCAGAAGGCAGCATGGTTTTGTGAAGGGGAGGTCATGTCTCACAAACTTGATCGAATTTTTCAAGGAAGTGACAAAGTTCACTGATGAAGGTAGGGCAGTGGATGTTGTCTATATGGACTTCAGTAAGGCCTTTGACAAGGTCCCTCATGGCAGACTGTTACAGAAGGTGAAGTCACACGGGATAACAGGTGAGCTGGCAAGATGGATACAGAGCTGGCTCGGTCATAGAAGACAGAGAATAGCAGTGAATGGTGCTTTTCTGAATGGAGGACTGTGACCAGTCGTGTTCCACAGGGATCATTGCTGTTTCTAGTATATATAAATGATTTACAGGAAAATCTAATTGGTCTGATTAATAAGTTTGCAAATGACACAAAGGAATTGTGGATAGCGATGAGGACTGTCAGAAGATACAGCTAGATATAGATCGGTTGGAGACTTGGGAGGAGAGGTGGCAGATGGAGTTTAATCCAGACTAATTGGAAGGTCTAATACAGGTGGGCAATATGCAGTAAATGGCAGAACCCATAAGAGTATTGACAGCTCGAGGGATCGAGGTGTACAGGTCCACAGGTTACTGTCAGTGGCAATTCAGGTGGAGAAGGTAATCAAGAAGGTATATGGCATGTTTGCCTTCATTGACCAGGGCATTGCCTTTAAAAATTGGCACGTCTTGCTGCAAATGTAAAGAACCTTAGTTTGGCAGCACTTGGAATATAGTGTTCAATTCTGGTCGACACGCAATCAGAAGGATGTGGAGGCTTTGGAGAGGGTACAAAAGAGGTTTACCAAGATGTTGCCTGGTATGGAGGGCATTAACCATGAGGAGAATTTGGATAAATTCGGTTTGTTCTCACTGGAATGACGGAGGCAGAGGGGTGACCTGATAGAAGTCGACAAAATTATGAGGGACATGGATAGAGTGGATAGTCAAAAGCTTTTTCCCAGGGTGGAAGAGTCAATTACTAGGAGACATTAGTTTTAGGTGCGAGGGGCAAAGTTTAGAGGAGATGTGCGAGGGAAGTTTTTCACACAGAGGGTAGTGGGTGCTTGGAACTCCCTTATGGAATTGGTGGTGGAAGCAGGTACAATAGTGACGTTTATGGGGCGTCTTGACAAATACATGAATAGGATGGGAAGAGAGGGATACGGACCCAGGAAGTGTAGAAGGTTTTGGGTTAAACGGGCAGCATGCTTGGCGCAGACCTGGAGGGCTGAAGGGCCTGTTCCTGTGCTGTACATTTCTTTGTTCTTTATTCTTTGTCCTTATTTTTTTCACTCTTATCTATAAAATTGAGAATCTTTTGTGGTGGCTTTTTATTTCCTGCCCACATAACCATTAATTCTAGGTTTCCCCAATAAGTAGTCGTTGTCCACCACCTCTAACAAATCTCTATGCTTCCCCTTGATGAGATATGTACAGCGATGACAACTTGTTCTCCCTCTTCACAATCTCTCTGGTCCCTTCCATTCTTTGTGTTATCAGTTCTCTTGTCCGACATGCGCACTTAAGTTATGCACGTTGTAATTTTCTCTCCTGGCTAACATCCCATCCAAAATTCTGCTGCCAGTCTCCTATCCCACATGATGTCTTATTTACCCGCCATCCTTGATGACCTCCATCATTTCCTGTTACTACAAGTCCCACAGTAACAGCTGGTGGAATTTAAATTCAATTAATAAATCTGAAATGTAAAGTTAGTCTCAATAATTTGGATGACCATAACAAGTATCATCAACTCTTGTGAAAACCCATCGAGTTCACCAGTATGCTTTAAAGAAGGAAATCTTCCATGTTTCTCTGGTGTGACCTGCAGGTGATTCCTAGCCCACAGCAATGTGGTTGACTCTTAACTGGCCTCTGAAATAGCCGAACAAGACACTAGTTCAAGGGCAATAGGGATGGACAACAAATGCTGACCTTGTCAGTGACGCCACTTCAATGAAAGAGAGAAAAATGTTTCTTTTTTGGTTTTTGTTATCGTGTATCGCTGTTTATGCCTCTGTGAAGGGTTTGAGATGTTTTTTACATTTAATGCTCCTCATGGTAAAAGGATAACTGAGCATTGCAGTATTGGCAGCAAAGAATAAAATAATGGTGTGGCAATGTGAGGCAGATTAAACGTTTAAGGGAGAGGGGGGGCAGCCCATTAGACAAGCTTTTTCTTTTGTCCTGACTGGATGCGTGTAGGCCGGTTTGTCACGTGGCTACCTGATGATGCAGTATCGTCTAGCCTCACGTGATGTCCAGTCGATGGGTGAGTCTCTGATCGCCTCCATGAAATTCTGTTGCGGAAGTGTGAAACAATTGGTGGGAAAAATAAACTTTAGGTCATAAAATCAGAGAACAGAATTATAGAATCACTACAGTGCAGAAGGAGGCCATTGAGTCCATCGAGTCTGCGCCAACCATCTGAAAGAGAACCTTACCTAGGTCCGCGCACCCACACTATCGCCATTACCCTATATCCCCATCTAACCTTTTGGACACTAATGGCAATTTATCATGGCCAATCCACCTAACCTGCACCTCTTTGGACTGTGGGAGGAAACTGGAGCACCCAAAGGAAACCCACGCAGACATAGACATAGAACGATACAGCGCAGTACAGGCCCTTCGGCCCTCGATGTTGCACCGACATGGAAAAAAACTAAAGGCCATCTAACCTACACTATGCCCTTATCATCCATATGCTTATCCAATAAACTTTTAAATGCCCTCAATGTTGGCGAGTTCACTACTGTTGCAGGTAAGGCATTACACGGCCTCACCACTCTTTGCGTAAAAATCCCACCTCTGACCTCTGTCCTATATCTATTACCCCTCAATTTAAGGCTATGTCCCCTCGTGCTAGCCACCTCCATCCGCGGGAGAAGGCTCTCGCTGTCCACCCTATCTAACCCTCTGATCATTTTGTATGCCTCTATTAAGTCACCTCTTAACCTTCTTCTCTCTAACGAAAACAACCTCAAGTCCATCAGCCTTTCCTCATAAGATTTTCCCTCCATACCAGGCAACATCCTGGTAAATCTCCTCTGCACCCGTTCCAAAGCTTCCACGTCCTTCCTATAATGAGGCGACCAGAACTGTATGCAATACTCCAAATGCGGCCATACTAGAGTTTTGTACAACTGCAACATGACCTCATGGCTCCGGAACTCAATCCCTCTACCAATAAAGGCCAACACACCATAGGCCTTCTTCACAACCCTATCAACCTGGGTGGCAACTTTCAGGGATCTATGTACATGGACACCGAGATCCCTCTGCTCATCCACACTACCAAGAATTTTACCATTAGCCAAATATTCCGCATTCCTGTTATTCTTTCCAAAGTGAATCACCTCACACTTCTCCACATTAAACTCCATTTGCCACCTCTCAACCCAGCTCTGCAGCTTATCTATGTCCTTCTGTAACCTGCAACATCCTTCCGCACTGTCTACAACTCCACCGACTTTAGTGTCGTCTGCAAATTTACTCACCCATCCTTCTGCGCCCTCCTCTAGGTCATTTATAAAAATGACAAACAGCAACGGCCCCAGAACAGATCCTTGTGGTACGCCACTCGTAACTGAACTCCATTCTGAACATTTCCCATCAACTACCACTCTCTGTCTTCTTTCAACTAGCCAATTTCTGATCCACATCTCTAAATCACCCTCAATCCCCAGCCTCCGTATTCTCTGCAATAGCCGACCGTGGGGAACCTTATCAAACGCTTTACTGAAATCCATATACACCACATCAACTGCTCTACCCTCATCTACCTGTTCAGTCACCTTCTCAAAGAACTCGATAAGGTTTGTGAGGCATGACCTACCCTTCACAAAACCATGCTGACTATCCCTAATCATATTATTCCTATCTAGATGATTATAAATCGTATCTTTTATAATCCTCTCCAAGACTTTACCCACCACAGACGTTAGGCTCACCGGCCTATAGTTCCCGGGATTATCTCTACTCCCCTTCTTGAACAAAGGGACCACATTTGCTATCCTCCAGTCCTCTGGCACTATTCCCGTAGACAATGATGACCTAAAAATCAAAGCCAAAGGCTCAGCAATCTCTTCCCTGGCTTCCCAGAGAATCCTTGGATGAATCCCATCAGGGCCCGGGGACTTATCTATTTTCACCTTGTCCAGAATTGCCAACACTTCTTCCCTACGCACCTCAATGCCATCTATTCTAATAGCCTGGGTCTCAGCATTCTCCTCCACAATATTATCTTTTTCCTGAGTGAATACTGACGAAAAGTATTCATTTAGTATCTCGCTTATCTCCTCAGCCTCCACACACAACTTCCCACCACTGTCCTTGACTGGCCCTACTCTTACCCTAGTCATTCTTTTATTCCTAACATACCTATAGAAAGCTTTTGGGTTTTCCTTGATCCTACCTGCCAAAGACTTCTCATGTCCCCTCCTTGCTCGTCTTAGCTCTCTCTTTAGATCCTTCCTCGCTTCCTTGTAACTATCAAGCGCCCCAACTGAAACTTCACGCCTCATCTTCACATAGGCCTCCTTCTTCCTCTTAACAAGAGATTCCACTTCTTTGGTAAACCACGGTTCCCTCGCTCGACCCCTTCCTCCCTGCCTGACTGGTACGTACTTATCAAGAACATGCAATAGCTGTTCCTTGAACAAGCTCCACATATCCAGTGTGCCCAACCCTTGCAGCCTACTTCTCCAGCCTACACATCCTAAGTCATGTCTAATGGCATCATAATTGCCCTTCCCCCAGCTATAACTCTTGCCCTGCGGGGTATACTTATCCCTTCCCATCACTAACGTAAAGGTCACCGAATTGTGGTCACTGTTTCCAAAGTGCTCACCTACCTCCAGATCTAACACCTGGCCTGGTTCATTTCCCAAAACCAAATCCAATGTGGCCTCGCCTCTTGTTGGCCTGTCAACATATTGTGTCAGGAAACCCTCCTGCACACATTGTACAAAGAACAACCCATCTAATGTACTCGAACTATATCTTTTCCAGTCAATATTTGGAAAGTTAAAGTCTCCCATAACAACTACCCTGTTACTTTCGCTCTTTTCCAGAATCATCTTCGCCATCCTTTCCTCTACATCCCTAGAACTATTAGGTGGCCTATAGAAAACTCCCAACAGGGTGACCTCTCCTTTCCTGTTTCTAACCTCAGCCCATACTACCTCGGAAGAAGAGTCCCCATCTAGCATCCTTTCCGCCACCGTAATACTGTCCTTGACTAGCAGTGCCACACCTCCCCCTCTTTTGCCCCCTTCTCTGAGCTTACTAAAACACCTAAACCCCGGAACCTGGAACAACGGGGACACGGGGAGAAAGTGCAAAGTCCACATAGACAGTGACCCAAAGCTGGAATTGGCACCAGGTCCTTGGTGCTGTGAGGCAGCAGTGCTAACCACTGTGCCACCAATGTGCCACCCAGAAACGTGTGGATGTAGTTTTCAAATTTGGATGGATTTAGCTTCACTGGATAGTTAAGAGTTACAGCACAATTTGGCAAAACAAAGGAAACTGAGTTTTTTTGGAGATAGATTTGACGAAGCCGCCCAATAAGTGACACCACAGAGAACAATTTTTACTGAACAAATGAATGATTTAGAAATTAATTTTCTCTGAGCATTGTGAGCAAATAACAATTTTCAAACACTTTTGGGAAGTTCTGCACATTTCACAGTGGGATGATTGAAATAGTCAGCATCTATACCAATTAAATGGTAATCAAGCTGGTTGAGAAGTATGAAAAGACCTTTATTACAATACAATTGTGATTGGCTATTTCACTTTAATCACAGCTAATGGATTTAGATTGCACAGTTACTTCAGTG
This sequence comes from Scyliorhinus canicula, assembly GCF_902713615.1. NCBI lineage: Eukaryota > Metazoa > Chordata > Chondrichthyes > Carcharhiniformes > Scyliorhinidae > Scyliorhinus > Scyliorhinus canicula. The sequence goes on along the minus strand of NC_052151.1, from coordinate 48,614,249 downwards.
TGCTCATTACTGTTTTTATTTAGGTTGTTCATTTTTCCCAATATAACAAAATGGATTCACAGTTTCAGGGTCCCATGTTTGATTCCCGGCTTGGGTTACTGTTTGTGCGGAGTCGGCACGTTCTTTCTGTGTCTGTGTAAATTTCCTCCGGGTACTCCGGTTTCCTCCCACAGTCCAAAGCTGTGCAGGTTAGCTGGATTGGCCATGATAAATTACCCTTACTCGATGGGCCGAATAGCCTCCTTCTGCACTGTTAATTCTATGATAATCTTCCTAGAATTACATACTTTTTCTTTCAATTTGATACTATATTTAACTTCCCTAGTTAGCCAGAAATGATACATCCTTTTCATTCTCACCGGAATATATTTTTGCTGAGTGTTATAAAATAAACTCCTTAAAGGTCTTCCATTGCATCTCTACTGACCTATCCTTCAACCTAATTTCCCGGTTGTCTTTAGACAGCTCTGTCCTCATACACTGAAAATTGCCTTTATTTTAGCTTTACCAACTCATATTAGACCTATAATAACTCATAAGGAAACTGTCATAAACCTAGGTACATTTATTTACATATATACAAGTTAAAATTTACATTGCATCTCACTCCCAGTGTAGAACCTCCTGGGAGGATAGATCTTACCAAGCCCTTACCCGAGACAGTTTTTATCATATGGTTTAACACGCCCCCTACCTGGGGAGCTCATATTCAATGAGCCCCATTGGGAGATTAGTAATTGCTTTCTAATGATTCTCATGGGGTTTAGATCATAGATCATAGAATTTACGCTGCAAAAGGAGGCTATTCGACTCATCAAGTCTGCACCAGCCCATGGAAAGATCACCCTACCTAAGCCTTCACCTCCACCCTATCCCTGTAACTCAGTAACCCCATCTAATCTTTTTGGGCACGAAGGGCAATTTAGCATGGCCTATCCACCTAACCTGCACATCTTTGGACTGTGGGAGGAAACCGGAGCACCTGGAGAAAACCCACGCAGACACGGGGAGAACATGCAGACTCCACACAGACAGTGACCCAAGTCTGGAATTGAACCTGGGACCCAAGAGCTGTGAAGCAACTGTGCTAACCCTTGTGCTACCGTGTGGAGGTCTTCTGCATCGCTTGGCCCGCAGCTGTGCCTCTACTTCTGGTGGATTCTGGTGGATCTGGGTGGGGTGAGGTGTAATGGGCTGTTGCCTGCCTCTTCTGGACAGACCAACGAAGGGGCCTCGGTGCCAGACAGACTATCAGCTGCTGGTACGGAAACATCCATATCCATCTGGAACCTAAGTAGTAGTAATCATGTTGTGTCGGTCGCAACAACATGGCCGGCTGGGCCCGCAACCCCATGGCTGGTTCATGTTGAGGTGACAGTGGTCCACCGTCGGTGGAATGTCCCAACAGGTGACCTCACACCTGGTCAAGTGGTAGACGTGTTTCTTTAAGTGTATTTCCCTGGGAGCAGACCCTGTATGAGACTGGGCCTGTCTGGCCCAGCACCACGCCTGAGAGCCACATTACACCACCTCCAAAAGTTCAGGCAAATATGGTGCCTCCGGCGCAGAACTTTTGTCCCGACATCCCGGGATCCACGGCGACTCTTCAGCGCCTCCTGATGCCGCACTACCTTGGTTCCAAGGCTAGGAAGCACAAGACTCAACCGAATCCGGTGCTGTCACCCCATTAAAAGTTCTGCTGGATTAATCCCAGTGATCACGTGTAGCGTCATGCAATAACTGTACAAAGAAAGTGCCAAGTGTGTGTCTATAGATCCAGTCGATTGCTTTTTAAAATCACGCTCAAAGTTTTGGACCACCCGCTCAGCCAGTCCATTAGATGAAGGATGATAAGACACGGTGGGATGTGGCAACTGCCATTACACCACATAAAAACAGCAAACATGTCACTGGTAAAAGGAGTGCCAATATCTGTCACCAGGCACTTTGGGCAGTCCATGCATATTAAAAACACCTCAGAGCTTCTCAATGGTGGTCGTGGATGTTGTGGTAGACATCTTGCAAACGTCCACCCATTTGGAGTGGGCGTCCACCAGTATGAGGTGTTTGCAACCTATGAATGGTCTAGCGAATTCTGTGTGGAGATGAATCCACAGATGACCTGACCATTCCCAAGGGTGGAGAGGAGCTGATGCTAGAATATTTTGTAACGCCCAGCATTCTGAGCAGTTCTTTACAATGTACTTGACATCCCCTGACCAAAATGTAGCGCCGGGCCATCATCATTCCATCCTCTAAACTCAGTTAGGAGAACCGTCAAGGTAATTTGCATATTTATAAGCAGAATCCAAGGGTCTATCAAGACCATAGATATCTGGAACATTAATGTCGATAGTGGGTGTTTCGACAGCGATGGAGGATGGTTCACCAATGGCCGGTGCTGGGATCTTCTGGTCCCACTGTTATCAAAAGCATTTCCCCATTGAACGTAACCTTTACCGCAAGGAAACCCAAGGCTGGGGTAAGACACCGCCAGCATGAATGGTCAGAAATACCCACGCAACGACTATTTCAGAAGTGATGACTGGGATATTGTAAAACAAAACCCAGGTCCAGAAACCAGAGAAACATTCCTTATGACATCATTGTGGGGAAGGAGGTCACAGGACTCAAGTGACCATTTCAAAATATCTTTATACAGTTGAGAACTTAGAAGCAAACGGCCTGCTAATATATTCTATTTATTCTATTTAAACCTCAGAGAGTTTGCTGCGAGTTACTTTAAAAATTGACGAACCAAACCATGGGTTTTGGAATAAGCACCACAACCAATTTTCAAACAAAAACCTTTGCTTATGAACAGATGGCAAGAGAATAAGAGTTCAGTTTTGCCCTTCTCTCCTGTTTGTAACAGGACTTAAAGTCTACGCCCACCAGTGACCTTTGCTATTTCTTATCTCTTTTTTATAAAATAATAAAAATAAATAGGGGATCAAATTTTACATTATTGCCCGGCAGGTTGAAGAGTAAAGCAGTAGCTATTTCCAGCAAGAGAGGATTTAACTATCTCACCTTGACATTCAATGGCACTTTCACTATTTTTTTCTATCGCTCATGACGTTGCTGGCTGGGCCAGCAGTTGTTGCCCATCCCTGAGGACATTTAAGAGTCAATCACTTTGCTGTGGACCTGGAGTCACATATAGGCTAGACCAGTAGGATTTCCTTCCTGAAAGAACATTCATGAAACAAATGTGTTTTTACAACAAATCTAATTCCAGATTTTTATTGAATTCAAATTTCACCATCTGCCATGGTGGGATTCGAACCCAGATCCCTGGAGTAATATCGTGAATCTGTATTATTAGCCCAGTGACAATGCTAGTATGCCTCTGTCTCCCCTGAAATCCCCCACTGTCAACATCCTGGGGGTTCCCATTGAGTGAAAATTGAACTTGATCAGCCTTATATATTCTATGGCTACAAGACAAGGTCAGAGGCTGGGAATTGTATGGTGAATTACTTACCTCCTGTCCCCAGACGTCCTGTCCACCATCTTCAAGGAACACTTCAGTAGTGTGATGGAATCCTCGCCATTTGTTTGGATAGGTTCACCTTCCACAATAATAACCTTTATTAGGCTTACATTAACACAGCAATTAAGTTACTGTGAAAAGTCTTTACTCGCCACACTATGGTGCTGTTTGGGTACACTGAGAGAGAATTCACACTGTCCAATTCACCTAACAGCATGTCTTTCGGGACTTGTGGTAGGAAAGTGGAGCACCCGAATTAAATCCACGCGGACACAGTGAGAATGTGCAGACCCCGCATAGACAGTGACCCAAGCCAGGTGACTGTGAAACAACAGTTCTAACCACTGTGCTACCTCTAACAACACTCAGGAAGCAAGACATCATCTATGTCTAAGACGCCTGCTTGCTTGGAGCCCCATCCACCTCCTTAAACATGAACTCCCACCACCGCTGACACAGTAGGAACAGTAGGTGCCATTTACAAGATGCACTGCATCACCAAGCCTCCTGTGACAGCACCTTCCAGACCTGCAACCTCTACCACATAGAAAAACAAGGCCAGCCGATGCAATAGACCAGCACCATTGTAAGTTCACCTTCAAGTCACACACCTTCCTGACTTGGAACTGTATCACTTTTCCTTCACTATAGCTGGTTCAAAATGCTGGAACTCCTTCCCTTATCTAGGTTTACTCCACGACAAGGACTGCAGCAGTTCAAGAAGGCAGATTACCGCCAAGTTTCCAATGGCAATTAGGGATGGGCAACAAATGCTGGGCTAGCCAGTGACACCCATGTCCTGTGAAAGAATCAGAAAAATGGATGACCCTGGCAAAAATTGGGGCGCGACAACACACATGATTTGCAAGGAGAAGCGTGACAGAAATGCATTTTGTCCTGAGGCAGATGCAACAGAAATATCGAATGTTGTATTTTCTGCTGTTAGCTTGACGATTTTCAGAACCTGTCTTTATATTATGGGTATACTTTCTAAACACACAGTGAAATCTCTCCCATCTATCCATCTGTAAACAAGAAATTTGCTTGTGATGAGATGAAAATGGATTTATTGGTGTTGAGCATTTTGTAAGTCTTTGAGAGGCTGTATCTGTAAAATCCCCAGAGGTGAGGAGTTAAATTCACGAGTTGTATCTCTGCAGCTTTTCTCTTGTAGATTAATGACAAATAAGTTGCACAGAAATCACATGGCAAGCTAAGTCCCAGGGTAGTTCTGGTCTTTATATACTTGCAGGATTTTTTTGTCTTTGTTTTTCATTATCAGGAAAAATAGCAAAGGCAATAGATTTCCCTGTCAATGCTCAGCAATTAGTTTATGTTTTCCTATCCTTTCGGGACTGCACATATTTCTTTTCTTCAATCAGTATGTAAATTTTCGCTGCTTTTAAAAAAAATGCAATCTGTAAAATCATTATTAATAAAATGCAAGTCAATGGAACCTCTACTAAGGGGTATGTCAGAGGACTTACATGACAATAACTTGTTAAAAACCTTCACAAAGGAAGTTCTTGCCTGACAGACTTCATTGACTTTTCTTGATTATAGTTTTGATGCAACTTCATGGCCAGTTCAGGTGGCAGTGAAGATTCATTCATATTAATCTGGACTGGAGAAGCCTATGTTGTAGGCCAGGGTAGGTTTCAGGCGGGATTCACTCAGCCCAGGCCTGGCTGGGGTATCACCGGGACGGGCGCGAGTCGCGCAATGTCGACTAGACGCAGGTCCGCCGATTCTCCGGAGAAGAATCTGTGTCATTGGTGCTGGCGCTGTCCACGTGTGCTCTTACCCGGCGGGACCTCGGCTGGCATGCATTCGGGGACGGCCTGGTTGGGGGGAGGGGGGGGGGGGAGGGGGGGGGAGGGGGGGGAGCCCAAACCCGGAGGGGGGGGTGACCTCCGCTGTGGCCTGGCCCGCGATCAGGGCCTACATAATCGGCGGGCCGGCCTCTCGGGCTGGGGGCCTCTTTGGTTTTGCGCTGGCCCCTGTAGCCATACGCCATGTTGCATCGGGTTTAAATGGGTGCTAAGGAGCTTTTTATTTATTTATTTATTTTAAAAAATAAATAAATTTACAGTACCCAATTCATTTTTTCCAATTAAGGGGCAATTTAGCATGGCCAATCCACCTACCCTGCACGTCTTTGGGTTATGGGAGCGAAACCCATGGAAACACGGGGAGAATGTGCAAACTCACACGGCGTTGACCCAGAGCTGGGATTGAACCTGAAACCTCGGAGCCGTGAGACAGTAATGCTAACCATTGTGCCACCGTGCTGCCCTAAGGAGCATTTTAAAGGAGAAGAGTTAAGTAGGGACGTGGGTAGCTTTAGCGAGAAAATCTAAGAGATAGGGCCACGGCAGCTGAAAAGGTGACTTATAACAACAATAGTTCATTCTTTAGCCTACTACATACTTCTACTCTGCCCATGTCTGGGAATAACTCACACTCTTCCATAACATGAACCTTTAAGTAGTCGTGTTATCATAACATCACGTGACCACTCGGGTGTATATTAACCGTCCCGAATCTAGGGAACTTTGAAAAATTAAAACCAATGCCTTAATTATCTCACAAACTACTTCTTTCAAGATCTTCTGATTACAGGAGAGATGCCAGAGGACTGGAGAACACTGAACGAGGTACTATTATTCAAGAAAGAAGTAGGGAAAAATAATAGATAATTATGGCGGCACGGTAGCACAGTGGTTAGCACTGCCGTCTCACATGCCAGGGACCCGGGTTCAATTCCACCCTTGGCCTACTGTCTGTCTCGAGTTTGCATGTTCTCCCAGTATCTGCGTAGGTTTCCTCCTGGTGCTCTGGGTTCCTTCCACAGCCCCAAGATATGTAGGTTAGGTGGATTGGGCATGTTAAATTGCCCCTTCTAGTCCAAATGTTAGATGGGGTCACAAAGATAGGGCAGGGTGATTTTTCAGCAGGTTGGTGTAGACCTGATGGGCTGAATGGCTTCCTTCTGCATTATAGAGATTCTCTGGTTCTATCAGAGGTCAGTGAATCTAATATCAGTGGTAAAAAAATTGTTGAAAACATTTCTGAGGAACAGAGTTAATCTCCACTTGGAGACGCAAGTTTTAATCAAAGCTTTGTCAGGGGAGATCAAGGGCACCATTCTCTCAAAAGGGAACAAAGTCCCTCAGTGAGCGTGTTTAGCCGCTATTAAACATGGTAATTCATGGAGAATGCACAGCCGAGGCCACACATAGCCCCGTTTTGTACATTGGGGAGCTCTGCTCGCCGGAACTACCCACTGTAGTGAGAGAGCTGGGCGCCATTTTTAAATGGTGCCCCGATTTCTGAGGCTCCCGAAACAATCCCCAACCTCGCCCCCAGCCCGAACGCAATATGGTAGGGACTCCGACCCACCCCGCAACTCCCCCAACACCCATGCTGGGCACCCCTGGCCAGATTGCACACGTGCAAATAATGCCATCTGGGTGGCACCAGGAGTGCCATGCCACTACCCTGTCCAAAGGGAATGCAGTTCAGGGCCTCCGATCCCCTGGGAGACCCCCAAAAGTGCCATTCCATCTGGTCCCAGTTTGTGTGCGGGAACCAGTGCCGAATGTCGCTCACCCAATGACTCTGAGGCGAAGGCATTGAAGCCACAGCCTCAGGTACCTCAGGGACCTGCACATTAGAACGAGGCTTACTGCCTCCCTCTAATGTGCAGATTTGCTCAAAAGTGATCCTGCCCATTGTGCGCGGAATTGACCCTGCAACGTCTCGCGAGATTTAATGCAATTAAATATTTTCTTTTTTAAATATCTATCGAAACTCTTACTATCTGTCCTTATATTTCTAGCTATCTTCCACTATTTTTTTCCCTCATTAATATTTTGTGAATCTTTGCTGTTCTTTATATTCTGTACAATATTCTGACCTGCGACCGATCTTTAAACAATGATATGCTTTTACTTTAAGTTTGATACTGTATTTAACTTTTCTGTTAACCACAGATCGTGGGTCCTTCCCTTGGAATTTTTCTTTTTCTTTGGAATGTGTCTATTCTGCGTATTCTGAAATATCCCCTTAAGTGTCTCCCACTGCATCTCTATTCACTTAATCTCATATGCCGGTTCACTTTGGCTCGCTGCCTTCATAATTGCCCTAATTTAAATTTAAAATACCAGTCTTCCATGCACTAGTCTTTCCCTTAATGAATATAAATTCCACCAGGTGCTGTGGTGGGATTTGAACCCATGGCCCCAGATAATTTGACCAGGTTACTGGATTGGTAGCCTGTTTACATTACCACCACACCACCTACTCTCCAAACAATGAATCATGTCATATCAAAAGGCATATTTGTGTAAAAATACTTCAATTTTGGAAAATGCATCTAAACAAGTTTCATAAATTAACATTTCCTGGAAGCACCAAGACTCTAGCCTGCAGAATTTGAATCTCGTTCTTTCAGTGCTTAAGCCCCCTTCGTAAATCAACAACTACTTGCAACCACCGGCGAAAGGACGCAGAGAGATGACACAATGATGTGCTGATCTGCAAGGAAACACTATCTTCCAAATGATCAAATGCCACATTGTGAACAGTCAAACAATATTTGTAGACACATCACAAGTCTTCTGTTTTTTTCCTGAAACCTCTTCAACAAAAACCATTTCCAATAATTAACCTCTTCTTCTCCCTGCTTTATTCAATTTAAAGGTCAGCAATTTCTGCAAGAGCAAGCTTCTGCTATTGCATTTTGGGTTTTTTATGTTTGACCAACATAATGATGGGATAAATGCAAGTTGTTGTTGTCAACCTAGTGAAGCTTAGTCACCCTGCATCACAGTTTTACATCTCAGTATCCAACTGTATTTTGAACAACATTGTTAACCTCCTTCAAACTTGAGATTGAAAACAAATCTGAAAACATATTTTTCTGGTCCACATTCCCAAAGATTCTGAAAGGTAATTCTCCCTGTTTATCTTTTTCTCAACGTGATCTGATTTAGCCCTTTCCTTGACTGTAGTTCATCACTTCACCAATTGCCTCTCCCATCTCCACTGTGAAATTCTCAGCTTTGGTTTGCAACACAATTCCATCCAGTTTTATTTTCAACTTGTCAAGACTCACACTTTGAATGTTACAAAAAATGTCGGCTGGATTCTCCAATCCCCGACACCAAAGTTGCGTTCGGTGATGGGCTGGAGAATCCCCAATGACAATTAAATCGGGGCAGTGCCGCTTTCGGGATGCTCCGCCCCCTCAAATGCGGCATACTTGGAGAGTACACCCCATGCCGCATCCACGGCCTCCAAACGTTGGCTAAGGCCGGCCCCGCGATGCTCCATTCCCGACTGGCGGTGTTCCCGATGGCGTGGGTCTCTCATGGTCTCACCCGTCGGGAACTCAGCCTGGTGGCTGCGGACTCAGTCCAGTGCCGCCACATTTGGGGTAGGGCCGATCCGTGGGCTGGGTGGACATATTCGGGGCTGAGGGCACTGTGGTGGTGAGGTCTGAGGCGTGGGAGCCGGCTGAACAGGGGTACAATTTTGCAGGCTGGGTCCGCAGGCTGCGTGCACCATAAAGCACAGCGTGGTCGCTGCAAGCCGCCACCATCCACATGCACGGCCACAGACCCGGCAATTCACCAGGCCGTATCGGCATCTAGAGCTGAGATCTCTACACTGCCTGGCTGCTAGTTCCCCCCCGCCCCACCTCCCCCGGAACAGGGAATCGGTGGCCATTTTGCACCAGTTTTCCTGGCGTAAAATACAAACGTTTTCACGCCGGCATGAGAACTTAGTCTCCAGAACGGAGAATCCAGCCTGTGATATACACTTCTGAGGTTAAGTTCAGGTGTACTGTAGAAGCACGGAAGACAACATTGATTGCTCATACTTAATTGGCCTTGAGAAGGTGGTGGTGAGTGATGTGTTGTGAAAGCTGGGTCTGCGAGGACTGCGTTTATTGCAGCAGTGAGAGAGACAGGCTTCCAACACTTGAAGAAATCCAACTCGATTTTATTGAACTCTTAACTCTCATACATACTTTAACTGTGGGTTGACACTATGCTGAGTTGACTGGAGACCTGAGGCTAACCTGACCAGACTATCTTACTACCATATGGTGTTTGTTCTAGTTGTTGCTCACGGGCTCTGACTGTCTCAGAGGCTGGATCCCAAGAGAGCGGGAAAACTAGTGCCCTCTGGCTTTATAGTGGTCGTGTCCTGTCTGGTGATTGACTGCTGTGTTCTGTGTGTTCATTAGTCATCCTGTGTGTCAATCACTGCCTGTCTGTGCACCATCATATACCTGGATGGATATTATGACAGTGAGCTGACGTCTTGAATTGCTGCTGTCCGTGTGGTGCAGGGATGCCCACAATGCTGCTTGGGAGGGAGCGCCACAATTTTAACCAACCATCAGTGATGGATCAGTGATATATATTTGAAAGTCAGAATGATGTGTATCTTGAAAGGGAACTTCCAGATAGTGGTGTTCCATGCTTCTGCTGCCCTTGTCTTTCCACATGATATTAGTCAGAAGTTTGGAAAGTGCTGTCTGAGGCAGGGATTTTCAAACTCAGGGTCGCGACCCACCTGCGGGTCGCGAGCGGGTGTCGGGGTGGTCGCTGTTAAGTAATGGGTTAAGAGACATTCCAATTAGTTGTCTCATTTTGTTAAGTATCGAAAAATTGACACTGATATGTAAAGAGGTTTCAGGTGGCCTTTGTGTCAGGTGACGTGATGTTCGAGCTTTGTGCAGAGTCTGTTGAAGTAAATTAAAGGTGTGCGTGAAAAGGAGCAGAACCTTTGACTCTTTATACAACAGCAGCTAAACATCTAACAGTTGCAGAGTGATCATTCATGGCATTCCTATTTGTGGGAGAAGTGGCCAATGGCTGAAACCAGCTTTTAAGAATGTTGACGCGACCAGCTTTTAAATACAAACAATGAAGACTTCCCACCAGAAGCAGCAAAGAGCAGATTGCGATGTCACATGGCCTGTACATCCATGCATTGGGTGCAAAATCACAGAGCAGATATTCCTCCATTTTTTAGCTGCCAGCAAACAAGCATCAATACTGTGTGAAGAACTGAAGATGGTAATTTTGAAATTTGGAAGAGGGCAAAAGACACAAACAGGCCAGGATTTCACAACAGAATATGCTGGAGAGAGCTGAACAGGAGAGTCCACAGCAGGACAAAGCAGTGCTGGTGTGACCTGTATGCAGAGGTCTGGGGCCTCTGGTGAACACTCAAGAAAGAAAAAATTGAAATCTGGAGCAATGCAGTACAAAGATGATTTCTTGAGGTGTGTCTTTGTTAATTGTCCCAATGCAAATCAGGATACAAATCAGCATGTGTGTAAAATGCAGGGAAGTACTGGCAAATGAAAGTTTCAAACGCTCAAGCATTTGAAGTCTTAACATGGGGAGTTCGAGGGCAAACCTCTTGATTTTTTTCAAAGGATGCAGTGGGAACTTAAATTGTCAGCTGAAGTCCTTAACAGAAATGTAACACTGAATGTCAAGGCAAGTGAGATTGTGAGGACCAAGCAGGCTCACCTGTTGCATTAAAGGTCAGAAATAATGGTGAGTCATGAACGTCGGTTGGCGTGGCTCGCGAACTTCGGTCGGTGTAGGTCGTGAAGGTCAGCAGGCATGGTTCCCGAAGGTTGGCCAGTTGGTAAAAGTGGGTTCCAGGAAAAAAAGTTTGAAAAACACTGGTCGAAGAAGTGTTGGTTAGTTTAGTTCCCGCAGAGCATCTTGTAGACAATCATACAACTCTGCATTGGTGGTGGAAGGAGTGAATATTTGTACAAAGGGTGCTCATCAAGGATGTCTGGATTGTGTCTATCTTCTTCCATGTTTTTGGAGCTGTAATCATCCAGCCAAGTGGAGAAACTTTCATCAGGCTGCTGACCTGTGCCTTGTTGATGGTGGACATTCTTTGGAGCATCAGGGCGTGAGTTGCTCACTGCAGGATTCCTAACCTCTGACCTTCTGTTAAGAACTTTCTGGTGTTGAATGCAAGGGTATCCCAAAACCCATAAGGGTAACTTGGAACACCATTCTTAGCAGTGTATATTTTCAATTTGGTATACTGTTAGAAATGATATGTAAACCAGGGAGCAATAGTCCAATATTTTTGTGCTCAATTCGTGAAGAATATTTATTAACTTAAGAAAAATGCATAAGAGGAATCTATTACACTACAACAGTGCACTGAACTACACTGATGGCTATACACACATGTTATTCCATGGTTACCCCTTTTTTCCCAACGTCCTACATTTCCTGAATTCTCAGATGACCCTATTGCCAAACAGCATTCAATATTATGTAACTCTGTGAGCTGAATCCAGCAGATAATTACCACGCACAGGTTATTTGTCACGTTTAAGAAAACTGTCTTCAGTTTCAGGGAAGTTATAATCTTCTCGGTTCAAGCTTTGGATATTAAGCAGCTGTCCTTTTAATGATAACCGGTTTTCAGGGGAGATTGTTTCCTGCAGCTGGGTGTGGTTGTGATGATAGCTGCCTCTACTGTGCCCCTATTGTGCTATGGATATATAATTATTTCCCTTTGATGTTACTCACTCTGTGGACCAGGCTTTCAGCAGAGAAGTGCCAATTCTCTTATCTCTTGCTTCAACAGTGCCAGGGTCGATTCCTGCTTGGGTCACTGTCTGTGTGGAGTCTGCACGTTCGCAAGTCCTGAAAGATGTGCCGTTCGGTGAATTGGACATTCTGAATTCTTCTCTGTGTACCCAACAGGTGCTGGAGTGTGGCAACTTGAGGTTTCCCACAGTAACTTCACTGCAGTGGTAATGTAAGCCTACTTATGACACTAATAATAATTATTGTTATTTTCTATACTCCGTTGTTTTCCCCTAGTCGCATAGGTAAATATTTGCTTTTCTTACTGGTGCTAATTTGCAAATCAAAACACCCCTTCAGACAGCTGCCCTTATCAATTCCCATCTCATTTTTTATTTTATCCCAAATTCATTTTTTTAACCTTAAATTTCCCCAATTCCAAATGCTGCCAATGTAGCCACAGTTTTTTAATGGTTATTCCGATTCAGTTTCTGGTAATGTAACCCCGAGACTGTTGATAGTGTAGACTCAGTGATTATAATGCAAATGAATGTCAAAGGTGATGGTTAGATTATCCCTTGTTGGAGTTGCTAAATACATTCCAATCAGTGGAGAGTTTCCCCCTGATTCGCACTAACTCCAGTTTTGCTGATGTTCCTTGATGCCACACGATCAAATGTTGCCTTGATGTCAAGACGTTTGCTCTCCCGTCACCTCTGGGTTTCAGCTCTTCTGGTTATATTTGAACCAATGTAATATGGTCAGCAAATGTGTGACCCTGGCGGAACCCAAACTGAGCATTCGTGAGCAGGTTCTCGTGAAGCAACTGCCACTTGAGGTTACTGTTGATGACCACTTTTATCGCTTCACTGATTACATTTTCTGCATATGCCAATGCATGTGCTGTCCCTGGCACAGATCGGCACTGTCAGTTTGGCACTGTCAGCCCATGCTGGCCAGTGCCAGGGCAGACCCTCTGTGGAGTCCCATTGATGACAAGGTTTGCGCTATGTTTGTTGGGGAGAGGAGCCCCCAATGCTGATGCTTGTGGTATGGGTGAGTACCCTGATGCTGATGGTGGTAAGGGGTAGGGTCTGAGGGCCCCGATGTTGATGGTGTTGGGGACGGGAGAGGGATGAGAGCCCCGATGCTGATGGTGGTGGTGAGCGCTGGGGGGCTGAAAGCCCCCAATGCTGATGGTATTAGGAAGAGGTGAGTGTCCAGATAGTGATGGCGGTGGGGGTTGAGAGAACACCTGATCCTTGTAAGGGTGGGGGTGGGGGGCTGTCCCCATGTCTATGGGGAGAGGCTGGGGTGTTTATTTTTTGTGCACATCTGAGCACAGATTTTAAAGGATGCCCTAATCTTGGTGGAGCTGGCCTCATCGGCTCTATCAGGCCCCTGCCACCACAGTGCCAGCTTAAACCACGCCCCATGAATTTTCTTTTTCAGTGTCCAAAATCTAAAGAATCAACTGTGCAGCTGGAGAACTACACATCGGGTTTCAGTCAGAGCCTCACACTATATGGGAAAATGCCAACCAATATGTTCAACCTTTTGAGCACCATTTTTTGCACTGCAAAGATGAGTCAACTACAGAACTTGCCTTCAGAAGATGTTCCCTGAGACATTACACACTATGGTGTCACACCTGTGATAATGGGTTGGATATATTCTGGAAATATGAGTTATGGCAATCCTTTTGATTGATTGAAGGGGTGCATTAACGTGGCTGTTTTTGCCAGGCGATTGAAGAGAAGTTAATGATTCTAAGAAATTTAGACAGTTATTTAAAGCCTACCATCTTTGTTTTGAAACGGCATTGTTTTTTGGAGGGTGGGGACAAGTGAGGGAAGCCAGGAGCTATGATGCTCATCATAATTTCAGAAACAGTTTTGACATAACTTACATATTCGTATCCAACCTCCTCTGTGAGGTTCCATTGTACATTGCTACAGACATTATGCAAATAGTTATTGTTTATTTGCAGACAAATGAGGAAAGTGAAACACCCCCCCCCCCCCCCTTTTCATGTGGAATGATAATGAGACAAATGCTCAGACAGGGAGCTGTAGTTCCAACAACAGCTGGGAATAATCTGCTGTACAATATCTCAGCCACCCATGATTCATGAATCTGCAGAAGCAGACATAGTATTCTATTAATATAAAACTATGCTTTTCTGTTGAATACATTCTTTTCCAGAGAGAGAAACATTTATTACACGAATAGTCTGACAACAAATCATCTCAACGTAATGGACAGTTTAACCTAAAATCAGAGCCCGTTAAATTAACTCTGGAGTATTTTGTCAATTAGAAATATGTTGAATTGTTGCTTTATTTTTCACTGATGTGAACGATTAGACAACTGGGGAAGAATAAAAAATGGCCATAACATCTCTTAATGGTATGATATCGAGTTTTATTTTTAAGTATGCAATAGAAGTTATTTAGCAATGCTTGTAGTTAAGAATTGGTTATATTTCTCTCACATAAACCTGAATAAGAATTTGAAATGTCATATTCTTCTTGTGATAATGTTTCATACGTTTGATTTTGCAAGTGTTGCTTTTTCAATTTTGCGCTCATTGAAGTAAGGGATGTCAGTGATGGGGAATAGAACAATTGTCCAGATTTAGCAACCAATGAGCATTCAAACATCACAGATTAGAGTTTAGCTCCCAAGGTGAGTAGATGGCAGCACGGTAGCATGGTGGTTAGCATAAATGCTTCACAGCTCCAGGGTCCCAGGTTCGATTCCCGGCTGGGTCACTGTCTGTGCGGAGTCTGCACGTCCTCCCCCTGTGTGCGTGGGTTTCCTCCGGGTGCTCCGGTTTCCTCCCACAGTCCAAAGATGTGCGGGTTAGGTGGATTGGCCATGCTAAATTGCCCGTAGTGTCCTAAAATGTAAGGTGAGGGGGGGGTTGTTGGGTTACGGGTATCGGGTGGATACGTGGGTTTGAGTAGGGTGATCATTGCTCGGCACAACATCGAGGGCCGAAGGGCCTGTGCTGTACTGTTCTATGTTCTATGTTCTATGATCGTGTTGGGAAGTTTCCGTGCTCTCCGCAACCATAGAACCATAGAGAAGTTGGGATGCATAAAGGGGCCATTCAGCCCATTGTGTCTGTGGCAGCCATCAGAAAAAAATAAACTAACTTTCCTCCCACTTTCCAGTACCTGGTCCATAGCCTTGCAGGCTCCAGCACTTCAGATGCAGATCCCGGTAACTTTTAAATGAGTTGAGCATTTGAATGAAATTAAATGAAAATCGCTTATTGTCACGAGTAGGCTTCAATGAAGTTACTGTGAAAAGCCCCTAGTCGCCACATTCCGGCGCCTGTTCGGGGAGGCTGGTACGGGCAGCCGTAACCAACAACTTAGGCAGTGAATTCAAGACACCCATCATCCTTCTCTGGGTGAAAATGTTTTTCCCCGTGCCCCCTCTAATCCTCCTACCAATCATTTCAAATCTGTGCCCAGTAGTAATTGTCCCTTCAGTTAGGGGATACCAATCTTCCTGTTAACCCTACCTAGGCCCCTTATAGTATAATAAAGCTGGGGGCTGGTTTAGCTCAATTGGCTGCATAGCTGGTTTATGATGCAGAGCAATGTCAATGGTGAGGGTCCAATTCCAGTAACAGCTGAGATTATTCATGAAGGCCCTACCTTCTCAATTTTGTTCCTGACCTGAGGTGTGGTGACCCTCATGTTAAATCAGCACCAGGCAGCTCTCCCCCTCAAGGCAAAAGCAGCCTATGGCCACTGCAACTATGGCAACCTCAGTTACTTTAATTTTGTACGCCTCACTGAGATCACTCCTTAACCTTCTCTGTTCCAGTCCACCAAATCTCTCCTCGTAGCTGCAATTTTCAAGTCCTGACAACATTCTTGTAAATCTCCTCTGCACTCTCCCCAGAGCAATTATGTTCTTCCTGTACTGTGGGGATCAGAACTGTACACAAAATTCTGCCCGGCCAAGCCCAGCTGACCCCCACCTCCCATGATGGGTATCCATCAGCATCCTGGATGCAAGTGTCGAGAGGATACTAAGCCCCTTGCCACCCCTCGTAGTGCAAGCCACTCGGTCCCTGTTTTCCAAGACCTGAATCAATTAACACCAGCTGGACTCGCGACTGGGGATGCGGGAACATCACGGGAGGCTGTTGAATCAGGCTTCCAACTCAATAATTACATTCAAATGAATGCAGATCAGCACTTGGCTTTTTCCTGCTGGATCTGGGCAGGAAACCCATCAGGTCCAACGGAGCGGGCAGAGAGACTCGCAAAAGTTTTGATGCCCAGTGTGAAGCCCATTCTTTACCCAATGCCCAATTCAATGGGCCATCACAAATCCCACTGCTAGCTGGTGGACCTGGAGAATGTCCCTGATTTGTTTTTACCTTCAAGGTTTGGATTTAAATTAATTCCATCTTGAAAAAGCCTTGCATCAATATTATACCTTGTCACAATTTGTCTGAAACTTCTCAAAATGCTTTCCATAAGGTGACTTACATTGCAAATACATTTGTGCCGTTGTGTGTAAAATACAGCAACCATGGAGAAGACAGTACATCCCCACCTTCTCCAATTCAGTTAGTGAAAGGCAACAAATGCTGGCCTTGCTTGCAAAGTTCACAACCTTTTAAAGTGTCTGTCAGTATGCCAAGATGAAAAATCTCGAAGAGAGCGAAAGCCATCCCATCTGCAGCCTTAAAACCTTTAAACTGTCTCCCAGTATGATAAAATGAAAGATCGATGAGCTGAAGGTAAAAGTCTTCCCTTTAATGTATGGAAACCTTTGAAGAAGCTTTTCCACAGTCAGTTTCATTAACATATATTTCTTAAGCCTGTGTGCATGCCTAGAAGCCTAAAGATTTTAAACGTCATTGTTGACATTCAATTTCATTGACCATTGTCTTTGAAAAGACTCTTGATTGACAGGTCCAGACAGTTTCAATGGAAGGATTACTATTGTTTATTTCTTTATTTATTTATTTATATAAATTTAGAGTGGTCAATTCATTTTTTTCCAATTAAGGGACATTTTAGCGTGGCCAATCCACCTACCCTCCACATCTTTGCATTGTGGGGGCAAAACCCACGCAACATAGGGAGAATGTGCAAACTCCACACGGATCGTGACCCAGAGGATCAGGGGATTGAACCTGAGACCTCGGCGCCATGAGGCAGCAGTGCTAACCATTGCACCATCATGCTGCCCTTACTATTGTTTATGTATACTGCTCGACAGGGGCCCATTAACTCTGAAATGTTTTGAGCAGCTGTTCTTTTTTAAAGATGCTTGGTAAGATTCCATGGGCGGGATTCTCCCCTACCCGGCGGGGTGGGGGGGTCCCGATGCAGCGGAGTGGCGCCAATCACTCCGGCGTCGGGCCTCCCCAAAGGTGCAGAATTCTCCGCACCTTTAGGGGACAAGCCCTCACATTGAGGGGTTAGGCTCGCGCCAGAGCGGTTGGCACCACACCGACTGGCGCCCAAACCGACTCCAGTGGCCTTTGACGCCCGCCGCCCGGTGCCAGGGCTGGCCGAAAGGCCTTCGGCGGTTCGCGCATGCACCGATGCATCACTTGCCGCTGACGTCATCACCGGCGCATGCGCGCTGGGGATTCTCTTCCCCCTCTGCCATGGTGGAGGCCGTGGCAGCAGCGGAAGAAAAAGAGTGCCCCCACAGCACTGGCCCGCCCGCCGATCAGTGGGCCCCGATCGCGGGGGTCGGAGAATTTCGCACTATGTTCTGGAGTTTAAGTGCTCCCACCAGTGTGAAAACCAAAGTGATTCCCACTGGTGCTGGGAATGATGATGACATGCCATTAAATGGCACTTGGAAAAAATTATTGTCGTAATCACATTTTCTGTGCCATTAAATGTTCCACCTGTGTATCCTTGTAACATTTAGACAGTCACTCATTATCTTATAAACACACGTCCCTAATAGTAAAGTGAAAATGTTCTCGTCTGCACCCCTAAACCCTTTAAGGGTCTGTCATTATGCCAAGTTTAAAGGTCTGTGTCATGGCGGTGGAAGTGGTGGTACAGGGATTCAGTCGAACACATTTATGCTTTATTATGGGAACCTTTAACTGTTATATCCTGCCGAACTGTTTAATGGATTTAAAGGCTGCAAATGGGCGGAGCAGCCAAAGGAGCTGTTACCCGGGGAAGACCCCCGACTGGAGCCGCTCCAGCCTCCCACAAGCCCCCCTAACCCTCAGTTCCCAGAATGCACCCTTCTCAGCGCGCTGGTGACTATTGTTGGGAGGGTACTTACAGCCTTACCACCCAAAGGACTGCAAGCCACCAGTTTACACTCCTCAATACTTGCACTAGTTCATGCAAATGGGACTCTCGGCTGGCAGGGTCAGAGCATCCCACCTGGCTTGTGAATGGTGTGTCCTGCCAACCAATGTTATGCAGAAAAGCTCTAATGAGCTATTTGCATGGATTCGCCAAGTAGGGGCAGGAAGCCCGCCTGGGCTGTTGGGAAACGCGCTATGGTTGGCAGGGCCGGCACAGGCACTCACGTCCAGTTTGCCACCCGGCAAAAATCCCAATTTTGTCCCACTGCGGGATTGTCCGCCCAATCGGGATTCCCAATCTAACTGGCAGGGAACGGAGAATCTCAAATGCTATACCCTTTGTTCTGAAGAGCTTGCTAGAAAGAGCAGGGGCGCGGGCTGAAATCAGACAAAGCACCTGGGGCAGCACGGTAGCATGGTGGTTAGCATAAATGCTTCACAGCTCCAGGGTCCCAGGTTCGATTCCCGGCTGGGTCACTGTCTGCGTGGAGTCTGCACGTCCTCCCCGTGTGTGCGTGGGTTTCCTCCCCCACAGTCCAAAGATGTGCGGGTTAGGTGGATTGGCCATGCTAAATTGCCCGTAGTGTAAGGTTAATGGGGGGATTGTTGGGTTACGGGTATAGGGTGGGTACGTGGGTTTGAGTAGGGTGATCATTGCTCGGCACAACATCGAGGGCCGAAGGGCCTGTTCTGTGCTGTACTGTTCTATGCTCTATGTTCTATGAGACCTGTCAGGGGGTTTCGGCTCTGCCTTCCTCAGGGCCGATGTAAAGCCCAATCCTGTGAAACAAATTTGAAATGCTGTTAAATGGCACCTGAGCAGTGCCAGCCTGAAACACTCTGGTTTTCCCGATGGCGGGAGCACTTAGTCTTCAAATGGGAGAATCATGGCCATCATGTTAAATCATGGCGTCATCCCGACTCCTCCTTGATTCCTGTAACTTAGATGGTTTACGAAAAATATTTAAGCATGCAATGTCACGTGTGTCAAGCTGTTACATCAACAAACTGCTTTCCATGTTGAAGGGATCATTAAATATCCATTAACTATTCATAGTTGGACACCATCTGAATGTTTGATGAATAATAAAATAGTTTTTACTATTAAACTTCTGCGCTGACACAAACCATGAACTAAAGGTTAGATATTGAAGTGGAATATTTGCATTGTGCACACAAGTAAAAGGAAAAAAATAGTGCAAAATAGTTGTGAAGTCATTATTCACAATGGTATCTAATGTTTCAATAAAATAATGCTGTAACTGGGGGATACCAATGATACTGTTCCAACTGTGGCTTATTAAAATGAGATGACATTATGCAGAATATAAAATACGCCCAGTTCAGGATAATGATGATGTTACTATCTTTTGAGGTTCCCACACTTGTGAAGAAAGTTCAGATCTTAATTCCTCCTCCAAAATTTAAGAGTTAAATGAAATAACATATCCAACATTTTTCTTTAATTCCTTCTTGGAATGTGGATGGGCCAGCATTTTTTGCCCATCCCTAATTACCCTTGAACTAAGTGGCTTGCTAGGCCATTTCAGAGTGGGGCAGTTAAGAGTTAACTGCATTGCTGTGAGTCTGGAGTTACACGTAGGCCAGACCAGGTAAAGATGGCAGATTTCCTTCCCGGAAGGAAATTCGTGAACCAGGTCAGATGGGTTTTTCTGATAATCGGCAATGGTTTCGTGGTCACCATTAGGCTTTTAATTGCAGATTTTTTTATTGAATTCAAATTTCACCACCTGCCCTGCCGGGATTTGAACCCAACACCCCAAAGCATTACTCTGGGTTTCTGGATTACTAGTCCAGTGACAATACCACTACTCCACTGCCTCCTCTAAAAATGCATTTGAATAAACTTAGTTCTGCACATGAATTATTTATCGACTGTTGTCGTAAGTATTATATTTCTTGGTTAAGTTCAATTTCTCAGCAACTAAATGTAAAATAATTCACTGAATTCATACGAGATGGTAGTTTTACGTTTTGCATCATTACCCATTGCATTTGTCAAGGCCTTTGGATAATAATAATAATCAAATTGTTTGGAATGGTGTTCATATTTTATACAACAATGCCAATTGCTGTATTGATAGCGCAAAAGTCGAACAACAAAATAGTGTCATGTGAGAGTACCTTTAAGAAATGGGTGTTTTTTATAGAATAACTGTAGTGGGTGTACCTTTAGGAAATTGGTGCTTTTATAGAATAACTCTAGTGGGTGTACCTTTACGAAATGGGTGTTTATTACTGCAGTGATGTCAGAAAATGGGTGGAGCTGCGCTGTCTGTCAGCTTTTTACTTTCGCATTAGGTGTTTTGCTGCAAGGTGGATTTGGTTTCATTTTAGTTTTAGAGAAGCTGAAATCACAGCAGGATGTGTATGAATCTCTGCAAGCTTATGAATGTTCACTTGCTGATTTCAATGTGGTACTGCTCTCAATAGCCAATTTAAACCTGATCTTTGTGTTAAAAGGGTCTTTTGTCTGCTGAATATTGTTTGGGAATTTAGTAAGGATTACATGGTGCTGTATTCTTTGGGGGTTGTATTTGAATTGATGGTTGCTAAGATGTTCACTGTATCTTTTAAAAAGGTTAACTTGAGTTCATAGAATAAACATTGTTTTGCTTGAAAAAATACTTTTCCATTTCTGCTGTACCACACCTGTAGAGTGGGGCGTGTGCTTCCCATACCACAATCTATTAAAAGTTGAGGGTCAGGTGAACTTCATGATACACTTTGGGGTTCTCTAAACCCTGGCCCATAACAATAGACAGCATCCCTATGAAGTATATTGGTAATGTGATTGACTATACGTTAAGTGGCTGCTTTAGACATTCTGGGACATTCATAATTATGATCATCTAAGGTTTGGCCTTGAAGAAGCAAACCATCTAAAATAAACTCCCAAGTTTACATTACAATTTAACACTGCAATAAAAGTTAGTACAAACTATGAATGTTCACCCTTTCTCTGTGTGCACCAATTGCCCTGCTATAAGTGATATAGTGATATAGATGGGTTAAGTGAGTGGGCAAAACTCTGGCAAATGGAATATAATGTGGACATAATGTGGAATATAAGGTAGCACAGTGGAGAATGGCACAGGAACACACTTGTTGGCTCTGTTGCTTCACAGCGCCAGGGTCCCAGGTTCGAATCGCAGCTTGGGTCACTGTCTGTGCAGAGTCTGCACGTTCTCCCATTTCTGCGTGGGTTTCCTCCCAAAAATCCCGAAAGACGTGCTTGTTCGGTGAATTGGACATTCTCCCTCTATGTCCACGAACAGGGGTCAGGGGGAGGGGGGAGCTGACCCTAGGTGGGGTGCCCTTTCAGAGGGTGGGTCCAGACTCGATGGGCCGAAGGCCTCCTTCTGTACTATAGGAATTCTATGAAATGTTATTTTCTATTGTGAGGAGATTTGATTGCAAAAGTAGAGAGGTTATGTTTCAGATGTATAGGTCACTGATGAGAGCACATCTGCAGTAAAGTGTATCGTATTGGTATTCTTATTTAAGGAAATATGTAAATATGTTAGAAGAAGTTCAGAGAAGGTTTTTTGGGCCAAAACCAGGAATGGGTGAGTTGCCTTGCAAGGAAAGGTTGGAGAGGTAAGGTTTGTATCCTCGAGTATTTGGAAGAGTACCAGGTGACTTGACCAAAACCTTTAAGATCATGAGTAGTCTTGACAGAGTGGATGTGGAGAGGATGTTTCCTCTTGAGGTAGAGGTCACTGTTTAAAAATAAGGCAGAGATGACGAGAATTTTTTCTTTCAGAAGGTTGTGAATCACTGGAACTCTCTTTCTCAAAAGGCAGTGGAAGCAGAGTCTGAATATTTTTAAGGCAGAGCTAGAAAGATTCTTGATTAATAGGGGGGTGAAAGGCTATTTGCATCAGCAGGAATGTGGGGTAGAAGTTGTATTCAGATCAGTCATGGCCTTATTGAATGGCAGAGCAGGCTCGAAGGGCCAAGTGGTCTACTGCTGCTCCTAATTCATATAATATGAATGATATATAATATGAACAGGGGCAGCACGGTAGCATGGTGGTTAGCATAAATGCTTCACAGCTCCAGGGTCCCAGGTTCGATTCCCGGCTGGGTCACTGTCTGTGCGGAGTCTGCACGTCCTCCCCGTGTGTGCGTGGGTTTCCTCCGGGTACTCCGGTTTCCTCCCACAGTCCAAAGATGTGCGGGTTAGGTGGATTGGCCATGCTAAATTGCCCGTAGTGTCCTAAAAAGTAAGGTTAAGGGGGGGGGGGCAACATCCCTACGTCCATCCTATCCAAGTCATTCATTATCTTGTAAGTTTCTATTAGATCTCCCCTCAACCTCCTAAACTCCAATGAATATAATCCCACGATCCTCAGACGTTCATCGTATGTTAGGCCTACCATTCCTGGGATCATCCGTGTGAATCTCCACTGGACCCGCTCCAGTGCCAGTATGTCCTTCCTGAGGTGTGGGGCCCAAAATTGCTCACAGTATTCTAAATGGGGCCTAACTAGTGCTTTATAAAGCCTCAGAAGTGCATCCCTGCTTTTATGTTCCAAGCCTCTTGAGATAAATGACAACATTACATTTGCTTTCTTAATTACGGACTCAACCTGCAAGTTTACCTTTAGAGAATCCTGGACTAGGACTCCCAAGTCCCTTTGCACTTTAGCATTATGAATTTTGTCACCGTTTAGAAAATAGTCCATGCCTCTATTCTTTTTTCCAAAGTGCAAGACCTCGCACTTGCCCACGTTGAATTTCATCAGCCACTTCTTGGACCATTCTCCTAAACTGTCTAAATCTTTCTGCAGCCTCCCCACCTCCTCAATACTACCTGCCCCTCCACCTATCTTTGTATCATCGGCAAACTTGGCCAGAATGCCTCCAGTCCCGTCATCTAGATCGTTAATATATAAAGAGAACAGCTGTGGCCCCAACACTGAATCCTGCGGGACACCACTTGTCACCGGTTGCCATTCCGAAAAAGAAATATCCTTAAAATTAGCCATTTTTTGCAGGTATATTTCAATCAGTCTCTCTGACTGTGGAATGTCAGCAAAGTCAGCAAAGACCGCAGCTTCAAAGAGAACGAGAAAGCTTCTCAGCCAAACTACAGAACACTGGAAACGCAAAACCAACAATTTGCCTGCTAACTGGAATCTTAAAACTGACTTTTTGCCGATCAGAATCATGAATCACAATGGTCGCAATGCTCAATTGTCTACTCCTCATGAGTCATTTTTCATATTTACTTACTTTGAACTCAATTCTCCCTTCTAAATTGTATGAATGTGTAGGCACATGTCTTGGTTTTGATGTTGTGTTTTGCAACTTGCAGTCAGCCACTCGTATAATGCCAGAACCACTCTCTAAAGCCAAGCCTTTGACATAAAAACTGTGGTGTGGTGTTAAAACAAAACAAAAATTAAAGACTGAAAAAAATGAAGGTGCTATATGAAGCGAGATTATAGAATCAAACATCACCCAACAGGGGAAAATTCTCCCATGTCCCTGCCGACGGGTTCAATAGCAGGTGGGAGAATTTGACAGAAGGTCCGAAAATCAGCTTTACACTGGTACGAATATCACTTTGGGATCTTCGGCAGGTGTCCACCATGGCGGATCAGGAAACCCGCTGGTAGCTGACATGAAGCTGATTTACATCCCGCTAATAAAAGCCTGACCAAAATCTTTCCATAACATCAAATTCTCTGTGACGTCAGGAGGAAAATACATAATTCCAGAACAATGTGACATTCAGATGTCTGGACTTACAAGGAGAATGCTTGGGATTGTCTCCAGAGTTCAGGATGGAGGTTGCCAGTGACCCTGGATCATGGAACACTGCAGCAGTGGGTGGGGCGAGCATCATCATGTGGATCTTCCAGCTTCGGTGTCATTGAGGAGGTCCATCTTCCTGCCTCAGAGTATTCATAGAGATCCATCTTCTTTTTAGGAAGGCCCGTCTTCTTTCTTCAGGGGGTCCACCTTCTTCCTTCGGTGGTAGGTCAGTGATATTGGGTGCCTTTTAAATATAGCACCCAAATATGATGGAAGGATGCATGCAATCAAGTCTGCCCCGTCACAGAATATGGTGACAGCCACTGATGCAAAGTTAATGAGGTCAGGGCCAGAAGACACGCCATGATTTCCGATTGTCCTCTATAGCCCAGGTGGGAGAATTGCACCCACAGAAGTAGGCCATTTGGCCCACTTTGTCTGTACCAACCCTTTCTACCTAATTAGTTTCACTCCTCTGTCCTATCCGATGGTCCTGAAAATGTTCACTCATCAAGATTGTTAATTAGAGCTTTGTGTCGCAAAGCACACTGATGTTATCTGCAAGGGTATCCCAACTTGGAACACAGGTTCATGGGTGTGTATAATTTTGTATTGTTTTGTTTTGGATTTGAGGAGACATGTGAAACTCCAATGAGAATAAATAGCCCAATCATTATGTAACAATTATTAAAGACCATTGATTAGAGTAAAGAAAAGGCAAATACGCACAAACAAGACTATTCTACTCTACAACAATATGAATCACTAAACACACAAAGTTTATGTAGATTGTACAACTTGTTCCAAAATATATCTATGCTCTCTGAACTCTTTAACATTTACCCATTTCCTCAAACCACATCCACACAAAATATATCTAGAAAGCCAGCTTACAATCATCATACAATCCAGGTATGATAATCAAGCCTGAGAAACCTTTAGTCCTGGTCCAGTGAAGATACTGAAACTGCCTTTACAAGGTTTTTTTGAACTGCCTTGGCTCTAAGACTTAGAGTCTTTTAGCTGGAAACTGGCTTGTCTGTTTGCCTGCGGGGTATGATGTGGAGATGCCAGCGTTGGACTGAGGTGGGCACAGTCTGAAGTCTTACAACACCAGGTTAAAGTCCAACAGGTGAGTGCCCGATGAAGGAGCTATGCTCTGAAAGCTAGTGATTCCAAACAAACCTGTTGGACTTTCACCTGGCACTGTAAGACTTCTTACTGTGCCTGATTGGTGTCAACTGGCCTCTCTCACTTCTGAGGCTCCAGCCAATTACAGCTGTGTTCCACTTTGATTCAGTCTTCTGTGTATTGGGCTGTCTGCCCCTATCAACCTCTTTGACTCTAGACATTATCATATGGTACACCTCATTGGTCATCCATGTTAGCTGTTGCCACTCACAATCGATTCACATCTGATTCTTATCTCAGCAGCCTTTTAATCTCTTTACTGGGAGAGGTGCATCTCATCCAGCTTTTGAATATGGGCTACTGCTATCTCTAGGCAGATTTCTACCTGTTGCTGGACAGGCTGCAGCCTATTATGTTTTGTTCAATTAATTTCACCACTGTTGCTAGACAAATTCATGACACTTTCAGATAACTGTCTTTTGGGCTAATGAGTGTACTGCAGCAGTATCCAGCTGAACACCATGATTTGAGAGTGAGAGAATTTGTTATTTGATGGCTAATTAGAAAGTACTCCCTGCTGGTCAATTGTAAAAGCTGAACTCCTGGTCTGTTAAAGCACAAGTTGCCAAGCTGGCTAACAATACTTATGTTCTGAGTGGCTTGACTTCACTAAGACATGAGAGAAAACAAAAAGAAAAAAAATGTAAATTTTATCCATTGAATCAAGCAAGAATTGTGTTATTTAATATTTTAGAATAAAAGTATTCACCCAAAATAGATGAACATTGAAAAATTGATATCTCAGTAATAAAAGAGATTCCAAAGGTGATTTGAATCATGCACATGGGCAGAAAAATATAGAGTGGGCAGATGGTGAAGTTTGAAATCAATAAAAAATATTGAATTAAAAGTCTAAAGATGATCATGAAACCATTGTAGGTTGTCGTAAAAATCCATCTGGTTCACTAATGTCTTTTCGGGAAGGAAATCTGCCATTCTTACCTGGTCTGGCCTACACGTGACTTCAGACCCACAGCAATGGGTTGACTCTTAAATGCCCCCTCAAGGGCAATAAATGCCAACCCAGCCTGTGACACCATGTCCCATGAACGAATAAAAAAAAGGTGGTTCACTTATAATGTGCCATCTCCCACTTTAACCTGTTATGGTGGAGGGCAAACAAAAGGTGCAGCAAAACTGGCACAGGTCTTTCTTTCAACAGGCAGATAACACAATCAAAGCTCAACTTCAATTTTAAGTCAAGGCTAAACAGAAAAGCCTCTGTAGTTTCTCCATCGGTTGAAGATAGTGGGAAAAGAGTACAGGGCCAAAAGAGAACATTTACTTTCTTAGGAATGCTCCTATGGGCTCCCAATGGAATGTTTCAGCTTTCATGACCCCTTGGTTTCCCAATTCATCGCCCCGTGTGACATTCCTGAAAACCCATCCCCCAGCTGTGACTTCCCTTCTTGTTGGCCAGCTGCCCTTTAGTGTCCCTGATGGTCTTCTACCAACCAAGCCCCCTGCACCCCGGCCATCTGCCACTTCCTGCCATTGCAGGTAGGCAGCTGTCCTGTTGCCTGCAAAGGACCCCCCAGGAGCTAAAATAGCCTCGGCTGCCCACTCCCAGTCAAAATTTTCCCTTTCTTGTCTTACTTCAAATATGAAAAATAGTTCTATTTTATATTTTTACAACTTTAGACAGAGAGAATAAAGATTATTTGAAAAAGAAAAACAGTTATCAGTTGACAGCAGCTGAAAATGAGTCTGTCTTCATGACTGAGAGCTTGCCAACCGACAAAAGACAAATAAAATTGAACTGAAAGCTGATTGAGTTTTCTTACTTCAAGACTGAGGGCACAACATGAGTTGATGAATTGGTAACAGGACCAAGTCTTTTTTCATCTTCAAATCAACAAAAACGCTCAAACTATATTTTAGCTCCTGTGAAATTATACATTTAGAATCATAGAATATCTAAAGTGTAGAAAGATGCCCATTCAGCCCATCAATACTGCACCGACCCTCTGGAAGAGTACCTTACCCAGGCCCCCTCCCCCGTAACCTAACTGTACATCCTTGGACACTAAGCGGCAATTTAGTAAGGTCAATCCACATAACCTTCCCATCTTTGGACTGTGTGAGGAAACTGGGGCACCCGGAGAAAAACCCACAGAGACACAGAAAGTGCAAACTCCACACAGACAGTCACCTGATGCTGGAATTGAACCCAGGTCCCTGGCGCTGTGAGGCAGTAGTCCCAACCACTGTACCACTGTGCCTTCACCTTCTAAAGCATTAATAAATATGCAAACTGAACATGATACTATCAGCAAGTGACTTTTTGGACAGGATGTGTCATTGCAAATCTGAACTTGATTGACATTATTCAAAGGTCTTTGAACTGGAATAAATCTTTATTTTATACGTCTTTATTTTGAACTGACAGGTGGACCCAATTTGGCAGCACCCATTATTTTCTCACCTATGTGCAACAATTGTTTTTATTTTTCTTTGACAGGAGATGGGCATCGCTGGCTAGACCAGTATTTGTTGCCCATTCTTAATTTCCTTTGAGAAATGGAGTGGACTGCTTGCAGTCATTGCTCATGCTCATTGCTGTTACGAAGGGAGTTCAAGAATTTTGACCCAGTCACAGTGAAGGAACGGCAATTTAGTTCCAAGTTAGGATGATGTGCGGCTTGGAGGAAAACCTGAATTTGGGAATATTCCCATGCACCGTCTGCCCTTGTACTTCTTGGTGGTAGAGCCTTTGTGACTTGCTGCAGTGTAGCTTGTAGATGGTACACATTGCTGCAACTTTGCATTGGTGGTGGGAGGAGTGAATGTTTAAGGAGGTAAATGGGGTGTTTAGCAAGTGGGCTGCTTTGTTCTGGATGGTGTCAAGCTTCTGAAGTGTAGTTGGAGCTGCACTAATTCAGGCAAGTGGAGGCTATTCCATCACTTGTGACTCATGACTTGTGCCTTCCAAAAGCTGGACAGGCTTTGGGGAGTTACTTGCCGCAGAATTCCTAGCCTCTGACCTGCTCTTGTAGCCAGAGTACTCATTTAGATAGTCCAATTCAGTTTCTTGGCAATGGTATTCCATAGGCTGTTAATAGAGGTGGGTTCAACAATGATAATTATTTAAAATGGCGACAGGCAATGACTAGATACTGTCTCTTTTCTTATTTATTTTCAGGATGTGGGCATCGCTAGCCAGGCCGGCATTTATTCCCCATCCCAGAACTGAATGGCTTGCGAGGCCATTTCAGAGAGCAGTTAAGTCAACTACATTGCTGTGGGTCGGAAATCATGGGCAGGATTCTTTGACCCCCCCCACCGGGCCGGAGTATCGCCGGGGGGCAGCGTGAACCACGCCCCGCTGCCCTGACACCGGCTGCCGGATTCTCCGGCGCCGGTTTTTCGGCGGGGGTGGGAATCGCGCCGCGCTGGTCGGGGGCCATTGGCAGCGACCCTCCCGGCAATTCTCAGCCCCGCTATGGGCCGAGTGGCCACCCGTTTTCGGCCAGTACCGCCGGCGTATATTACACCCGGTCGGTACCGGTGGTACCTGGCTCTATGGGTGGCCTGCGGAGTCCTAGGAGGGGCACGGAGGGATATGGCCCCGGGGGGAGCCCCCATGGTGGCCTGGCCTGCGATTGGGGCACACTGATCCGCGGGCGGGCCTGTGCCGTGGGGGCACTCTTTCCCTCCACCAGCCAGTGTAACGGTCCGCCATGGCCGGCGCAGAGAAGAACCCCCTGCGCATGCGCTGGGATGACGCCAGTACACGCTGGCGCTCCCGCACAAGTGCCAACTCGTGCCGGCCGGCGGAAGCCCTTTGGCAGTGGTTGGTGCGGCGGCAGGCCCTTTGGTGCCGGCTGGTACGACGCCAACCCTGCCGCTGCCGGCCTAGCTCCTGAAGGTGCAGAAGATTCCGCACCTTCCAGGCGGCCCGATGCCGGAGTGGTTCACGCCACTCCTCGGTGCCAGTAAGGCCCGTCCTGCCCCAGCAGTTAGGGGAGAAAACCCACCCTAGATGTAGACACTCATGACTATTGTGCCTTGTATAAGGTGGACAGGACAGTCATTCCCTAGCATTTCGGTGGCTTGAATGTTGCCCTGGAACTGCTTCATGTGGACACGGTTCCATGCCAATATGTTATCCCCTACACCATGAGCTTTTATTTTCTGCAATTGCCTTCTGGAAATCTAAGTACAGCACTGGTTCCCCTTCATCCACAACACTTATTGCTACCTTAAAGAACTCCAATAAATTGGTTCAAACATGACTTCCCTTTCACAAAACCATGTTGACTCTGCCTGATTGCTTTGAGTTGAACCTTTTCCCTCTGGCAGTTATTAAGCTAACTGGCCTGTAGTTTCCTGTTTTTTTTCTCCAACTTTTTTGAATAAAGGAGTTACATTTACTATTTTCCAATCTAATGGAACCTTCCCTAAATATAGCAAATTTTAGAAAATTAAATGAAATGCACTAACTACCACTCTTATTTTAATGAAGTCCATCAGGACCCAGAAACATCATGGAACCAAGACTGTTCTGAAGTTAGGAGCTGCAAGTTGCCCTGGTGGAACCTTGGCTATGTGCCAGTAAGCAGGTTATTGCTGAGTAAGTGTCACTTGACAGCACTGTCAGTGGCAGCTTCCATCACTTTGCAACACAAACATCTTCAACAGCCTTATCTCAAACTTGATAAATTACCAAATTGGACAAGAAAATATTCCACAAGGAATATTTTAGCTCCATTTTTTGTTTCTGTGTCTTCAATAATTTACTGGGAAGGTTGTAAATGAATAGATTTGGGTCGTGGGGAGCGTGAAGTGTCAGAAATATGAATCATATCTCTAAATAGCTTCTTACCACCCATTCTGGTTGTAACCACTATGGGTTGGGATATGTGGGGTGGGGAGAATATGGTGGGTTCAATGACTCAGGGGTAAGCAAGCATAGATTTATTTACTCTGCAGGTATTTAGAAAGATATGCATAACACAGCAAATTGCTCCCAGTTCTATCCTGGCTGGGAGGATTAACCACACCAGGCCCTGTTTTGGGCCTGCTTTTATGTTAGCTCATAACAAGCCCCAAGCAGTTGGCCTCAGCCCTCTACCTGGGAAGTTTGTACTCCACGAGTCCCATGGGGAGACCAATAATGGTTTCCCAGTGGTCCTTATGGGGGATTTGACAGTGGCTATTCCCTGTAATCTTGGCTGTGTCACCAGAATTGAAAAATAATGGTCCCATGGTATGCAATCCCGCTTATTTACATGTATGAATATATGAGTTCATTCAGAAGAGACTGGGGTCTGCTTGATGAAAGGGGATTCTGCGTTGAATGTCAAATTGAAAGTGAACATGCACTGAGGCTGTTTTGGATTTCCACAAGAAAAAAAAGTTAACTGTCCAGTTTTTATTAAAATTCGGATTGCTTTTCCATAATTTGAAGTAATCTATTCACATACTTCCCTCTCCAGATACAGAGATCACTGATTGTGTGATTAAAAATTCATATAATTGATTGTGGTACCTTTGATGTGTTGAGCAGCCATTTTATAAAAGCAGCCACTGCAGCCTCGGGAAGCAACATAATTTCAAGTACAATTACCTTTTCAAGAAGTGTAGCTGCTAAGCAAGCCCATGTGACTTTTCTCAAGTGTTCCAGTTAATAATGCGGACACATTTATCTTATTCCACAAGAGTGCTATGGACAGCATTTTTCTTTGCCATTGCCAGGAGACATTTATTTAGCCAATTTAGTTAAGGTAATAAAGAAAACACTAAAAATCAAAGAAAGAAAACCAAAATTGACTTTAATTTGATCTAATTAACTGCAGGGGAATGAAGACAATTAGATAATGTATCTTAATGAATTAGTTCTGGAATCTATTGCCCCACTGGGACAAATGATCTGTGCGCTGCTGTTTACTTTAGAAGAGCCCAGTTGACTGGAAGATGAGGCAGCTTGCTCCAGGGTGGCCATCTTGAGACAATTGAAGCTTTAGTTTCTTTGTGAATTCTACATTAGTGGCGAAAAACAAGCAGAAATCTGCTTGGCGGGCAGAGAACGATTGTTTCCCTGGGGAATTCCCTAAAGAACTGTCTGCATTTCTAGCTTGACTGACAGTACTGATCAGCCACTGAGCTCTGTTGCATTGGTGATTCTAGCACAACTTTGAAGAAGCAATCAAAGGCAATAGGCCGGCATTTCAAATCTTCCTTCTGCGCACCTCAGCAGATTTTCACTTTATTTCGAAATGAGCAAATTATTAGTCAACAGGTATATGAAAAAAACAGCAAGAGCAAAAAGCAATCAGATTGGTCGATAGTTTGCATGTGCGGGACTTCCTTCTATGGGTGTCGGAAATTCCACCCACTGCCAATCAACTTTCAAGTGAACATTAAATGAGCATAGGAAGCCGACTTGTTACGGTCTCAGTTGATGTTATAACTGGACGAGAATCCCAGGATGGAACCCGACCTCAAAAGACCGTAACCTTCTACTTTGTTTTATAAAATGTGGGAGGAACAGAGTCACACGACTGCTAGTTTTAACAACAGGAAAAAAACATTTGTTAAACATTAAAAAATTGAATTAAGATACAACTCCTTTACTCTCCCCACTTAGATTAACATGGATTCCAAAGTACATGTCTAGCATGAATCTAACTACAGGTTTTACACTTGCAGAATCAGAAACACTAACTTAAACAAACTTAAAACTGTACCTTCTTTCTCATGTTTATCAATACAAATAAAAATCCCTTAAAATTATCTTTGCTTTCCGAACAGCATCAATCAGGATCGATGTGTTCTTTTGGAATCGACTGTAGCATAATGGAGAGTTTTGGTAATGTGTCAGTAATATATATCATGATGTTTACAGTGGCATCAGAAAACTGCTAGAGACTCTGTAGGGCAGATGGAACAGTCTGTACTCAAGAAGGATGTACTCTGTAACCTATCTTGTATGTAGTACTAATAAACTTGTTTGAAGTAACTACCTGAGCCAGACCGCAATTACTCAAGACAAGATAGGCTATGCGACCCACATGTGAAACATGGTAGCAACGGTGGTGACACCAATCTAACAAGGGGTTGTTGTCAATGTCAGAACAACTATGGTGAGAAAGTGACAGAAAACCTATTAGAAGCAAAATTCTGAAAACTTACATAGGGGAAGGCATCCTTGGGAAGCAGTAACAATATCAGTATCAGGCACGTAATACTGCCCCTGCCTTTTCGAAAGTCTCATGGGCCCGGAGAAAAGCCGACATTGGGAGTTATGGAAGAAACACTTCCTGAGGTATGAGCAGCATCAGCACTAAACATCAGAAGCACCAGGCTAATTCATCCCTTTATACCATTGGACCTATCACCGAAGATGTCCGCTTGGAACTGGGGGTCGAAGAAACCTCCACAGATTTTGAGACTGAAAACCTTTAACACATAATTTAGTTTGAAAACAAATCTCATGATTGTGCAAGTATGATTTAACCAGAGAACCCAAAGACCAGAGGGATCTGACCAATTACTTCTTACTGACATATATTGTCTAGCCAGTTTTTGTGGATATGGTGCACTGAAAAATTAACTTATTTGTGACCGCATTGTCATAGGGGAAGGTCTGCGGTGAAAAGCGATCAAACTTCTTTTATAGGGAAAGGTGACCTCATTCTTGATCAAGGAGTTCAGTATCATAGTTAGACTGAACTCAGGGAGTTAAATCGGATTTTAATTGTCACAGCACTCAGATTCAAAGTGAGTCCGTTAACTGATGATCCCAAGGGCAGCTCAAAAGCCCAGCAAAATAGACAAAAGGATAGGAAACTATACAGCAGCCATCTTGAGGTACTTGTGCTGCAATGCAAAGAAACAGCACAGATGCCAAGATTTCCCAGCAGGAGATGCAGAATGTTTCTACTGCGGAAGACAGGACATTTCAAGAGCTTCTGTAAGTCTAACAATTTCAATAGAGGAAGAAGGCAGGAGAATATTTATGATGAGCAAATAATTCAAGAAATTGGAACAAATGACAGACACAATTACACAGTTCATAGGAGACGTAAATGGTCATGATCAGGACTATTGGTCAGTGACAGTTGAAGTTAAAGGCTTCAATGCTGACTTCAAAATTGACAGCAGAGTTGGCGTTACAATACTGGACTGGCAGGAAACAATACCCCTCTCTCCGTTAGATATTAAACTGCAAGGTCCAGGTGTAATAAACTTTGCAGTATGTGGCGCTAACAATTGTACACAAAGACTCGAGTGAAGTACAAGAGAGGCTTTATTGCTGTGAGATGCTATTCCTCCGGCGGCAGCTGTAGAATAGTATCTCAGTGAAGCTAGCGCATATTTATACACAAGCTCCCTGTGGGCGGAGCTAGCCGGCAGGGGCTTACCGGAGAAACCTGTATTACAGGTACGGCCATACATCCCCCTACTGCAAGCACACATATCTACAGTGGTTATATCACCACACAGTAAAAGGTCAGCCACCCTCCTTTGCAACAAAGGGTGACTTACTGTTGAGACATTTTATGTTGTCTGCAAACAAAGCATAACTTTAATGGGTGGTGATATCTGTAGCCAACTGGGTATTCTGGAAAAAGCAGATAATGGCCTACAGCTGGACAACTGGGTATCTTTCATGGAGGCATTTCCAAAGCTGAACATAGAACCAGAGGACTTTCATTCTACATCAGCTGCTGAGGTTTATTCATTCAGCAATCATTCACCCTCTATTACAGAGACACCATCCACTAGACCCCGGGTGAAGATTGAGATTATGGATCTCTCACATCTTTTTGAAGCTAGGCCAGAAACTGCAGACACAGAAGGCACTGCGGCAGACAGTGGCCATCTGCAAGAAGACCTTTTGGACCTGGTTTAGCTCTGTAATAGTGCAAGGTACCATTACAAGTGGATAATACTTGTATCCAGAAGTGGATTCATGAACAAAAATGTGATTTATTTGAATGAGCAAAGAGGTTAAACTATGTACAGGAACAACATTTGAAATGCAGGTCTTTACTCCTTGATTCCTGAATCCACACTATCTGGGCCCGCGCTCTGCGGATCTGATGCTGTCTTCCCATTGGCCAGGGTTTGCATGCTCCTGCGCGATAGGCCCCGGGTGGGTCATGTGGCCCATGATGAACACCCCTTAAAGGGGCCGCTCTGCAACAGCTGCCTTCCTGAAGAAGTTTATGAGAAAGACGGCGAAATAGCAGCACAGAGTGAACCATTGGAAAGTCAGGTCCAAGAGGGTGGCACGCAATTCAAATCTACTGCCGAAGAATATGAAAACTCTGCTTCCTTTTTGAAGACTCAGCTGTGCTTGCTGTGGAAGAGCTGCATCCAGATGGTTGCCCATTGAACACACCAATGCATTGCCCTGTACATTGCTGGTTGACCACAAAGAGCTGTTCAGGGAGAACAAAATGCTTAATTCCATAGAGAATCATACTGTCAAAGTGGGGGTCGAGCCTGTTAGCTTGGTGAAAGTAAGCTGATGCACATGGTTGTAATCCCGTCTGAAAATCTTCTGCTCAGTAAGGCCGTAGAAACTGAGGCCAACCCTAGAGAGCTTCTACAGTCTGCTTTCCCAGAAATGCTAGGTCAAAGATTTTTTTTTTAAATTTAGAGTATCCAATTATTTTTTCCAATTAAGGGGCAATTTAGTGTGGCCAATCCACCTACTCGGCACATTTTTTGGGTTGTGGGGGTGAAACCCACGCAGACACGGGGAGAATGTGCAAACTCCACACAGAGCCGGGATCGAACCTGGGACCTCAGCGCCGTGAGGCGGTTGTGCTAACCACTAGGCCACCGTGCTGCCCAATGCTAGGTCAAAGATGACATATGAGCCAGTTTTTAGCTTCTTTCTGAGGTCTGCTGTAATTATAACATCCAGCTTCCTGCAACGAACAACCTTCGGAAGAAGGAAGGATAAATGGCTTTGCCAGTAATAATTAACTATTTGATGACATTCCAGAAGAAAGGATAAATGGGTATGCTAGTAATAACTAACTATTTGATGACATTCAATGTGACAGCTTAAAAGAAGGATTTACAGCCATTTTCGTTCATTCTTCTGTTACTACACTGACGATAGAGTGAATCGAACATTTTAAATGATCGCACCGTCAGCAATGTAGTTCAGTGTTGTTGATAATGGCTCAATGGGAGAAGGTTTCATCTGTGCTTGCTTTGTAGCATAGTCATTTATAAAGAATACATTTAAAATTTTGTATATTTGACAAGCGGAGAAATATGATGCTGGCATAGACCCACAACTAAGCTAAAAGCTGACATGAATTATAAAATGCCTTCTGATATTTCTGATGTGTCCCTCAGTATTTGGAAACAATTGCATTCACAAGAAACATGTGGCTGGATTCTTCGCCATCCATCGCTGGTCGCGGAATTCCAGATACAGCAAAGAATCCTGTGTGGGGGAGGAAATGTGATTGGTACCTGGTGTAAATCCATTTGCAATGCTCTAGTCACCCGCTGGCAGCGGCATCGAGGATGCAGATACCCATTTTCATCCTATTAACAGGCTGGGCACACTGGATTCTCACGCTGCTGTGATACTTCAGTCCCCTGAGCCAGGATTCATGCAGGCGTAGATTGGTGCAACTATTTGCCAGCATGGGCCTGATGTAATGGGATGAATATTTAAGGTGGGTGCCCCCAAAGTCAATCGGAAGGCACAATTTTCATTAACATGGAGGAGTTTAAGTGTTTTCACTTCCTTTTATTCTCAGCTGGAAACACTTAACTGCTTGCACATAAAAACATACGTCGAAAATAGAAGCAGGAGGAGACCATTCGGCCTTTTGAGCCTGCTCCGCCATTCATTATGATCATGGCTGATCAAGAATTTCAATACCCTAAAATTGCCTTCCCCACATTTCCCTTGATTCTTTTACCCCACAAGCTATTTCTAACTCCTTCTTGAAATTACACATTGTTTTGGCCTCAACTACTTTTTGAATCTACACTGTTGAATCCTGATAGAATTTTAAAAGATTCGATGAGATCCCCCCTCACTCTTCTAAACTCCAAAGAATATAATCCTAGCCGATTCAGTCTGTCCTCAAATGACAGTCCTGTCATCCCAGGAATCAGCCTGGTAAACCTTCACTGCACTCCCTCCATAGCAAGAACATCCTTCCGAAGATAAGGACACCAAAACTGCACACAATACTCCAGGTGTGGCCTCTCCAATGCCCTATACAATTGCAGTAAAACATCACTATTCCTGTACTCAAATCCTCTCAACATACCATCTGCCTTCTTTACTGCCTGCTGTACCTACGCACTTACTTTCAGTGACAGATGCACAAGGGCACCAAGGTCTTGCTGTGTATCCACTCTCTCAATTTACACCCATTCAAATAATAATCTGCCTTTCCATTTTTGCTGCCGAACTGGCTAACCTCACATTTATCCACGTTATATTGCATCTGCTATGCATGCGCCCACTGACTCAGCCTGTCCAAATCCTGCTGAAGCATCTCTGCATCCTCCCCACAGCTCACCCTCCCACCCAACTTTGGATCATCTGCACATTTGGAGATAATACATTTAGTTCCCTTGTCCAAATCATTAATATACATTGCAAACATTATAACCAATTCAATTGAAGAATGCTTACTGAGATATACAGGGGAAGGTTTCATTCACAAAGTATTGTTTCCAACAGCACTCTGCAGGCTCACACTAATTCCCAAGGGATAAACAATGCTGCCGGTGAGGTCTGTCTGGCTTTTTTCAATATTAATGGGGAAACCAATGTATGATTTGTTATGAAGTGTAATTTGGAATATTTAATTGAATGCCAATCCATGTACAAAAACAAAATAAAGGTACCAAAAGTAATATGGGACGAAGGAGAGATACAAGGGCCAAAAAGGTTTTATTTTAATTACCAATTAAAACCAGAAGGAATGAAACTCCATGTTTGTAGAAGTAAATTTTCAGTGCTAGAAAGGTTTTTTGCAGTAATTAAGACTTATTGTTAAAAATGTATGTACACTTGAATGGACAATCCCGAATTTAGTTTAATGTTTAGTGATGAGCTATTATAGAAGTATTGTAAATCCAGGTAATTTGGTGCACTGAAACTTGCAGAGGAGCAGGCATGTCAGGCAGCAACTTGCTGATTTCCATGTTTAACTGTGTATGTCTAGTTGCCAGATGTTGCTGTCTAATTTACCCCGTAAGAACAGTGTGCACTGATCACCTCACCATTTTTCACACTCCTCAACCTGACTAAACTCAACAAATATTCTTTGGAGTGTTGTTTCTGTCTTTATAAAGGCAAATGTGGCAGGACCTTCTTGGAGGAATAAGAATGGCCAGCACGGTGGCATAGTGGTTAGCACTGCTGCCTCATGGCGCAGAGGTCCCAGGTTCGATCCCGGCCCTGGGTCACTGTCCGTGTGGAATTTGCAGATTCTCCCCAAGTTTGTGTGGGTTTCACCCCCACAACCCAAAGATGAGCAGGGGAGGTGGATTGGCCAAATTAAATTGCCCCTTAATTGGAAAAAATGAATCGGGTACTCTGAATGTATTTTAAAAGAGAGAAATAAGATGATTTACAATTAATATAATTTTGTGGTGTAGGTGGAGGGGAATTATTCGGGAGAATTCCGTAGTGCCAGCTGATCTTCAAAACCCACACACACAAGTAGAAGAGGCTTCAATGTAAAGACTCAGGCAAGAGAAGACACCTTCGACAATGTGACATTCTCTTAATACTACATTGAGATATGAAAATGAAAATGAAATGAAATATCATCCTGAGATATGAGAAAATCCTGAGAAAATGAAATGAGATATCATCTTGGTTGGTGTGCTGAACCCTTAAATAAGGCTTGTATCTAAAACTTCTGACTCAAAAACAAAAATGCTACCAACTGCTTTTACTGTTGTGATATCGGTCACTGTTATACTGCTGTGTCAGATCTTCACTCATCATGGCTAGGTGGAAACAGAAAAGCATCCCAATCCTTGAATTTGATGGTCAAATGCTTTTCAAAGGCACTGTGGCTCTGTGTTTTTACATTATGTTTAGAAAAGTCTATCCTATTGCTCTGGACAGTCTCCACATACCAATGTGATATAAACTTCAGAGCTGTCAACCTTGGTCAAATCCTAGACGTGAGATTTTCAGCTGTGAGCTGTCTGCCTGAGGTGTTGTCGAACGCCAAAAGTGGTTCAAAGCAGCTTTGTGAATCCATCTTAAGAGCTGAAGTGGAGCCAAGTGGTATTAATATAATATCATCTTTTTTTTCCCCTGGTTTGCCCTTCACTTTTTTTTTCTTTACACCTCATCCAGTTGAGGGATTTGAATGGGAAAGGAATTCTCCCAATGGTCAAAGCTCCTGTACAAACTTGTAACATTTCAGAAGAGACAGTCGGTGCAGCAAAGTTATTTGTTATCTGCAGCAGAATTATTAGAGAGGGACAAAAGCAATGAACTGAAATGCAAGCTCTCAATGCCTTGACAGGCAGCAATCTTTGCAGCTGACCTAAGTGGCTGAGAAAATTGGGTCTATATTCTCTCGAGTTTAGAGATCTCATTGAAACGTACAAGATTCTGAAGCAGCTTGATCGGGAATATACTGAGAGATTATTTCTTCGGGTCAGGGATTCTAAAAGACAGGGTCACAGTCTCAGAATGAGGGGCTGAGATCATTTAGGGCTGAGATGAGGAGAAATTATTTCATTTAAAGGGTTGTGAATTTGGAATTCTCTGCTCCACCGGCTGTAAATGCTCAATCAAATATATTTAAGGCTGGGAGAGAGGGATCTTTGGTCTCTCAGGGAACCAAGGGATATGGGAAGTGGGCAAGAAAATGGTCAATGCCTGAGATCAGCCGTGATTAGGTTGAACAGGGATGCAGTCTTGATGGTCCAACTGTTCTACTCCTACTCCTATTTCTTAAGTTCTTATATAGGGCAATTCAGCAGTCTTGTAGCGGCAGACTTGGTGTCGAGACGAGGCCGTTGAATCTCATAAGAGGCCTTCACCGAGGCCAAAATAACCGGCAAAGTGCCGTTGGATAGTGGGGTCTTTCTTGGCACTGCAGGAACCACTCTATCACTGTATATATGTATGTAGTTCTTATAGTTTATAAATACACACAGTGAACCTACTTAAAACTTTAGAGATGTCATTAAGATCTACTGAACTGTATCCAACATCTTACAAAAACCCTACTGTGATTTATTATTTCTTAGTCACAGAGAACAAAATTACACACAGAATTTCAGACGACAAAGCCCTGTACAATTGTAGCAAAATGCCCTTATTCGTGGACTGCAGTCCCCTTACAACAAACACCAACATGCCATTTGCCCTCCTAATTGCTTGCCGCACCTGCATGTTAAACTGCTGTGTTCCTTGTACACCCATGTCTGCCAGAACATCAACACGTGGGGTGAAATCTTGAGGCTGCAATCTTCGCCTGTAAGATTGGTGACATGGGTGAAAAACTTTGTGAGAATTGGAAAATGTGATTCTCGCCACAGAGGTCACATTTTCTGATTTCCCCCAACCTCCTTGCCGGCGACATCAGGAGATTCAACATGGAAGAGACTGGTACAAAAACTAAAATCACATGGGATTCGGGTTAGGCTGACTAGATGGATACAGAACTGGCTTGGTTTTAGAAGATAGAGAGTAGCGGTGGAAGGGTGTTTATCAGAATGGGGATCTGTAGCTAGCGGTACCGGCTCACAAGGATCAGTGCTGGGACCTCTGTTGTTTGTAGTAAAATAAATAATCTGGAGGAAGATTTGGGTCGTTCGATTGGTAAGTCTGCGGATGACCAGAAGTTTGGCGAAGTTGCTGATAGTGTCGAAGACTGTCAGAGGATACAACAGAATGTAGGTAGGTTGGAGACTTGGGCACAGAAATGGCAGATGGAGTTTAATCCGGACAAATGCGAGGTGATGCATTTTGGAGGATCAAACCGAGGTATGAATTATACTGTAAATGGAAGAACCCTTAGGAACATTAACATAGAGAGGAATCTGGGCATGCAGGTCCACAGTTCCCTAAAATTGGCCGCACAGATGTCCAAGGTGATTAAGAAGGCATATGACATGCTTGACTTCATCAGCCTGGACATTGAGTAAAGGAGTTGGGAAATCATGCTGCAGCTGTGTAAAACCTTGATTAGGCCGCATTTGGAGTATTGCATGCAATTCTGGTCACCACATTATAAGAAGGACATGGAAGCTTTGCAAAGAAGGTTCACCAGGATGTTGCCTGCTCGAGAGTGTGTTTGCTATGAGGAGAGGTTGAATAAAGTAGGATTGTTTTCACTGGAAAG
The DNA here is from genome assembly GCF_902713615.1 of Scyliorhinus canicula. Lineage (NCBI taxonomy): Eukaryota > Metazoa > Chordata > Chondrichthyes > Carcharhiniformes > Scyliorhinidae > Scyliorhinus > Scyliorhinus canicula. The sequence goes on along the minus strand of NC_052151.1, from coordinate 48,573,545 downwards.
ATGGAGGCTGAGGAGAGAACTGATAGAGGTCTACAAAATTATGAGAGGCATAGACAGGGTGGATAGTCAGAGCTTTTGCCAAGTGCGGGAGTGCCAATTACAAGGGGGACAGGTTCAAGGTGAGAGGGGGGAAGTTTAAGGGAAATGAGCAGGGTAAGTTTTTCACACAGAGAGTGCCTGAGACGTACTGCCAGAGGATGTGGTGGAAGCAGGCACATTAGGAACATTTAAGATCTGAATGGATATATGAATTTGATTTGATTTGATTGACTTGATTTGATTTGATTTATTATTGTCACATGTGTTAGTATACAGTGAAAAGTATTGTTTCTTGCATGCTGCACAAACAATGCATATCGTATTAATGGAAGGAAGGAGAGACTGCAGAATATAATGTTACAGTTATAGCAAGGTGTTGAGAAAAGATCAACTTAATACGAGGTAGGTCCATTCGAAAGTCTGATGGCAGTAGGGATTAAGCTGTTCTTGAGTCGGTTGGTACGTGACCTCAAACTTTGGTATCTTTTTCCCAACGGAAGAAGGTGGAAGAAAGTACGTCCGGGGTGTGTGGGGTCCTTAATTATGCTGGCTGCCTTTCTGAGGCAGCGGGAATTTTAGATAGGGTCAATGGTTGGGAGGCTGGTTTGCATGATGGATTGGGCTACATTCACGACCTTTTGTAGTTTCCTGTGGTTTTGGACAGAGCAGGCTCCATACCAAGCTGTGATACAACCAGAAAGAATGCTTTCTATGGTGCATCTGTAGAAGTTGGTGAGGGTCGTAGCTGACATGCCAAATTTCCTTAGTCTTCTGAGAAAGTAGAGTCGTTGGTGGGCTTTCTTAACTATAGTGTCACATGGGGGGACCAGGACAGGCTGTTGATGATCTGTACACCTAAAAACTTGAAGCTCTCGACCCTTTCTACTTCATTCCCATTGATGTAGACGTGCATGTTCTCCACTACGCTTCCTGCAGTCGATGACAATCCCCTTTGTTTTGTTGACAATGAGGGAGAGATTATTGTTGTCACACCAGGTCACCAGATTCTCTATCTCATTCCTGTACTTTGTCTCGTCATTGTTTGAAATCCAACCCACTACGGTGGTGTCATCAGCAAATTTGAAAACCAAGTTGGAGGGGAATTTAGCCGCACATTCATAAGTGTATAAGGAGTATTGTAGGGGGCTGAGGACACAGCCTTGTGGGGCACCGGTGTTGAGGATGATCGTGGAGGAGGTGTTGCGGCCTATCTTTACTGATTATGGCCTGTGGGTTAGAAAATTCAGGATGGGTGGAAATAGAGGGATGCAGTCCGAGTAAGGGCAGAAGGTATTTGTTTTAGTTAGGGCATCATGATCGGCACAGGCTTGGAGGGCCAAAGGGCCTGTTCTCGTGCTGTACCTTTCTTTGTTGTTTGTTTTATTCATGCTGACAAAGGGTGTGAACCTCATTTTAATACATTTTGATAGTATTAGCGGCCCCCCCTCCAAATGATCCTCTCACTAAATATTCATACTTCACCGATGTGACATCATGTCTACAAGGTTCACGACAGGTTTGGCCAGGCGTGAGGGAATCGAGGGACTCCTTCTGGATTGGTATAGCCCCTGGGGAGTGGGGTGTATAAATGAACATTCCCAAGTATGTTCTTCTGGTTAAGTATACCCCCTGGGGTGGGAGAACTGGGAGCCAGGACACAGCACTGATCCTTGTGGCACTTGCTGGTTAGGACCTGGCAACTTGAAATGCCTTGCTTCTCCCTACCCTCTACTTCATGTCACCATGCTGCCACCGTGCTGCCCAACATCAATAGCAACACTGTGCATTAAATAGTTTTTACAGAAAGATAACTGCTCCTCATAGCTAATTCCCTCCATACCAGGCAACATCCTGGTAAATCCCTTCTGCACCCTCTCTAAAGCCTCCACATCCTTCTGGTAGTGTGGTGATCAGAATTGAACACTATACCCTAAGTGTGGCCTAACTTAGGTTCTATAAAGCTGCAACAAGACTTGCCAATTTTTATACTCAATGCCCCGGCCAATGAAGGCAAGCTGCCGTATGCCTTCTTGACTACCTTCTCCGCCTGTGTTGTCCCTTTCAGTGACCTGTGGACCTGTACACTCGCTCTCTCTGATTGTCAATAGTCTTGAGGGTTCTACCATTTACTGTATATTCCCGACCTGTATTAGACCTTCCAAAATGCATTACCTCACATTTGTCCGGATTAAACTCCATCTGCCATCTCTCCGCCCAAGTCTCCAAACAATCTAAATCCTGCTGTATCCTCTGACAGTCCTCATCACTATCCGCAATTCCACCAACCTTTATGTCATCCGCAAACTTACTAATCAGACCAGTTACATTTTCCTCCAAATCATTCATATATACTACAAACAGCAAAGGTCCCAGCACTGATCCCTGCGGAACACCACTAGTCACAGCCCTCCAATTAGAAAAACACCATTCCATTGCTACTCTCTGCCTTCTATGACCTAGCCAGTTCTGTATCCATCTTGCCAGCTCACCTATGATCCCGTGTGACTTCACCTTTTGTACCAGTCTACCGTGAAGGACCTTGTCAAAAGCCTTTCTGAAGCCTATATAGACAACATTCACTGTCCTACCTGCATCAATCATAGAACATAGAACAGTAGAACATAGAACAGTACAGCACAGAACAGGCCCTTCGGCCCTCAATGTTGTGCCGAGCCATGATCACCTTACTCAAGCCAACGTATCCACCCTATACCCGTAACCCAACAACCCCCCCCTTACCTTACTTTTATTAGGACACTACGGGCAATTTAGCATGGCCAATTCACCTATCCCGCACATCTTTGAACTGTGGGAGGAAACCGGAGCACCCGGAGGAAACCCACGCACACAGGGGGAGGACGTGCAGACTCCACACAGACAGTGACCCAGCCAGGAATCGAACCTGGGACCCTGGAGCTGTGAAGCATTTATGCTAACCACCATGCTACCCTGCTGCAATCATCTTTCCACAAATCATCTTTGTGACCTCCTCGAAAAACTCTATCAATTTAGTGAGTCACGACTGCCCCTTCACAAAACTGTGCTGCCTCTCGCTGATATGTCCACTTACTTCCAAATAGGAGTAGATCCTGTCTCCAAGAATTCTCTCCAGTAATTTCCCTACCACTGACGTAAGGCTCACCGGCCTGAAGTTCCCTAGATTATCCTTGCTACTCTTCTTAAACAAAGGAACAACATTGGCTATTCTCCAGTCCTCCGGGACATCACCTGAAGACAGTGAGGATCCAAAGATTTCGGTCAAGGCCTCAGCAATTTCCTCTCTTGCCTCCTTCAGTGTTCTGGGGTAGATCCCATCAGGCCCTGGGGACTTATCCACCTTAATATTTTTCAAGATGCCCAACACCTTGTATTTTTGGTTCTCAATGTGACTCAGGCTATCTACACACCCTTTTCCAGACTCAACATCCGCCAATTCCTCCTCTTTGGTGAATACTGATGCAAAGTAAAGTGTTCATTTCATACCTAACCCCTTTCCTCTGTTTCCACACATAGATTCCTTCCCCTGTCCTTCAGTGGGCCAACCCTTTCCCTGGCTACCCTCTTGATTTTTATGTACATGTAAATAATTGAAAAGAATTACAGCACATGACCTTTTCTTCCAACCTGCACAGCCGCCCACCTTTCCCCCAGCACATCACCCAATGCCCCCCACCACCCCATCCCAAACCATTCAACATTAATGAGAAATTGATCTGACCTCTGATTTGATGTTGATTTTGTTTCGGTAGCTTGTGATGCAGATTGATTCTGGAACTCCTGAAATGTAGAGTTTTTTTGATCCATTGCCTGAAGTGCAGTCAGATAGCTCATTTCAACCAGTGTAATGTAACTCTTCGACTTCTCCAAATAAGAGGGGTTTTCCTTGGCCTGGCCAATATTTCTACCTCATCCAACGTCACTGAAGGACAGTACACCTTCTCCATGCCGCATTATTCTCTGTGGGACCTTCCTGTGCCAAGCCTCATCCTGCAATTCCTTTGCAGCAATTAAATTGCAAAACTACTTCATTGGTTGTGGAGTGCTTTGGGACATTCTGAGGTCACTACTGGAGATGTAAAAAAGTATTTCGATCAATAAGAGTAACATGATTCATATTCTCATGCAGGAAAATAATCCTCATAATTCCAGAAAATGCCAAACTATTGAAGCTGGTAAATCAGCAAAACTCCAGAAGGTATACTCCATGGTGGTAATGGGATGGCTAGGGGCCATTACATGAGCAGAGCTAAATAAAAAATACTTTGGATAGTCAGAAACTGGTAGCATTTCTCTCCCTTTATCTCTCCACAGAAGAACAGGCCTTTAATTAACATGGACACGCTGCAGAAATTTATTCACATCTTCATTCATTCCCGCTGTTACACTCAAAAATAAAGATAGAGGCAATTGGTGCGGTAGGAGGTTGGGATAACAAATAGACAGGGAGCGTTTCAGAATCCACAAAGAGGCCATTTTACCTTTTGCTGATATTCAATCAATATAGATCCTTAGAGTTAGTAATCCCTATTGGTGCTGTTGCTGAAAACATGTTGTAAATCCCCACCTCACCAGCAGAACATCATTGCACCGAAGGACAGGCAGCCACTGAAGAGCCATCGAATGGACCATTGATATTTCAAAGGTTTCTATGGCATTGGTGACTCAAGAGAAGTATTTCAATATGCTCCAGAAGGCCTCCATTGTCTTTTGGTGGCTAGTTGAGCACTGTACAACTTTGGCTCCAACAAAACGTTAATGTGGAGATCTCAAGGAGGAAGGCCAGCAACATGAGGAGGAGGGAGGCAGATGAGGTGTAATTGGTTGAGCCAGAGAGATTTCCTGGCAGGCCACATGCACTCTCTCCAATGAATTTACCTAAAGTTTAAGACATGGCAGGAGATCCCAGACCCGTGTCATGCTCCTCGTGTGCGATGTGGGAGCTCAGGGACACGTCCACTGTCCCTGGCTCCTTCACGTGCAAGAAGTATCTTCAGTTGCAGCTCCTGTTAGACCGCTTGACGGCTCTGGAGCTGCCGATGGACTCACTTTGGAGCATCCGCGATGCTGAGGAGGTCGTGGATAGCACGTTTAGTGAGTTGGTCACACCGCAGATGAAAGTTACTGAGGGAGATAGAAAATGGGTGACCAAAAGACAGAGCAAGAGTAGGAAGGCAGTGCAGGTGTCCCCTGCGGTCATCTCCCTGCAAAACAGATATACCGCTTTGGAGACTGTTGGGGGAGATGGCTCACCAGGGGAAGGCAGCAGCAAGGTTCATGGCACCGTGGCTGGCTCTGCTGCGCAGCAGGGCAGGAAGAAAAATGGCAGGGCTATAGTGATAGCGGACTCGATCGTAAGGGGAATAGACAGGCGGTTCTGTGGACACAATCGAGACTCCAGGATGGTATGTTGCCTCCCTGGTGCAAGGGTCAAAGATGTCTCGGAGCGGCTGCAGGACATTCTGGGGGGGGGGGAGGGTGAACAGCCAGCTGTCGTGGTGCACATAGGCACAATCGATATAGGTAAAAAACGGGATGAGGTCCTACAAGCTGAATTCAGAGAGTTAGGAGTTACACTAAAAAGTAAGACCTCAAAGGTAGCAATCTCAGGATTGCTACCAGTGCAACGAGCTAGTCAGAGTAGGAATGTCAGGATAGATAGGATGAATGCGTGGCTCAAGAGATGGTGCAAGAGTGAGGGATTCAAATTCCTGGGGCATTGGGACCAGTTCTGGGGGAGGTGGGACCAGTACAAACTGGACGGTCTGCACCTGGGCAGGACTGGAACCGATGACCTAGGGGGGTGTTTGCTAGAGCTGTTGGGGAGGGTTTAAACTAAGGTGGCAGGGGGATGTGAACTGATGCAGGAAGTTGGAAGGTAGAAAAACAGGGACAGAAGCAAAAGGAAGTAAGGGGGAAAGTGCAAGGCAGAGAAGACATAGTCAAAAATCAAAAAGGGCGACAGTACAAGGTACAGTGACTGAGAGGAGCTCAGTGAATAGGCCCAGTAATACTAAAAGGAATAAAACTGGAGATGTTAAGATTCAAAACAGAGGTAAAAAAACCAACATAAGTGTACTTGACCTGAATGCTCGTAGTATTCGGAATAAAGTAAATGAGTTGGTGGCACAAATCATCGTAAATGAATATGATTTAGTGGCCATTACTGAAACATGGTTAAAGGATGGTCACGACTGGGAGTTAAATATCCGAGGGTATCAAACTATTCGGAAGGACAGAATGGATGGTAAGGGAGGTGGTGTTGCTCTGTTATTTAAGGATGACATCCGGGCAATAGTAAGGGATGACATCGGTGCTATGGAGGATAAGGTTGAATCCATTTGGGTGGAAATCAGGAATAGTAAGGCGAAAAAGTCACTGATAGGAGTAGTCTATCGGCCACCAAGTAGTAATGAGATGGTGGGGCAAGCAATAAACAAAGAAATAACTGATGCATGTAGAAATGGTACAGCAGTTATCATGGGGGATTTTAATCTACATGTCGATTGGTTTAACCAGGTCGGTCAAGGCAACCGTGAGGAGGAGTTTATAGAATGTATCCGCGATAGTTTCCTAGAACAGTATGTAATGGAACCTACGAGGGAACAAGCGGTCCTAGATCTTGTCCTGTGTAATGAGACAGGATTGATTCATGATCTCATAGTTAGGGATCCTCTCGGAAGGAGCGATCACAATATGCTGGAATTTAAAATACAGATGGAGGGTGAGAAAGTAAAATCAAATACTAGTGTTTTGTGTTTAAACAAAGGAGATTACAAGGGGATGAGAGACGAACTAGCTAAGGTAGACTGGGAGCTAAGACTTTATGGTGGAACAGTTGAGGAACAGTGGAGAACCTTCCAAGCGATTTTTCACAGTGCTCAGCAAAGGTTTATACCAACAAAAAGGAAGGACGGAAGAAAGAGGGAAAATCGACCGTGGATATCTAAGGAAATAAGGGAGAGTATCAAATTGAAGGAAAAAGCATATAAAGCGGCAAAGATTGCTGGGAGATTAGAGGACTGGGAAATCTTTAGGGGGCAACAGAAAGCTACTAAAAAAGCTATAAAGAAGAGTAAGATAGAGTATGAGAGTAAACTTGCTCAGAATATAAAAACAGACAGTAAAAGTTTTTACAAATATATAAGACAAAAAAGAGTGGCTAAGGTAAATATTGGTCCTTTAGAGGATGAGAAGGGAGTTTTAATAATGGGAAATGAGGAAATGGCTGAGGAACTGAACAGATTTTTTGGGTCGATCTTCACAGTGGAAGACACAAATAACATGCCAGCGACTGATAGAAATGAGGCTATGACAGGTGAGGACCTTGAGAGGATTGCTATCACTAAGGAGGTAGTGATGGGAAAGCTAATGGGGCTAAAGGTAGACAAGTCTCCTGGCCCTGATGGAATGCATCCCAGAGTGCTAAAAGAGATGGCTAGGGAAATTGCAGATGCACTAGTGATAATTTACCGAAATTCACTAGACTCTGGGGTGGTCCCGGTGGATTGGAAATTAGCAAATGTGACGCCACTGTTTAAAAAAGGAGGTAGGCAGAAAGCAGGAAATTATAGGCCAGTGAGTTTAACTTCGGTAATAGGGAAGATGCTGGAATCTATCATCAAGGAAGAAATTGCGAGGCATCTGGATAGAAATTGTCCCATTTGGCAGACGCAGCATGGGTTCGTTAACGGCAGGTCATGCCTAACTAATTTAGTGGAATTTTTTGAGGACATTACCAGTGCAGTAGATAACGGGGAGCCGATGGATGTGGTATATCTGGATTTCCAGAAAGCCTTTGACAAGGTCCCACACAAAAGGTTGCTGCATAAGATAAAGATGCATGGCATTAAGGGTAAAGTAGTAGCATGGATAGAGGATTGGTTAATTAATAGAAAGCAAAGAGTTGGGATTAATGGGTGTTTCTCTGGTTGGCAATCAGTAGCTAGTGGTGTCCCTCAGGGATCCGTGTTGGGCCCACAATTGTTCACAATTTACATTGATGATTTGGAGTTGGGGACCAAGGGCAATGTGTCCAAGTTTGCAGATGACACTAAGGTGAGTGGTAAAGCGAAAAGTGCAGAGGATACTGGAAGTCTGCAGAGGGATTTGGATAGGTTAAGTGAATGGGCTCGGGTCTGGCAGATGGAATACAATGTTGACAAATGTGAGGTTATCCATTTTGGTAGGAATAACAGCAAACGGGATTATTATTTAAAAGGTAAAATATTAAAGCATGCTGCTGTGCAGAGAGACCTGGGTGTGCTAGTGCATGTGTCACAGAAAGTTGGTTTACAGGTGCAACAGGTGATTAAGAAGGCAAATGGAATTTTGTCCTTCATTGCTAGAGGGATGGAGTTTAAGTCTTGGGAGGTTATGCTGCAATTGTATAAGGTGTTAGTGCGGCCACACCTGGAGTATTGTGTTCAGTTTTGGTCTCCTTACTTGAGAAAGGACATACTGGCACTGGAGGGTGTGCAGAGGAGATTTACTAGGTTGATCCCAGAGCTGAAGGGGTTGGATTACGAGGAGAGTTTGAGTAGACTGGGACTGTACTCGTTGGAATTTAGAAGGATGGGGGGGGGGATCTTACAGAAACATTTAAAATTATGAAGGGAATAGATATGATAGATGCGGGCAGGTTGTTTCCTCTGGCGGGTGAAAGCAGAACTAGGGGACATAGCCTCAAAATAAGGGGAAGTAGATTTAGGACTGAGTTTAGGAGGAACTTCTTCACCCAAAGGGTTGTGAATCTATGGCACTCCTGGCACAGTGAAGCAGTTGAGGCTCCTTCATTAAATGTTTTTCAGGTAAAGATAGATAGTTTTTTGAAGAATAAAGGGATTAAGGGTTATGATGTTCGGGCCGGAAAGTGGAGCTGAGTCCACAAAAGATCAGCCATGATCTCATTGAATGGTGGAGCAGGCTCGAGGGGCCAGATGGCCTACTCATGCTCCTAGTTCTTATGTTCTTAATTACGTTCATGTCTCCCTTTCACATCATAAGTGCACCATTCAAATCCTTTTGAAATCACGATACTTTATAGCCCACCAATTCACCGGCATATGTTTGGGACCCCCGCTGATGTATCAGAGCGACAGGTTCCTTATCATTTTGTGCAAGAGCAATCTTGCACCCACAACTGAAGCTACTTAAATTTTTCATCTATGCAGATGGAACCAATCGGGGCGATTTTGAGTGGGACCCTCTGTCTGTGAGAAACAGGGCCCATGTTCAAAATCTGGAAAGAATCAAAAAATGCAATTTCCCCCAGCATGTTTGCAATTTTCACCTTACCTTCTATTCATTTTGGGGCGCCCCTTGCTTCAAGGAGGTCTGGGGGCCGGCATGCAGTCATCGCTTCCTGTGTCCTGCTTGCTGGGCTGGTGGCCAAATCACTGCTCAGGGACTGCCCGTCCTTAGTGGGAGCTGGAAAGCGGACGGGAGGAGGTGAATACTGAGAGTCAGCACTGGGGGCAGCTGTGAGGTAACTGGATTGGGTCCCATGAGAGGCCAGACTGTAAGGACAGAGTAGGATTCTCAGAAACGGTTGCATCCCAGCTTCATAAGGAATGAAGACCCTCTCACTTGGGGAATCACGACAGAACTGTGAGTAGAACCCAATATTCAGGCAGCACTCTGACTCCCAAGGGGATATGTTTTCTTGAATATTAATTCCACTTTTCTTGGATATTTGTCTTTCAGGAATAAATGTGTTGGGCTGTTACAGGTCAGGACGGGTGGCTGCTTTGAGGTGCCCCATGAGGATACAGATATGGATCCCATGCATCAACCCAACAGCCCTGTCACCTAACACAAGGGAGGGGGGGGGAGAGAATGGTCAAGAGATATGTGCTGGTGAGACTCTCGAGTGCCGAGGTGCGTAATCCTGATCGTCTTTTATGTCAGTGTGAGAGGGGAGGGTGTGGGTCTTAAAGGAGAGTCATTTACTAAGGGGGAAGTGCATGCTGGAGGTTGCAGAGGAGTAGAGGGCCAAGGGGCAGGGCTCCCTCAGGAATCCTCACTGCTCACTTTGGTTTTCTTCTCTTTTCAGTGCAAGATTCGGGAGAATCATGGAGCCTGTCGAATTGGCGGTTTAACTCCTTGCGATTTAGAACATAGAACATAGAACAGTACAGCACAGAACAGGCCCTTCGGCCCTCAATGTTGTGCCGAGCCATGATCACCCTACTCAAACCCACGTATCCACCCTATACCCGTAACCCAACAACCCCCCCCCTAACCTTACTTTTATTAGGACACTATGGGCAATTTAGCATGGCCAATCCACCTAACCCGCACATCTTTGGACTGTGGGAGGAAACCGGAGCACCCGGAGGAAACCCACGCACACAGGGGGAGGACGTGCAGACTCCACACAGACAGTGACCCAGCCGGGAATCGAACCTGGGACCCTGGAGCTGTGAAGCATTTATGCTAACCACCATGCCACCCTCCTGCCCCTTTGATTTGCTTTGATTTTGGTTATTGTTACGCGTACCGAGGTACAGTGCAAAGTAATTTTCTGTGAGCAGCTCAACAGATCATTAAGTAATATATCAGCAGCAGAGACAAAGATGTGCCACTGTATGTGGCCAGGTCAAGCACCTGCTGATGAGGGGAAGCCTGGGCCCATAGCTGTACAGGGAGCAGCACCACCCCATTTGGGACTGGACAGGCAAATGGTCTTTCGTCTTTGGAATTCTTACCTACAGATGTCGGAGACACACTGCCGGAGAACACTGGGCGAAATTCTCCCAAAACGGGAGAAATCGTCAAACTGCCGTAAAACCCGGGCGGGTTTTACGGCATCGCGCCCCTTCCCGACGGGGGACCGATTCTGGTCCCCCGTCGGGGCTAGCAGCCCGACGTCGGAGGCTCCGACAAGTCGGGCTTAACGAAAATCGTTAAGCCCGCTTGTCGGACTTAGCGCCGGCTGACGCGTCATATGACGTCAGCCGCGCATGCGCAGGTGGGAAGACTCCACCCGCGCATGCGCGGGTGACGTCATCGCGTTTTTGCGCGAACCCCGCGCATGCGCGGTCCGGGTTGCCCCTCAGCCGCCCCGCGTATTGATACTGCGGGGCGGCGGAAGGACAAATAGTGCGCGGGCATCGGGCCCGCTGCCCGCGATCGGTGGGCACCGATCGCGGGCCCATGGCACCCTTGGCACGGCCGTGGTACTGCCGTGCCAATCGGTGCCATGGTTATTTTTTTCCAGGTAGTCACGACGTTTTTACGAACGGCAGGACCAGGTGTGTTTGCCGTTCGTAAAAAGGTCGTAAAGGGCTGGGACTTCGGCCCTTCTAACAGCTGTGAATCGCTGCCGGCCGTAAAAAAACGGCGGCAGCGATTCGTGTCGGGATTTCGGCGGGGGGGTGGGAGAATAGCGGGAGGGCGTCAAAAAAGTCGGGAAGGCCCTCCCGCTATTCTCCCACCCGTCGTGGGGGGCGGAGAATTTCGCCCACTGTGCCTGACCCGGGGGATGGTGGACCACCTATGCTATATTCTGCAAGAGCTGGCACCACATGGAATGGAAGGACACCCACTGCCCGTGGCCCTTAAAGTCACCGCCCCTCAGAACCTCTATGCGAGCAGCTAATTTCAGGGCAGCACGGGTGATTTCTGTGGCATCCCCCATTCGGCCATACACAAATGCAATGGGGGGAGAGGGGGGGGGGGGGGTTACAGGTGCGCTTTTTTGTCGGTGCCTACATGGATATCAACTAGGACTGGAACCAGGAGAGCCAAGACACCAAGGCCATGGACTTCGCTCGCTTAGCTGTGTTTAAATGAATCCCCCCAGTGATTGTAGTGATTAAACTTGCCTGGAGTGAGGGAATCAATGGTACGCTGGCAAGAACATGTGCGATTCTTGTTGGGAAAAAAACCTTTCTGGAAGAGGCTTAAAATTTGGTGGGAATTCACTCTATTGTTCTCGCCGACACTGACACTTTGCCATATTTTTGGTCAGATCCCACCCACTGTCTGTGGAACATAGGGTTACTTTCCCCATGAGACAGAATGTTATACAGTCCCTTCTTTGCTCGTCAGAGATGTACTGCTATTTCACATTGATCTCTGATAAAAATGCATTTCATTTGGTTGCCATAACTTTGACTGAGCAGATGCTCTCACACTTCCCGCTACCCATAATAATAATAATCGCTTATTGTCACAACTAGCTTTCAATGAAGTTACTGTGACAAGCCCCCAGTCGCCACATGCCGGCGCCTGTTCGGGGAGGCCGGTATGGGAATTGAATACGCGCTGATGGCCTTGTTCTGCATTACAAGCCCACTTTGCTAAACCAGCCCCTGTTCAAAATGCTGCATTGCAACAGCAGGAAGGATCTAACTGCTGGACACAGCTCGCCACTCAGCGACAGGAATGAAATTACCAGTCTGCCCTCAGACACTCAAACCATTCTGAATGAAGGAGTTTTTAAGGGGTCAGTGAGGATCCAGTCTGTTTGTGTAAACCTCACTCTGCTGCAGTGATGATTTGGGAGCTGCAGTTTTTTGGCTATTTTTGCCCATAAATACTGAATCCATCAATGCGGACAATTGGAGCGAAAACAGTTGGACAAATTGAGCAATTTCATTGGTGCATTTCATGGCACCGGTCGGCTCCAGATGGCCAGATTAGAAAATGCTTGAGCAATTGGATTGGATGGTTGTTGCTTGGTGGTTTCCGTTGACTGTCCAATGAAGAAGTGCTTCAGTTCACCAGTGAGACATTTTACCCAGTTTCAATGTTGATTATTTGAACCAATCACTTTATTTTCCCTTTTGAGGTTTGACATTGATACACACAAGGTCTGCAACCTTTAAATATGCCTAGATTGTTCCACAGGTTGAGAAATATTTTGTTACCAGAATAGCCTACATTAGTAATATTCAATCTTTTCCTTATTACATTTCTGACATAAATGTGATGAACTAATGCTGTTTGTCTGTCATCGAGGTAACTAGAGACTGCGGTGGTGAAAATGTTAAAAACCCTTCCTCCCAGATACCTATTATTTTTTTTTGTCCTCAATCAATACGTAAGGAACTATGAGTCTCACAATTTTCAGTGTATGGAGCTAGTTGCTGCAGGAGATGAGTAATCATTCTATCTGTAGCTGAGGCTCCAGACTCTCTATTTGTGTTCTGGCAATTATTCAGCAAATTGGATTCCGCAGAACACTCAAGAACGTACAAATATTTTTAATCCTGACGGTGACACAGAAAGAGAATCAGATTTAATATCTGTACCATTATGTACTGTGCAAAATGATTTCAACTCAAGCCCCTGGTCTGGATCCCTCAGTGCTGAACCCAATTTCTTTGAAAACTGCCAAAACAAAAAGTGCCTGTGTAAAAAGGTTGCGGCAAAAAGGGACCTCATCTTGCTTTTTTTCTAATCAACTCACAGGCAAATGCCTGAAAACATCTGGCTATATGAGCTGAGGCACAAGAAAGATACACAAATAGTTTTGCAGATTTCCCTAGGTGCACAGAGAGAAAATGAGTCAAAGACGTTCAACAATGAGGTGTGAGCAGAAGGTACCCATTTGGGATAAGCCTCAAGACCTATTCACTTAATGACGTGAAAGGATAGCCTGTGGATATCAGGAGTGAGCTGCACTAAATATATGAGATGCACTGCGCAGACAAAATTGAAGTCCTTGAGCCAGTAAACCTGATTTCTACAATTACTTGTTAATGGTATTAATTACTGTGCATAAAAGAAAAAAGCCACAATCTATAAATGCCCCGATTGGGCACATATTCCTGAAAAATCTCAAGGCTTGGATACTGCAATAGCTGAGTGCAATTCATCATGGGGAGTTTGACAGGACTGCTGGGTCAGTGATCACAAAGGGCGGGAGTAAATCAGCGAGCTGATTCAATTGCCATCTCCTTTGCACCAGTTCTATAATTCAGTCCCCAAAATAAGTGACTGAAAGGCACCCTGAGGGCCAGTTGGAAAGAAAGTAACTAAATCCTGATGTGGCAGGGGCACCGTAGCAAGTAGAGAAAAACTGGGATGAATTACCCGGTGATGAATCTCGGAGCTGCCACGGGCCAGAATTTGCTGGCAAAATAACGGCAAATTGAGTTTGCACACAGGTGATCAATTTGTAAATCGTCGGGAAATCCGTGTCATGGGGGAGGCACCACACACCTTGCAAACTGCCACAGGCCACCGGATCATTTGCACTACTTTATTGTTACATGCCTGAGAATGGGATCTCACATTTAACCTCCCTGTCAATTTCAAACCATTGCAGTATTTGTGTTGTTATGCTCCCAGTAAAAAGTTAGGATTGGTATTTAACGATGTAAGGACCCTGTTAACGGTTCCACAATGCCACTCAACTTTTCCCACCCAGGAAGGGAACAATTCAAACTGTAACGACTCATTCCTGGTTGTAGTAAATTACTTTTACAGGTGTAAAAAAAATAATCAGTACTTTTCCCCCCTTAATGTTCAAGTAACTTTTTGTCGCTTTTCTCCTTATTCAATCTTTCTTTTCCTCTCTTTATTTCTCTTTTTTTCATATCTAAATTTACTCTAATTCACCATCTATTTCCTTTTCAGTGCTTCCTTCGTTTCTCTGTCTATCCATAAATCTCACTGATTGAGAGGCAGCACGGTACCACAGTGGTTAGCACAGTTTCTTCACAGGTCCAGGATCCCAGGTTCAATTTCCGCTTGGGTCACTGTCTGTGTGGAGACTGCACGTTCTTCCCGTGTCTGCCTGGGTTTCCTCCGGGTGCTCCGTTTCCCTCCCACAGTCCAAAGATGTGCAGGTAAGTTGGTTTGGACATGCTAAATTGTCCTTAGTGTCCACAAAAAAGGTTAGGTGGGGTTACTGGGTTACAGGGATAGGTTGGAGGTGTGGGCTTGCTCTTTCCAAGGGCTGTGCAGACTCAATGGGCCGAATGGCCTCCTTCTGCACTGTAAATTCAATGATTCTATGAGAAGATAGATTGTTCGATGCCCCCATTGTTCTCCAAACTCCTCATTGACCTTGTGGCAGGATTATCATCTTATACTTCAAGCAACTTGTGGTGCAGATATTTTTCAGTAAAAGAAAATTCAATGTCATTAGATGCGCTGCTTCAGAAACGTCTGGGCCAGTAATGTTTGTGACGACGCAGGGGTTATATTGGGAATAAAGGTAGAAAAATACTTGGTGATATTGCTTAAATTTTAGGCACAAATAAGCAGTCCCCAAAGATATGGGGAGTGATTCTCCAATAGCCGACATTGAAATACGGAATGTTGATTGGGGGGAGAATAGGTCATGAAGCCAAAACCATGGCCGGCGCCAGGCGCCCGACAAATTGTCATGGTCTTGTGCCTCAACTGCGGCGTCAATGCATTCTACTCCGCACGGCCAGGCATGACCCGCTTTGACTGGGACACGCTCTGGAGCGCCGCTGCAATGTCCAGGAGGCCCTGGTTTATGGCTGCCTGTTTCAGGGAAGCCCTGTGCTGGGTCTGGGCCATCGACCCAGAGTGCCTAAGGCCTTGGATATCTTGCCCCATGGCTGATACCTTCGCCCTCCGCCCCCCCAAAGCCTACCCCGCGGACGCCACCCATGCAGTGTTGGCCTGTGTGGCATGCATGCTCGGCACCAGCTCCTGCTCTTGCAGATGCTTGGACTCCTCCATCTGGGCCTGCAGGTGCTGGATGCTCACCGACAATCCTTCATGCAGTCCCTGGCTCAGCAACTGCATCTCTACAATCAATGGGACCGTCAATTGCTGAAGGTCGAAACCCATCTGACGGTATCTAGTCCCTGAGGTCAGCCCGCCCTCCAACAGTCCGCATCCTTGGGGGTTCCTACCTCCACCTGTTGTCCCGCAGCATGTGTGTGTTGCGCACCAGATAGTGCCCGAGGAGCCTCTTCACTGAAGTGCCCAACCAAGGTGACTGCCTCTGGGATGATGGAGGGTGTTGGGGACAGCTCTGATGTAAATTTGCTATTGTCCCTGGACTGGTGCTCCGCGGTACCTCGGGCTGTTGTCTGAGGGCCTCCATCGCTGTCCGTGTCCTCTTCCTTGCTGCTTTCCACTCAGGGTTGGGTTGTGGTTGTGGTCAGGGGCGGGGGTCTTCGGATGGGCCTGCTTTAACGGGCAGCATGGTAGCATTGTGGATAGCACATTAACTTCACAGCCCCAGGGTCCCAGGTTCGATTCCGGCTTGGGTCACTGTCTGTGCGGAGTCTGCACATCCTCCCCGTGTGAGCGTGGGTTTCCTCCAGGTGCTCCGGTTTCCTCCCACAGTCCAAAGATGTGCAGGTTAAGTGGATTAGCCATGATAAATTGCCCTTAGTGTCCAAAATTGCCCTTAGTGTTGGGTGGGGTTACTGGGTTATGGGGTTATGGGGATAGGGTGGAGTTGTTGACCTTGGGTAGGGTGCTCTTTCCAAGAGCCGGTGCAGACTCTATGGGCTGAATGGCCTCCTTCTGCACTGTAAATTCTATGATTCATCATGAGGAGTTCCTGCAAGGCACAAGACATGACACATGATTGGATTGCGGGTTGAAGTCAAGGTGTGGGGAGGTGGAGGGGTGGTGATCGGAGTGTGGAGGTGTTGGGGTGGGGAGGGGAGGGGGGTGGCAACACACTTGCTATGGAGAACTGCAACTCAGTGGGGTCTCACTTGCTCGCCTGGTGCTGACCTCTGCCCCAGTGACTGCCCTCTCTCCAGGCTCACCAACCAGGTCAAGTAGCCACTGTTCCTCTCTGCTGCAGTGAGGGGCCACAGTTCTGGCAGTCCCCCTCTTGTTAAGTTCCCTCTCCTGGTGGCTGTGGGCTGCCTTCTCCTGGGGGTGGGGACACAGAAAACGCACAGTGTTAGGCAGTTGTACGTAGCATGCAGCACAGGGGGAGGGCAGCTGGTGACCTTTGTGGCCAGGGCACCCAGCCATGTCAGTGTTATGGGTGCTGGCATGTGTTGCAGGGTGGGGGTGAGAGGTGTTGGGGTTACAGGTACGTGGGACGAAGGTTGGTGCTAAGGGCACTGTGCTGCTTACTCACCCTTGCCGCCCTGAGGAGGTTGGGCAGTTTTTTCAGGCACTGCTGTCCGGTCCTGGCGGAGGGGCCCATGGTGCTCACGACCTCTGCATCCAGGCTCGGTGTACGGTAGTGGGTGGCAACCTCCTACCTACCCCGGGGTACAGGGTAGCTTGCCTTTCCTCCGCAGCATCTAGCAGGGTCTCGAGTTTAGAACATAGAATATAGAACATAGAACAGTACAGCACAGAACAGGCCCTTCGGCCCTTGATGTTGTGCCGAGCATTGTCCGAAACCAAGATCAAGCTATCCCATTCCCTATCATTCTGGTGTGCTCCATGTGTCTATCCAATAACCGCTTGAAAGTTCCTAAAGTGTCCGACTCCACTATCACAGCAAGCAGTCTATTCCACACCCTAACCACTCTCCGAGTAAAGAACCTACCTTGGATATCCCTCCAATATCTCCCACCCTGAATCTTCCAGTTTTGCTCCCTTGTAACAGCTACATCCACCCGAGGAAATAGTCTCTGAACGTCCACTCTATCTATCCTCCTCATCATCTTATAAACCACTATTAAGTTGCCTCTCATCCTCCTCCGCTCCGAAGAGAAAAGCCCTAGCTCCCTCAACCGTTCCTCATAAGACCTATCCTGCAAACCAGGCAGCATCCTGGTAAATCTCCTTGAGCGTCTGCTTTGTGCTGCCATCTTGTTGGCTGGGATGAGTGTGTGTGGGGAATGGAGTGCCATATGCGGCTGCAGCTTGTCAGCCTCCCAAGTGTCAATCCCGAGTCCGGTGAATCCAACACCGTTTTTCATTGGAATCGATCGTGTTCCACATGGCACCAGCACTAGCCCATTAACGGTTGATAAATTGCTCTGGGAGCAGTGCCAATTTTGCTGTCCGAGAAGCCTACCAATTCTGTACCGGTGTCAACAGTCTCTCAAACGGACAATCCCGCCCATGACCTTCCAAAAAGACTTTTCTTTTTAACTTCAACTGCTTTTTCCACTTTTTAACTTTCACCATACAACTAAGAAACGCAACAAGTTCCCAGGTTTGCATCTATGCTACTGGGTCATCTCTCCGTGACCAGACAACAGGATCGCACGCATAAATATTCTCGTTCCTTGAGGCAATTCATTTTTCCTTCATCCCCCATGGATGAACCTTCAATTTTTTTTGTTGCAACTGACTGCTTGGCCAATTCTGAGAATTTGCAAGGTATGAATTGCAGGCATGACTACATGCCCTTTACTCTGTGGCACAGTGCACCAGCACAGCAGGTAGCTGTCTCAATGGACCTCTGAAAGGGAACTTGTTCCGACAGAAACCTTTGATACATTAATGCTGCAATGGGTAAGCACATTACTGAGTGAAATGAGCTGTTATGTATGTTGACTGTATTTCCATCAAGGAGAAACATTCAAAACATGGGAAATCACAAAGGGTGAGAAATTGTTCTCCATGGCATCCATTTTGTTTGGGTACAAAGACTACCCAATCAGAAGGAGAAATTGAAAGGGGAGGGCCCACCATCCATGGTTAACAAAAAATTTAAAGTCAGTGGGTGAAATTCTCTGCCCTGCGCAGCCGGTAGTGGAGTTACCGATATGGTGGAGAATCCAGTGTTGTGAAGAAAACCGGGATCGGCACCCGTTGCCGATACTTTGGCCCCCTGCTGATGTCAGGATTGAGGTTTGGGCCCAGCGCCAAGGGTCGTTAAGATCTATTGCATCCACGTAGTTGGCTGGGCATGATAGTTTCCTTGCCCACATGATCCTCCGGTCCTCTGGGCCGGGAATCACATGGGTGAGTATTACTACTGGTCCTAACAAGTGTGGCCCTGATGCTCTGGACCTCGTGGTGGGCCAAGGTGGTAACTCTTAAAGGAAATTGACACCAAAGTCAAGCCGACAGCCACCGCCGCCCCCCCTCACAATGCAAACCCTGCCCACCCCACCCCCACCAGACAATTGCACCCCCACTTGAGACCCTCAAAATAGAGACCCCAAAAGAAAAAGACCCCACAAAGAGACCCACTGAATAAACCTAGCCCCCCCCCCCCCCCCACCACACAGAGACCCACTAAATAAGGAGATGTTTCCCAGAGATCCCCTAAATAACAAAACCCTCGCAGAGACCGCGTAAACAAAGGTACTCCCCGGAGACACCCTGAACAAGGAGACCCCCACAGACCCCTCAGAAAAGTTTCCCCTGTCAGGAAGTCCTCCAGAAGAGAGACCTGTCTGGAAGCCCCCCCAACGCCCCCCACCCCACCCCCAGAGATTCCCCTGTCAGGAAGGTGGAGAGCAGTCCAGCCAGGCAGTGAAAAAAATTACAGATACTAATTTCTAGCTGACCATTTCAAAATCACTCAACCGTGAAGGGAGGTGATTGGAAAGCACTTAATTCTGTTACAAGTGGTCCAGGAGCTGTCAATCAAAGCTTAATGTGAATAAACATTGCGGGTAGAGAACATCAGACTTATTCACCATGAAAGAAGATGAACGGAACAATGCAGACAGCTGGGCTGTGTGGAAACTGTCAATCAAACCTAGTAAAATCAATATCAAAGAGAAATGAATGAATGGCTTGCACAGGAATTGACATGTGCTGCTGAACCATCAGTGTATTGCCCAGGTGAGCAATAAAGCAGTGATTCTTTTCACTGCCTCTGTCTGGACTGCTATTCAGCTTCCAGGCAGGGGTCTCCATGGGGAGAAGGGTCTGTCTTCTGGGGGGCTTCCCAACAGGGTGTTTCCTGCCAGAGTCGCTATTTTGGGGTCTGTGGAAGTCTCATTTAGGAGGTCTCTGGGAAGTCTCTTTATTTAGGGGGTCTCTGTCAGTGGTTTCCTTATTTCGGGGTCTCAGGGGGTGGGGAGGGTCTTTTCATTTAATGGTCTCTATGAGGGTTGGGTCAGGTCACCCCCCCGTACTGCTAGGGGGAGGATCGAGAAATTGCGAGAGCGTGGGGATGAAATGCAATGCCAGGGGGTGGAGGGGCTGAATTGTGATGCGGGAGGGGGATTGGCTAACTGTGGGATCTCGTTATCGGGCTGCAGCTCAAAATGGAGGCCCAATAGCAGAATTCCTTTGGCATTCCTGGCCATGTATAAATTTGAATGGTGAAAGATTGGAAATCGCTTCCTGAATCGAATCATAGAATACCTGCAGTGCAGGAGGACATTCAGCACATCAAGTGAGCACCGACCCTCCAAAAAAGCACTTAACTATGCCCAATCCCCCACCGTACCCCTGCAACCCAATATCCTCACCTAACCTTTGGACATTTAGGGGCAATTTAGCATGACCAATCCACCTAACCTTCTCACATCTTTGGATTATAGGAGGAAACTGGAGCACCCGGAGGAAACCCACGCAGATACAGGGAGAAAGTGCAAGCTCCACACAGACAGTCATCCAAGGCCAGAATTGAACTCGGGTCCCTGGCCCTGTGAAGCAGCAGTGCTAACCACTGTACCACTGTGCAAATCAGCTCTGGCGGGAGAAAGTAGTCTTCCAAGTGGAAAATTTTGCCCAGTATCAAACGTAAAAAAAGCATCTAATTGTGAAAAGATGGGTGGCAGGTCAGAGGTTGGAAAAAATATAAAGAGCAGCAAAGAGTGACAAAAACCTTAATAAGGAGGGAACAATTAGAGTACAAGGGAATGCTAGCTAATAATATAAAGGTGGATGGTATTAGTTTCTATAGATGTTTCCTGAAGAAAAAGATTAACAAGTGAGCATTAGTCCTACAGAAAGCGCGTCTGGGAAATTGGTAATGCAAAGGAAAGAGACTGAGGATGAATTAAACAGGAGCCGCGTTTGATAGCGTTGTGTTTCTCAGTGCTGCGAGCGCCGGGAAACATGTGACT
This sequence comes from Scyliorhinus canicula, assembly GCF_902713615.1. Lineage (NCBI taxonomy): Eukaryota > Metazoa > Chordata > Chondrichthyes > Carcharhiniformes > Scyliorhinidae > Scyliorhinus > Scyliorhinus canicula. The sequence continues at coordinate 48,552,612 of NC_052151.1, read as the reverse complement.
AAATGCGCTCGCTGTGGGACATGCTTTTTTAAAAATAAATTTAGAGTACTCAATTCATTTTTTCCAATTAAGGGGCAATTTTCCGTGGCCAACCCTTGTACATCTTTGGATTGTGGGGTTGAAACCAACACAAACACGGGGAGAATGTGCAAACTCCACACAGACAGTGATTCAGAGCCGGGATCGAACCTGGGACCTCAGCGCCATGAGGCAGCAATGCTATCCACTGTGCCACCGCGCTGCCCGCTATGGAACATAGTAACCATTTGGTTCAATCATGCCCCGAGACAGAAAGCAGGAAACTAAAGGCCTAAACGCTGTCACAGGAATCATACTAAAGATGTTCCAGTAGGGCACTTAAAAAAATTCAAGATTGAGTCAACATGGTTTTGTGAACGGGAAACTATGTTTAACCAATTACAAAGAACAAAGAACAAAGAAATGTACAGCACAGGAACCAGCTTTTTGGCCCTCCAGGTGTGCAGCAACCATGCTGCCCGTCTAACCTAAAACCTTCTCCACTCCCGGGGTCCATATCCCTGTATTCCCATCTTATTCATGTATTTGTCTAGACGCCCCTTAAATTAATTGGAGTTTATTGAAGGAGTAACATGTGATGTGATAATGGGGAAGGAGTAGATGTACTCTACTTAGATTTCCAGAAGGCATATGATAAGGTGCCACATCAAAGGGTATTGTGGAAAAAGCTCCTTGTGTAGGTGGTAATATATGAGCATGGATAAAAGATTGACGAGGTAACAGAAACAATTGGCACAAATGGGGCCTTTCTTGGTTGATAGGATGTGACGGGTGGTGCGCTGCAGGGATTAACGTCTTCAATTTATATAAATGATATGGATGAAGGGACAAAAGTTCTGCTTGCTGAATTTGCTGACAACACAAAGAAAGGCAGGAAAATAAATTGTGAAGAGGAAATAAGGAGGCTACAAAGGGACATAGATAGGTTACAGTGTGAGAAAAGATCTGGCAAATTGAGTACATTGTGAAAAAATGTGAAATGGTCTGAGAAGCATAAAAAGAAACTTATCTTCGAAATGGGAAGAGGTTGCAAGGGCAGGATTCTCCGTCGGCCGACATGGAAACCGTGAAAGTTGTTTGGGCCGAGAATCAGTCATGACGCCAAAAATTTGGCCGGCGCCGTTAGTACGCCAGAATGCCATGCAGAATGCCTCAACAGCAGTGTCAATGCGTTCTATTCTGCACATACAGTAAACGCCGTTCACATACAATTAGCAGGCCTGACCCTGTATTCTCGGGGCCCCTGCGATGCCTCCACTGGGAAAATTACCGACGGCGAGGTTCACTTGTGGCTTTAAAAGTAAGAAAACAGGTGTCCTGGCCATTGAGGGAGAGAGGGGCGGTAGGACATGCAGAGGCACAACCTTGGGCTGCCGACTGGCAGGGCTGGCTGTGGGGGGGTGGGGGGAGAGGGGGAACCTGCGCTAGGCCTGGGAGCGGTGACCGGGGTTGACCACAGGATACCCTGGGGTCTGGGTGACTTCCCCACAGGACTAGGGTGCCCAGGCACAGACCGCCATTGTAATGGCCTGAAAGGCAGCCATCTTGCTGTGCACCGCACTGACTGCACACCGAGGTCCCTGGCTATGCAGACTGCCACCGGCCGTATAGGTGCACCCATCCTCCACCCCTGCACCTCAGCCCCCTCACAACCAGTTGCCACCCACTGGCAGGGCAGGAGATGGCCTACCCAAGGGCAACACTCACATGTAGCCCCTGCAGGCACTGGATCGGGGCCGCGGAGGGTATCTCTAGTATGGGTCGCACCAGCCATCAGTACCCCTGGCAGCAGGGGTGGGTGCCAAGGCCAGAGTTCCCCACAGTGCCGGGCACCGAGGTCAGGGGTGGGTAAGGGGATGGGGAAGGGAGGAGACATACGGAGGCAGAGCCTGCAGTGTAGACCGGGGCCACTGTGTAGCCCATTGGACCTGGTTGGGCAAGAGGGTACTCACCATGATAATATGTCTGATTTTCACCCCCTGCAGACAATGGATTTCGGAATTCATCCAGGAATGCTGGCCTTCATCATAGTCACCCTAGCCCTGGGGGATGCAAAGATGCTATACGAGCTGGGGCTGCTCATGGAGGAGCCTGCAGCAGCAAAGCGTGCCCCAGAGAAATAGGAGGCAGCCGGTGAGGATGGAGAGCTAGCCGCCCAATAGACTGAGGAGGAGGAGGTGGGAAGGAGATGCCACATGAGGCCACATGTGTACCAGCAGTGCCTGATATTCGAGGTGACAGTTGCCCTGAGCCTTTACGCCACGGGGCACTTCCAGGTGCAGAGTGGAGACCTGTCTGGAATCTCACAGACCACGGTGCACTGGTACATCCGCATCATCACAGAGGCCCTGTATGCCCAGTCGGTACAATACATTAATTTCAATGTGGACCGAGCTAACCAGGATGCCCGGGTAGCAGGGTTCACTGCCATCGCTGAGATGACCTGGGTCCAGAGGGTGATCAACGGGATGCATGTCCCCCCACGAGCACCTGCATATGACAGGCCGCTCGACACAAACCGAAAGGGGTTCCCTCGAGGAAAGTGCAGCTGGTGTGTGACCATGAGATGCTGCATCAGGGCAGCACAGTAGCACAAGTGGATAGCACTGTGGCTTCACAGCGCCAGGGTCCCAGATTCAATTCCCTGCTGGGTCACTGCGTGCGGAGTCTGCACGTTCTCCCTGTGTCTGCGTGTGTTTCCTCCGGGTGCTCCGGTTTCCTCCCACAGTCCAAAGACGTGCAGGTTCTGTCGATTGGCCATGAGAAATTGCCCTTAGTGACCAAAAAGGCGAGGAGGTGTTATTGGGTGACTGGGATGGGGTGGAGGTGAGGGCTTAAGTGGGTCAGCGCAGACTCGATGGGCTGAATAGACTCCTTCTGTACTGTATGTTCTATATGTGTTCTATCTGCGCCCAATACCCAGGCAGTGTACACGACTCCTTCATCCCGGCATACTCGACGATTCCCAGCCTCTTTAGGTGCACGGCCAGGTGAGGGATTGGCTCTTGGGCAACAAGGGTTATCCACTGTGGTCATGGCTGATGACGCCTATCCGGAGGCCACAGACCGACGCGGAGACTCGCTACAATGATGCCCATGGAGCGACCAGGAGCATGATTGAGCAGGCCCTCAGTGTCCTGAAGATGGAGTTCAGGGTCCCGGACTGCACTGGAGTGGCCCACCAGTATCGCGCTGGGAGGGTTGCCTGCATCGTGACAGTCTACTGCGCCCTCCACGCCATCGTGCAGCAGAGCGGCAATATGCTGGAGGAGTAGGATGGATGGCAGGCCTCATCCAACGAGAAAGATACGCGGAGGGTGAGGGTGGACAGGACATGGGGCCCAGGCAGGCACGGGGAGGCGCACAATGTGTGCGCCAGGGCCAACGCGCATGGGACGCTCGGATCGCCTCCAGGTTCACCGAATACAACACCCACCAATCCTGCCACTCCCCTGCCTGCACTCTCCTCCGGGATTACATACCGACTGAACTACGGGGTGTGGGCTCTGGGTTGGCAATAAAAGCGGGCATGGTCAATGGGATGGAGGATGATGACAACCAGCTCTGCGAGGAGCTCCGGTGCTCCGCATTGTCTGACAACATCTGACTCATGCCTACGGAAGCACTTTCCACCATCCACCTGGCTGATTCCTACATGCCAGCTTGCCATTCCACCACACGGTCCCATTGAGTCCCTGGGTGTTAGAGATGGGGATGTTGTGTGGGGGGGGGGGGGGGGATGGGACACCGGAGCAGTGAGCAGTGACACGCAGGGACAGAATTGAATCCGGGTCCCTGTCGTTGTGACGTATGTGCCACCGTGCCGCCCCATGTGTCTAAATACTCAAGATGTATTTATGGTATAAGTCCTACAGAGTACCAGAGAAATTTGTGTGGCTTTGAAATTGCTGAAACTATGGTTCTAAACTGCTAGTTGTTCAGAAAAATTACCCCGTTGATAATACTCAATTTCACAGACCAACGGTGGTGCAATGGTTAGCAATTCTGCCTCACGGCGCTGAGAACCCAGGTTCAATCCTGGGCCCGGGTCACTGTGTTTGGAGTTTGCACATTCTCCGCGTATCTGCGTGGGTCTCACCCCCACAACCCAAAGATCTGCAAGTTAGGTGGATTGGCCACACTAAATTCCTCCTTAATTGGAAAATAAAATGATTGGGCATTCTAAATTTATTAAAAATAAATAAATTTCGCAGACCAACTCCCTGCTTTGATAATGAAATAGTAATATGTTCACATTTGTTTCAGAAAGTATATTTTTAGAGTACCTTGAAAATATAGGACAATCACTGTCTCCCAATTTAGCTAGTTACGTGTCATTGAATCATTGCTGATTATGAACACTTTCTTAAAGTGTTTGCGCTGAATTTACCTCAACTTTATTCATCCCAGCTTTTTTATATGCACGCATGGGAAATGGGCCTTGTTGGCAAGGCCAGCATTTATTACTTGTTGTTAATTGCCTTTGAGAAGGTGGTAGTGAGCTGTCATTTTGAACTACTCTAAGTGCACTCACAATGCTGGTTTAGTACAGGGCTAAATCGCTGGCTTTGAAAGCAAACCAAGCAGGCCAGCAGCACGGTTCAATTCCTGTACCAGCCTCCCCAGACAGGCGCCGGGATGTGACGACTAGGGGCTTTTCACAGTAACTTCATTGAAGCCTACTTGTGACAATAAGCGATTTTCACTTTTCATTTTCATTATTCCAAGTTTTTACTGTAGCAACAGTTAAAGAGATATATTTTTTTTAATTTTCATAGTACCCAATTATTTTTTTTCCAAATAAGGGGCAATTTAGTGTGGCAAATCCACCTAACCTGCACATCTATGGGTTGTGGGGGTGAAACCCACGTAGACACGGAGAGAATATGCAAACTCCACAGGAACAGTAACCCGGGGCTGGGATCGAACCTGGGTCCTCAGCGCCATAGGTAGCAGGGCTAACCACTGCACGGCCGCGCCATCCTCAGTTGAAAAGATTTAGCTCCAGGTCAGGATGGCATGCGACTTGGGGGTGAACCTGCGGATGATGCTGATCCCATGCGCCTGCCACCATTGCTCTTCTAGGCAGTAGAGTTTTGAAAGGTGCTGCCAAAGACGTTTTGGTGAATGGCCACTGCACACCTTTTGACTGTGGGAGGAAACCGGAGCACCCGGAGAAAAAACACGCAGACATGGGGAGAGCGAGCTGACTCCACACAGATGGTCACCCGAGGCTGGGAGCGAACCCTGGTGCCCTGAGACAGCAGGACTAACCACTCTGCCACCATGTCGCTTTTTATTTGCAGTATTTCTCTTGCAGCTGCTGGACTGAGAAGATCATTGTCGATCTTCCAGTTCTGAAACCACACTGGGATTTTGGATTGATGTGTACAGTCAGTATCTGCAGTCTGACAAGGTCAATATGGGCAATACCTTTCTCATGATGCTCAGGAGGGAGATTCCTGGTACAGGGTCACATCTTTGCATCATGCATATCCTGGTGCACTTGTCCCACCCCTCTCACAGAGACAGAGAAATTTGTGCAGATGCAGAAGGAGTAATGGTTTACTGTGATGGATGAGTTCAGGGGTCACAGTATCATCACTTGGAGCTTTATTGCTGGCAAGTGAGTCAATAACATTGTAACGCTCATCCACTGTGGACTCAATAGACACCTCTGCCATCACACACCTTAAAGGCAGAGATGGCACGTTAGAAAAAACATTTTTCATCAGGATCAGCAGTGGAGGCTCCTGGAAGATGCCATCTCTGAATAAATGCTGGGATTGCTGTTTTTTGAGTACCTGAAAATAGAAACCGAAAATAAAGTAACCAGAGTGTAAACAAATTGATCTACAATTGAAATCATAACGAAGGTGAAAAGAAGATTCTTAAATTAATGCGCAGATAATAGGAAACTCAATTGTCAGGTTTGAGTCTCTGACAAAGGTCAAAGGCCATGATGTGGAGATGCCGGCGTTGGACTGGGGTGAGCACAGTAAGAAGTCTTACAACACCAGGTTAAAGTCCAACAGGTTTGTTTCAAACACGAGCTTTCGGAGCACGTTACAGAGGAAGTTACTATCACTATCTGGTTTCCATCTGTCAATCAGAAAATCAGTGCAGGTGATATTCCGCTCAATAGTGGCATCAGTTCGTGGCTCCTCTAAAGGTGGTGTTTTTAATTGCCTTAATCATCTCTCCAAAGGAAGTTGTGAATCCTGACTGGATTCAAACTGAGCCTGAGAAGTTAGCAATTTCTCTGCCTGTTGCTAAACCCAATTACCCATTGACAAACCCATTTGAAGATGTCCCTAAAGGCCAAGGAGATCGGCAAATCCTTTGGAGTTATGGATCGCGATGAGAATACAAGCTTTTATTGTTGTGCTCGCATAACGTATCTGCATTCTCACAGTACAACACTTCTTTAATCATGAGCTCTCCACTAACTGCAGAACCTCTACCATCGATCTCCTCACTCACAACTTTGTTTCTACCATTGTAAAACCCTTACTCTCACCCACTTCGCTCATTGCTCTGTTGCAGCTCACAGCTATGTTTTCTTAAATACTGCACAACTGGTTTAACCAGATCTGGCTGGGTCATATTAAGTAATATGAGACTTTGAAATAAGAACAAAAAAGCGCTGGAAAACTCTGCAATTCGACAGCACCTGTGGAGCGAAAGATAGTTAATGGCCTACATTTTCCAGGACTACCCCATCACAGGAATGGCAGCAGGTGGGATGGCTGTTTTGACAGACCAGCTAAGGGTCCGTCGACTTTGGGCAGCAATTCCCAGTCCCGCAGCGGCCAGGGGAACTGGACAATCCTTCCCAATATTTCAAGTTGAGTGATCATTTAACAGAACTAAAGAAAGATAGGAATGAAGAGATTTTAATCCCATCAATGGGGGAAGCTGCAGGAACTTAACTGTTGTCTAATTGTCTGGCCTTACGGGACCTAACGTTATATCTCGGTTGACTCCCAGGGCGTACATCAGAAGTGGAGGCAGCCCTATGATTCCTGCCGTTGGACGTTGGTCCCCTTTGGCAGACGGCTTCTGGCATGACCTGACTGGATGGGCCCGGCTGCTGCTCAGATATCCCAGGTGGCATGGTGTGGCTCTGTTCTACTTGCTGCCCATGCGATAGGCAGGGGAGAGAAGAGTAAGAGGTGCTACAGTGTTCTGGCACATCCCTTGCGGGAGTCACTGGCATGGGCCCCATCACTTCCTTCTCCCTCGAGGTGCCCGATGGCCCTCGGGTAATCCATGTTATGGGGTGCAAGCGGAGCAAACCCCTGAGGTTCCTCTACCACTTGCTCTCTCGACCAGGGTCTACATGGTCGGGGCCCATGGAGTACAGGGAGTGGACCACCTCCACCTGAACTGTGCCACATCATGCTGCAACCGTACTATCACCTTCTGGGTATATGCATTACATCAACCTGTGACTGCACCATCTCCCTCTGGGACTGGGCCACCTCCCCCTGTGTCATGTTGGCCTGGCAATGCCACCGATGCTCTCACCCATGGCCCCCTGTGTCTAGTCAATGCTCAGGAGCGCCACTGCAATCTCCAAGTGACTCTAGCACATGGCTGCCTATGAGAGGGCAGCCCTGTCCTGGGCTTCGGCCACTGGCTGCACAGAATGCTCCAGGCCTTGGGCATGCTGATCCATGACTGAAGCCCTCATGCCCCCCCCTCCCCCTCCAAACAGGGTCTCCTCCACAGACGCCACTCATGCCCTATTGGGCTGGGTGGAATGCATGGCCAGCACCACCCCCTGCTCCTGCATGTGATTGGACACCTCCAACTGCACCCGCAGGTGTTGGTTGCTTGCCGCCAACCCCTCATGCCGTCCCTGTCTCTGCGACTGCAATCTCCACAATCTATCGGACCGTCTGTTCCAGAAGGCTGAAACCCTTCTGGGTGGCAGCGAGTCCCTGTGGTTGGTCTGCCACCAGCTATCCACCTACTTCGGAGTTCCTACCTCCAGTGCTGGACAGGAGCATGGGTGTGTGGTAGGCACCAGATAGTGTCCAAGGAGCCTCTTCACTATAGTGCCCAGCCGAGGTGAGTGTCTCTGGGATGGTGGTGGGTGTTGGTGACTGTTGTGACGGGAAATATGTGACATCCCTGGACTTGAGCTCTGGGATATCCTGGCATTTGGGTCATTGCCTCCTGTCCCCATTGAGATCGTCCTCATCGCTGGTCGGCACCTGGGGATTTGGTTGTGGCTGGGGTTGGGGCATACCAAAAGGCCCGTTCCATCACCAGCAGCTCCTGCAAGCCACGACAAGAAACATGATTACATCGCGGACTGGTGGGGGAGGGGGGGCTTGTGTAGGGGTGCTGTGGGTGTGAGGGTGGTGTGGGGTCTGAGGGTGGTGGTGCGAGGGTGACAGGGTGGCCACAGCTCTGCGGGGTCTCACCTTCGCCATATGCCGACCTCCACCCCGGCGACTACCCTTTCCTCAGCCCCACCTGTGACATTATGTAGAATGTCTAGTGTATAAAGAGTTGATGTATGATCATAAGATGACCACAAGATGGAGCTAGATGCAGAACTATATAAAGCGCTGACTCTCGGGCTTCTGGGAGAGGGCTGGAGAGAGTGCAGGGAGGTCCAGAGAGTGCAGAGTACAGCTATAGATAGAGAATAGAGACTAATGTTGGTAGAGTGTAGGTTGTAGGTTACTAGATTATTGCTTGCTATAGGAGTTTTTCTATATGTCTCCGCGTTAGAATCAGCTCCTGATCATCGCAAAATCGCTCTCCTCCCAAATTTGGTTGGACTGCAGGCATTTGAATTATATAATTTGTTTGAGTTTGATGACAGTGAGGATTTAAAAAAATGAGTGGGTCATGAACAACTTTGATATTCATTGTAAAGCGCAAGTGAATGGAACGTTTGAATGCCACATGTTTTAAAAAAGGTTGCAGCTAAAAGGAAAATTGATTGATTTATTTGTCACTGATCTCAGGCTCAGAACTCAGCCTTGTAACTTTTCCTCCATAACGGATTCATTAATTCAGGATCAGATCGTGTTTGGTATATATGATGAGCGGTTGCGTGATCGTTTACTGAGAAGACCGATTTTGCCATGAGAAGAAGCTATAAATCTCTGCAAGGCTAGTGAACAAACCACAAACCAGTATGCACAGTTTAGGGCTCAAGAAAAAGGCCCAAATTCGGGAAACGTGGCCGACGCCTTTAACTCAATGTTTAGAAGACAACGCGCCACTGATGGTGGCCATTTTGAAAGTGAAGCAAGCAGTGTGATGACGTACACGGGCTGTGGCCATGCCCATTATAGAAACAATTGTACTATGAAAGAAAAAAATGCTCGGGATGTAGTAAACTCAATCAATTTGCCTCCCAATGTCATTTTATGTCAGCAATATCGGCAAAAGACTCGCAAACATCGTACCATAAATATAAAAAAGTAGAGTGCAAAAAATGAAGGAAACGAGGAAAATTCTTTTACTTCAAATTCCGATTCCTCTCAGTATACTCTGCAAGATACCTTCATGGCAGAAGTGATTACAACAGTTAATAAACTGGACACTGATGATAAGACAAAACTTCAACTATCAGATCTAATAAAAGTTTGGACTGTCACACTTAATGTTAATGGGTCTGATGTTCAATTCAAGCTGGATACAGGTGCACATGCAAACTTGATAACAGAGGCAGATCTGAAACAAGTTTACAAGAATTAAAAACTCCAAACGGAAATGCAATTGCACCAAAAGGTTCCTGCTGCCTCACAGTACAGAACTATGACATCTGCATACCATTAGTATATGAAATTGTGGGTGCTACAAAGTGTGGAGGACTGAGTACCAAAGAAGACAAAATGGATGTTCCCCAATCAAAACCCTGGCTCAACGAAAAGGTCCACTCCCTGCTAAAGTCCCGGACGTAGGCCGGAGGCGTTCAAGTCTGGCAACCTTGACATATATATGAAATCCAGGTACGACATATGGAAAGCCATCAGGAACGCCAAAAGACAATACCAGATCAAACGAGAGTCCCAGGCCAGCGACACAAACCCAAGACATCTATGGCATGGCTTACATGAGATAGCAGGCTACAAAGCAAGGTCAAGTGGAATCTCTGGGGCTGCAGCATCCCTCCCCGATGAACTGAATAAGTTCTAAGCCCACTTTGAACAGTCAGCAAATACATCGGTGTCACCTGCCCCAACAGCCCTGGACACACCCATACCCACTATTACAGCCTCGGAGGAAAGAGCCGCCTTCTTGAAAGTAAACCCATGGAAAGCGATGGACGCTGACGGAGTCCCTGGGCAAGCACTCAGAGCCTGCGCAGACCAGCTGGCGAGTGTATTCACAGATATCTTCCAACAACTCACTTCTCCGCTCTTTTGTTCCTACCTGCTGCAAGAAGACTACCATAATACCAGTACCAAAGAAGAACAAGGTAGCTTGCCTCAACGACTACCGACCAGTGGCCCTGACATCTATTACAATTATAAGAACATAAGAACATAAGAACTAGGAGCAGGAGTAAGCCATCTGGCCCCTCGAGCCTGCTCCGCCATTCAATTAGATCATGGCTGATCTTTTGTGGACTCAGCTCCACTTTCCGGCCCGAACACCATAACCCTTAATCCCTTTATTCTTCAAAAAACTATCTATCTTTACCTTAAAAACATGTAATGAAGGAGCCTCAACTGCTTCACTGGGCAAGGAATTCCATAGATTCACAACCCTTTGGGTGAAGAAGTTCCTCCTAAACTCAGTCCTAAATCTACTTCCCCTTATTTTGAGGCTATGCCCCCTAGTTCTGCTGTCACCCGCCAGTGGAAACAACCTGCCCGCATCAATCCTATCTATTCCCTTCATAATTTTAAATGTTTCTATAAGATCTCCCCTCATCCTTCTAAATTCCAACGAGTACAGTCCCAGTCTACTCAACCTCTCCTCATAATCCAACCCCTTCAGCTCTGGGATGAACCTAGTGAATCTCCTCTGCACACCCTCCAGCGCCAGTACGTCCTTTCTCAAGTAAGGAGACCAAAACTGAACACAATACTCCAGGTGTGGCCGCACTAACACCTTATACAATTGCAACATAACCTCCCTAGTCTTAAACTCCATCCCTCTAGCAATGAAGGACAACATTCCATTTGCCTTCTTAATCACCTGTTGCACTTGTAAACCAACCTTCTGTGACTCTTGCTTGAATGCTTCAAGTGGCTAGTCATGGAACGGATCAACGCCAGCCTACCAGATGGTCTCGATCTATTGCTGTTCGCCTACCGTGGCAACTGATTCACAACAGATGCTATCTCTCAGGCTCCCCTGTAATCAACTCTCGAACTCCTCGACAACAAGGATACCTACCCAAGACTGCTGTTCGTAGACTACAGCTCCGCCTTCAACACCATTATCCCAACAAGACTAATAACCAAACTCTGCAACCTTGGACTTGACCCCTCCCTGTGCAGCTGAATCCTTGACTTCCTCATCAATAGACGGCAATCTGTCAGGGTAGATAACAACACCTCCTCCACAATAGTCCTCAACAACAAGGCCCCGCAAGGAAGCATGCTCAGTCCTCTACTGTACTGCCTACGCACACACGACTGTGTGGCAAGATTCAACTCCAATTCAATCTAAAAGTTTGCAGATGCTACGACTGTGGTGGGTCATATCTCAAACAACGACGACAGAACGGGGATCATAATAATAACAACAATTGCTTATTGTCACAAGTAGGCTTCAATGAAGTTACTGTGAAAAACCCCTAGTTGCCACATTCCGGCGCCTGTTTGGGGAGGCTGGTTCGGGAATTGAACCGGTGCTGCTGTCTTGTTCTGCATTGCAAGCCAGCTGTTTAGCTCACTGTGCTAAACCAGCCCCTAGTGTGCTAAACCAGCCCCTAGTGCGCTAAACCAGCCCCTAATAGATCACTTGGTTGCATGCTGTACCGAAAAAACCTCTCTCTAAATGTTGGAAAGACCAAGAAACTGATAATCGACTTCAGGAATCGTAGCACGCCCCCCGCCGCCCCCCCCCCCCCCCCCCCCATCTACATCAATGACTCTGAAGTGGAGGTGGTCGACAGCTTTAAGTTCCTGGGGTTCACCATCACCAGCAGTCTGCTGTCCTGGTCCACTCACATTGATGCAACAGTCAGGAAAGCCCAACAACGTCTCTACTTCCTATGGAGGCTAAAGAAATTTGGCATGTCTGCATCAACTCTCACAAACGTCTACAGATGTGATAGAGAGCATCCTATCCGTCTGCATCACAGCTTGGCTTGGCAACTGCTCGGCCCAAGATCGCAGAGTGTGGTGAACTCAGCCCAACGCATCACACAAGCTTGCCACCCCCACATTGATTCTGTCTACACCTCCCGCTGCGTCAGAAACGTTGTCAGAGACTCCTCACACTTAGCCCTCTTCCAGACCCTTCCATCAGGAAGAAGATACAGAAATCTGAAGACCCGCACTTCCAGAAATCGGAACAGCTTTTTCCCCACAGCTGCCAGAATCCTCAATGATTCTTCCTTGGACTGATCTGTTCCCTGTAAGAACACTATTCACAATGCCCTATGCTGCTCTTGTTTGGCCCTTGTTTTGCAATGTAACCAATCACTCTTTGTTGATGTATCATTGTCAATGTACTCTGGTGATTATTCTTTTTTCTACTATGTATGTACTGTGTACATTCCCTTGGCTGCAAAAAAAATACTTTTCACTGTACTTCAGTACATGTGACAATATATATAAATCAATCAAGTCATCGCTAATTGGTGTCGATGCGTGCATTCAATTAAATTTGGTGCAAGGAAATTAGAATGCCAACACATCTCGGCATGAAGCTGAGGGCAAAGAACTAGTTGCAGCAGGTGCATTGACAAGAGCTACGAGTTACAATGATGCTTCAGAAGTTATACTAACTGTGGAAGCACGAGCCACATTTATCGCAGTACATGTTACTAGTGCCTGATGCACAACTAAGCTTACTTTGGGACGAGACTGAAAAAGATACAATACTTCAGCGGGTTATCAAACATCTGAGAGAAGGATGGTCTAGTGGCAGCTGCAACAGTTTTAGAAATGTCAGGGATGACCTGACTGTTGTCAATGGATTCCTGCTGAAAGGAGACTGAATTGTCATACCGTCCTGCCTACAAAGAAGTATTCTAGAAAAGATACATGAAGGGCATCAAGGGATAGAGAAATGTAAAAGACGTGTGAGGCAATCAGTATATTGGCCAGGCATCAATAAAGATTTTGACAACTACGTTCAAGATTGTAGTGTCTGTCAAACACATGAACCATCCCAGTGCAAAGAGACATTTGCATCAAGTGAGATTGTCACTAACCCATGGTCAAAGGTTGGGATGGACTTGTTCTATTTCAGTGGAAATAATTATCTGATAATCATAGATTACTATTCCAATTATCCTGAAGTCATAATGTTGACAGATTCGACTGCTCACTCAATCATAAGAGCTGCAAAGTCCGTATTTGCTCAACAGGGCATACCCCTGAAAGTCATGATGGATAATGGACCCTATTTCAGTAGTTGGGAATGGTTGTCATTTGCAAAAAGCTACAACCTCCAACACATCACATTCAGTCCGTTATACCCCAATCCAATGGGAAAGCCGAGAAAGGAGTGAGAATAGTAAAATACTTGTTCAAAAAGGATTTTTTGTTCACATCGTTAAGCTACAGAGCTACTCCTTTGGCATCAGGTTTATCACCTGCCCAGATGTTGATGGGAAGGAAGCTACATACTCCGTTACCAGTCATTACCAGCCATTGGAGTTTAAGACTAGGGAGGTTGTGCTGCAATTGTATAAGCTGTTACTGAGGCCACACCTGGAGTACTGTGTTCAGTTTTGGTCTCCTTACTTGAGAAAGGACGTACTGGCACTGGAGGGTGTGTAGAGGAGATTCACTAGGTTAATCCCAGAGCCGAAGGGGTTGGATTACGAGGAGAGGTTGAGTAGACTGGGACTGCACTCGTTGGAATTTAGAAGGATGAGGGGAGATCTTATAGAAACATATAAAATTATGAAGGGAATATATAGGATAGATGCGGGCAGGTTGTTTCCACTGGCGGGTGAAAGCAGAACTAGGGGGCATAGCCTCAAAGTAAGGGGAAGTAGATTTAGGACTGAGTTTAGGAGGAACATCTTCACCCAAAGGGTTGTGAATCTATGGAATTCCTTGCCCAGTGAAGCAGTTGAGGCTTCTTCATTAAATGTTTTTAAGGTAAAGATAGATAGTTTTTTGAAGAATAAAGGGATTAAGGGTTATGGTGTTCGGGCCGGAAAGTGGAGCTGAGTCCACAAAAGATCAGCCATGATCTCATTGAATGGCGGAGCAGACTCGAGGGGCCATATGGCCTACTCCTGCTCCTAGTTCTTATGTTCTTATGACCGTTCACCATCCTCAGAACAATACTCTGGTCTCTGGATTACTAGGCAAGTGACAATGCCACTATGCCATTGCCTACCTGAAGGGTGGACTCGGGTGTCGTGGAGAGAATGCTGAAATGGAAGGGCAGGAGAAGATGTGTCTGTGTGTCACCACAAAATTGCCTCTAGGACACACATGAATGTGTCATGGCATCAGGTCAAAAACTGGGAACAAACTATCACATACTGCCCTCCCTCAACTGGTAACTGTTGCAAATCGCTTATTGTCACAAGTAGGCTTCAAATGAAGTTACTGTGAAAAGCCCCTAATCGACGATCCCAGTCAACGTTATAACTGGGTGGGAAGATCCCAGAATGGAACCATGACTCAATAGACCTTGACAGGCACTTCCAAAAAAAACAGAACAACACATGGGAGGTACTTTTCGTTTAAAAAAGAAATAGAGGAACAGTCTCAGGACAACTAATTAGTTTTCGCAACACGAAAAACACTTTTATTAAACATGAAAAAAGGCATACATTGATACAATACACTTTTATTCCCCCTTTAGCTGAACAATTACACACAGGTTTTAGAATTAACATGGATTACAAAGTACATCTTAATCTTCAATGCCCTCAGTAACACAAAGTTCTTTTTAAGCATGACTGTGGAGATATTCACTTGGGTTTCAGAGTGGAAAGCGTTTATTGTTTAGCACTGGGCTAAATCGCTGGCTTTGAAAGCAGACCAAGGCAGGCCAGCAGCATGGTTCAATTCCTGTACCAGCCTCCCCGAACAGGCACCGGAATGTGGCGACTAGGGCCTTTTATTAGTAACTTCATTTGAAGCCTACTTGTGACAATAAGCGATTTTCATTTCATTTTCATTTCATTTCATTTCGTTGGAATTCCCACCAGATGATTGTCACACAAGAATTTCCAAACTCTGGACCCAAAAACACATTCAAATCTTCTCTTGTAAGTGTACTGGGCTAGATTCTCTGTCAGCGTGATCCTTAGTTTCGCCGGCAGCGCACTCATGCCCACGAAGTTCCTGATGACGATGGCATGGGGGTGCCCACAATGGGAAACTGGCTGAATAAACGGAGAATCCCACTGCAGGCAGGGTGTGCCACACCAGAAAATGGGTGCGACTGGACGGAAAATCCCGCCCGCATTCTATGAATGGTTTTCATTCTGAAATCCATACCAGTTTTTCCAAATGACACATTTAAACAAAGCTTCCACTCCATTTTTACCAGCAATTCCAGTCCAAGATTTTACACTAACCCCATTCAGGATTTTGTCTTGACTGTTGTGCAAATTGCTCAAAATTGCTTTAACTTTCAATTCCAAGACATCAGGTTACAGCTATTATCTCCAAGTCAGAACATTTTGTTTACCCTACCTTGATTTCTTCTGAACCACACGTTGGTCTCTGTTCACTTAACTACAGATTTCTCCAAGGCGGCCTTCAGGACGCACGACAACGCAGAATCGCCAAACAGAAACTTGTAGCCAAGTTCCACACATGAGTACGGCCTCAGCCGGGACCTTGGATTCATGTCGCATTACATTCACCCCCCACCATCTGGCCTGATCTTGCAAAACCCTACCAACTGTCCTGGCTTGATGCAATTCACACCTCTTTAACCTGCTCCATCTCGTCCTGTAAATACTTAATTACCTGCAAAGACTCACATTCAAAGTATTGTCATGCATTTTTGACTTTGCCTATATATATGTCTCTGGAACCCACCTGAGGAAGGAGCAATGCTCTGAAAGCTCGTGATTCGAAACAAACCTGTTGGACTTTAACCTGGTGTTGTAAGACTTCTTACTGTACAGACTTCTTGGACACTTCTCTAGTTTCTTTAGCTCGCTGCTCTTCAGATCTCTTAACCATTACTCCATGGTATTACTTAACTCTCTCTTATTCCCTTTTTACCCTTCTAAAACCAACTGCTTCTCACAAAGCTACGAGAGCAGCCTTCTCTATCTCCAACTGCCATCAAATTAGCTAAATTAAAATGTAAAAGTTTCTCTACCTTACAAAGCCCCAATTGCTGAGCAACCACTGCTGGTTTATTTATACTTCACAACGTAACCCCCTCGAAACACAATAGAAACTTAGTTGGAACTTAACCATCCCCACACACATACAGACACCTTTGTCTAGCATGAATGTAACTATACATTTTACCCCCAGCAATAGAAACATATTAAAACCACTTAAAACCATACTTTATTTCTAATGTTTACCAATACAAGTATGAATCACATAAAACTACCTTTATTTTTCGAACATAACCAGTCATGCTCCAAGTTGAACACTATTCAGGAAAAGCAGCAAATATAGCAAAAGCACATAATTTGCTCTAGGTAATGATTTCAATGTTCATCGCTAAGAGCGGCTTGACTGTGTCGCAGAATGAGTTAATTCCTTTTTTTAAATAAATTTAGAGCACCCAATTCATTTTTTCCAATTAAGGGGCAATTTAGTGTTGCCAATCCACCTACCCTGCACATCGTTGGGTTGTGGGGGTTAAACCCACACAAACACGGGAAAAATGTGCAAACTCCACACGAATAGTGACCCAGAGCCGAGATCAAACCTGGGACCTCGGCGCCATGAGGCAGAAGTGCTAACCCACTGCGCCACAGTGCTGCCCAGAATGGGTTAATTCTAACTGTGAGAAATGATAATAAGCCAGGGCATATCATCACAGGAGGTGATGTAACATCCCATGAGCTCTCTTCAGCAAATGGTAAGGCAGACAATAACGTGTTCCTCAATAAAGTTAATGTTTTCCTTTCCTCAACAGACTCTGTTAGCAAAACAAGACCAAGAATATTATATGTAGCACCACGACTGACCAAGCTAGCCAGTTCCTGGAGGACATGCCTGCCAGCCTGGGCTTGCAGCAGGTGGTAAGAAACCACCGAGGAAAATCCTACTTCACCAATTTACAGACACCTTGATACTGAGAACACCCGCCATTTTGCTATGTGGCACTACCAACTGTGGGATAGACTGAAAATTCACCTAGAAGCTCAAAATTGGGACTCCATGACATGCTGAGGGCCATCAGCACCAGAATTGCAACTCAACTACAATCTGCAACCTCATAGTCCAATATATCTGGTTCAATGAGGAGCGCAGGAGGGC
Source organism: Scyliorhinus canicula (assembly GCF_902713615.1). Classification (NCBI taxonomy): domain Eukaryota; kingdom Metazoa; phylum Chordata; class Chondrichthyes; order Carcharhiniformes; family Scyliorhinidae; genus Scyliorhinus; species Scyliorhinus canicula. The sequence goes on along the minus strand of NC_052151.1, from coordinate 48,534,991 downwards.
ATCCCAGGAGCAGTACCAGGCATTCTTAAGGATGAGTTGTCATCTTGGCAAAGCCACAATTACATTCATGCAAAGCAGCAGAAACATATTCGACAGAGAGTTGAGCGCTCATAACCAATGGATCAGGTTAACAATCTGCAGTCATGCCACATTCCCTCGGGAATGGTGGTGGACAGTTAAATGTGTAACTGGAGGAGGATACTCTACAAACATCTGCATCCTCAGTGATGAATTAGACCAGTACTCGAGTTCAAAAAAACAATCATTTTCAACCACTGTCAACCAGAAATACTAATCGTTGAATCATCTTCCTGAGGCTCCCATCATCACAACCGTCAGTCTTCAACAAACTTAATTCACTTCACGGGATAACAAGAAAGGAATCAAGTGCACTGGATACTGCAAAGTCTTTCGATCCAACAACATCCCCAGCTGGATTCTTTGTCATCACAGACGGGACAGGGACTAGGCAAAGGTCTGTTGACCTCAAGGTGGGAATTTCCGGTTACCGGGCGGTCGCGGCCAAAGAATCCACTATCTTTAGTACTGAAGATTTATGGTCCACAATTAGTTGCACCCCCAGTACTGGCAGCACTCTAAGAAATTGGAAAATTGTCCAGGGATTCAGATTGAATCCAATTAATTACTGCCCCATCAGGAACACTTGTCTCCTTTCCAGCAGTTTTTTTCAAACATTTTTGCCCGGGACCCATTTTTAACCAACCAACCATCTTTCGGGATCCACACCGGCCGACCTTCACACCCCATACCGGCCGACTTTCAGGACCCACGCTGGCCGACTTTCGGAACCCATGCTGGCCGACCTTCATGACCCATGCCTGCCAACCTTCAGGCCCGACGCCGGCTGACCTTTCAGACCCACCATGTTTGCATACTTTTAATGTGACAGGTGAGCCTGCTTGGTTCTCACAATTTCACTTTGTCATTCAATGTTACATTATTGGTGAGAACTTCAGTTGATGATTAAAGTTCTCACTGCATCCGTTGAAAAAAAAATCAAGAATTTGTCCTCGAACACACCATGTTGTTTCGTCTTCAAATGCCTTTGAAGTTGAGGGTTTTAAACTTTCATTTACCAGTCCATCCGTGCATATAACACATTTGAACTTTGCATCCTGATTTCCAGTGACACAATTAATAAACCCATATCTCAAGAAATCATTTTTATACTGACTTTGCTCCTGATTTCAGCTTCTTAGTTATGGATTGTTCATCAGAGAAACAAGAGTTTATATCAGCATTGCTGGCAGCTACAAATTGGAGGAATCTCTCTTGTGCCCAGAGTGTGTGACGTCCGTGTACGGGGTGTGTGACCTTCTCTGGAGAGAAGACCGCAGGGACTGTTTAGCACACTGGGCTAAATCGCTGGCTTTGAAAGCAGACCAAGCAGGCCAGCAGCACGGTTCGATTCCCATAACAGCCTCCCCGAACAGGCGCCGGAATGTGGCGACTAGGGGTTTTTCACAGTAACTTCATTTGAAGCCTACCCGTGACAATAAGCGATTTTCATTTCATTTCAATGATTCTTTGCTCCTGGGTCAGCACGCCGATGTCAGAAGGAGGCGGTCTGCCTCGCTGGACTCTGCTGAGGGGGCACGCATGCACGGAACGGCCGGCATTCTGATAGCTGGTCGCAGCTGGCATTTTAAAAGCTGGTTGTGGCAGTTGGGTTTTTCTTCCCATGATCAGAAGCACCACGACCGATGGATCCGTGACCCTCCCGACAGCCACCCGTGGGTTGTGAACCTGAGTTCGAAAATGACTGCATTACACGTTGGCCCAAACACTGGCAAATGAGCTGAAATCCAATGACCAAGTGGGAACCTTGATATCAAGGCAACATTTAGTTAACATGACAGCAAGCAACTTACTACAATTGAAGTCAATAGGAATCAGGGGGCAAACCCTCCACTGGTTTCAGAAATACCTAGTACAAAGGATGTCGTGGTTTCTGCAGCTCAGGCTCAGGACATCACTGTCAGTATGTTTTATGGAGCAGTTTCCCAGACCCAACTGTCTTCAGGTACTTCTCGAATAACCTTTCCCCCATTATAAGGTCAGAAGTGTGGATGGTTTCTGATGATTGCTTAGTGTTCAGTTCCATTCACAATTCCCCAAACAATGAAGAACTCCATGCTGCGTGCAGGACAAATCCGACAACTTTAAGTTTGGGCCGACAAGTGGGACGTAATATTCAAACTACACTGACAGGCAATAATCATCTCCAACAAGCAAAAGTTTAATCACCTTCCATCGACATTCAGTGGCATTACCATCGCTGAATTCCCCCATCGCCATGAGGATTTACCATTGACCAGAAACTGAACTGAAATTGTTGGAAACGTTCATCAGGTCTCACAGATTCTGTGGAGAGAACAGAGTTAACAGGTGCCATGGGAGTGTCCCTTTCAGAATGGTTTTTGTCTTATCACATGGCTTCAGTGATGTCATTGTGTGGGTGGAGCTGGGCTGTGGCTTGGTGAGCTGCTGTACTTTCACTTTCAGTTTTGACTACTGTGGACTCAGACAGAGAAAATAAGTGTTTTAGCCTGTCTCTCTCTATTTTCATATTAAATATCAGTTCCAGTAAAAGCCCATTGATTATAGCTACCTCCTGTTGTGTTAACTTAAAAGATACAGTTTGCTTTAACCCTTTCCAAAAGCGTTTAAACTGCTAGTGAGACGGGGTCAGAATCTCAGGGAAAGCCAGTCTTATTCAAGTGAGAATGCAGAATGCTGGGCCACACCCTTGAAATGGGGTTTTAGGTTTATGGGATTTTGTTTATGAATTGGAACAGTTAAGGGGGAATTCATTAAGTGTTATACATAGATTACTGTAGCTGTGGGGTATCTTTATTTGTGTAATTGATTTAAAAATTTCTTGCTGTGTGTTTATATAAATGTTAACTAAGTTCTTAGAATAACGCTTGTTTTGATTAAAGTGTCTAGGAATACTGTTGAATCATACCTCAAATGAAGGCTCTTGTGCGCATCACAGCCAAATTCAACCAAAAGTTATCGGTCAGTTGAACTCCATAATACACTTTGGAGTTTTTAAACCCTGACCCATAACACAGGTTGTGACCTTTTAGAAACTCTATTTCTCTCTCCATAGATCCAGCCATATAAATATGATTCCTGCAAGAGCTCACCTCCTGACTCCCTGAAGCCTGTCCACCATCTACAAGGCACAAGTCAGGAGTGTGATCGAATAGTCTCCACTTGCTTAGATGGGTGCAGCTCCAACAACACTCAAACAGGTTCAACACCAGTAAGGACAAAGCAGCCTGTTTTAGTGACACCCTATCCACCACCTTAAATTCCCTCCATCACCAGCGCAGAGGAGTAGCTGTGTGCACCATCTACAGGACGCACTGCAGAAACGTGTTATGTTCCTTCAACAATAGCTTGCAGACCTTCAGTCTCCACCAACTAGAAGAATCAGGGTACCCTCACACACATCTGTGACGATATCACTTTCCTTCATTGATCACAATTCTAAAGCTCTCTTCCCAACAACAATGAGGCATGACCTTTGCCACATGGACTGCAGTGGTTCAAGAAAGCAGCTCACAAATTCTGAGTGTAATTAAGGATGCATGATGATTGCTTCACTTGTACAATGCCACATCCTATACAAGTGCCTGTTTATAGATTGCATTCTTGAACCCCTTGAATGTGGTTCCTGCCTTTTGCATAATGAAGCCCATGTTTTTTTAGAAATTAACTATTTATTGAGTTTTGAAACCATTGGATAAGTGAAAGAAATGAACAACAATATTTCAAATGACTGAACAGCTGTTCCTAAGATGGCTAAATACTTACATAACTGGACTTTCCAAATTCTCAAGCCATTAGAATGGATTCAGGCTGACTAATAGCCCACCAGAGACTCAATGAGTGTTAATGACCCATTCCTGAACCATTTGCACAATATGCAGACATCACTGTTTATTCAGCTGGGCGTGGACCAAGCTATTATCACAATAATGGACCCTGAATGAGAAGAAAATTCTTCCAGCCATAATTGATGACTATATTTGGGTAACTGGTCAGTTTGTGAAAGGATATCATGCGATAAGCCAACTAATCTTTAAGAAACTGTCTTTCTCCACGCCAGTCAGAAGCCAGAAAGACAATAAGGTCAGAAAGACCCCAAATGGACACTCTAGGCATGATTCTCCAGCCTCGTTACACTCTCACTCAAGCAAAACGAGGCTGGTGAATAACGGGAGAGGCCAAAACAAGAACTGTGCCAGGTGCCAAACAATTTGCGATGCAACTGCTCCGCTCCCGTAGACGAACTTGGGATCTCGCCGTAGCGAGGCGAGAAACAAATTATCACTACAAGCCCTATTTCCATTAATGGGAGCCACCCCATATCCAACGGCCTTTTGTCATTCAGCGGCCTCCCCAGCAAATGGTCGCGCTGGCGCCGATTAGTACTCCTTTTGAAAAACATGAACCATGGGGAAGGATTTCTGTGGGAGCCAAGGAGGTGAGGGGGGGGGGGGGACCCTCCACAGGGGTGGGCCATCATAGGAGGGTGGGGGAGGTGCTGGGTGGAACTGGAGGGTGCAATCATTTGCAGCATCACCATTCTAACCCTAGGATCGTTAACCTGTTCCGGGGCAACCCTTGTCCATCTGCCCTAATGACCATGCATTACCCCCACTGCTTGCCACATCCTCTAGCTGAGTGGCTGAAGGCTATTGGTAATAGGGAATTGGCAATTGTGGTTTAGTGAGCACTCCACATATCCCAAGTGGATTCTTGTAGGTAGGCGGGCTATGCAGCATGTGGGAGTCATTGCCTAGAATCCCAATCACACTTTAATGCGCGGACTGTGCCTGAACACTGCGGGAGGCAAAACCACACATGCAGCAGCCAACAGCCAAACATCCAGGAGATGGGACATGTCCACTCACCCATGCTGCCCGGTGTAGGTCGTTGACCATCTTACAGCACTGAAGACCAGTCCTACTAGTCACTCTCTCCGAGCACACTGCTGCCGCCACCTCATCCCAGGCAGTGCTGGCTGCCTTGTGGCTGACTCTCCCGGACATTAGGGGAACAGAACATCCCTCCTGGCCTCCACTGCATCTAGGAGCCTCCCCAGTTCAGCATCCCCAAATCGTGCGGCTGGCTTCCTTGGCGCCATTATTGCGAGCTCACTGGGGAAGTGCAGCCCGACCTTCTTAGCGGCGAGGGGGCTGGCGGGCATGGTCCAGGCTAATCAGCTGGTGAGCCTTTAATATGTGGTGAGAAGCCCGTGAGGCCTTGTTAAGTGGACCAATTAATGTTGAGTTGTGTTGCCTTGCCGGCCTCGCTGGGCCGAGTGCCGGGAAGCTCGCGGCAATTCCCGCTCACTACCACTCTTAGAAATTTTTATGGAGAATCGTGCTCACATTCTTCAGCCATCCTGAAAGCCAATGACATGCCTGTTGTTCCACCTCCAGCACACTGTGGACAGTGTCTTAAAAAAAGAAAAAATAAAATCGATCCAGCCTCTATTGACTCTGAAAGAAACATATTGAGCCCAGTCTGAAACCATGTCCAAATTATTAATCAACAAGATCTATATAAAACGGACTCCTTGAAACTATTCAATAGATTTAATACACCCTTCCACTTTGTAACACATGTATCTGCATGAGTGCGAGTGTCCGTACGAGTGCGCGATGAACTCTTGAATGCATGTGCAAATGAGACTTGGAGCACTTTAATTAATGATTTGGATTTAGATTGGGTGTTAAGCACAACAAATAATATTCCCGTTTCTTTCAACAACTTATAAGAAAAGCTGTCTAACATGTTGTGTGTCTTGTACAGTCAGAACACAGTTGAAGACTCATTGAATTGGCAAGCAAATCTTTTAAAAGATACTTGTTACAGTCAAGAGCTGAGGAAGTGGGCGGTACGGTCAAGTAGCAAAGGGGAGTTGAGACCACAACCAGATCAGCCACAATTTTATTGATCGGTGGTATAGTGGTTAGCACTGCTGCCTCATAGCTCCAGGGACCCGGGTTAAATTCCCACCTCAGGTCACTGTCTGGAGTTTGCATATTCTCCTCGTGTCTGTGTGGGTTTCCTCCGGGTGCTCAGGTTTCCTCCCAGTCCAAAGATGTGCAGGTTAGGTTGATTGGCCATGATAAATTGTCTCTTAGTGCCCAAAAGGTTAGGTGGGGTTAATGGGCTGCGGGGATAGGGTGGAGGCATGGGATTAAGTAGGGTGCTCTTTCCAAGGGCCAGTGCAGACCCAATGGACTGAATGGCCTCCTTCTGCACTGGAAATTCTATAAGAGGGGAGCCACTCTAAGTCTTCTCACCTAACCACCACAGCATTGAAGGGGCCCTACACCAACTACATTATATACATCGAAGCATGGAAAATCATCCTACCTCATTCTTCTTGACCCCTCTATGGCTTTTGACAAGTTTCACCATCCCATCCACCTCCAACGTTTCTCCGTGAGCTGGATCGCTTGCCTTCACCTTTTCCACTATTACTTATCCAGTGTAGCCAGAGAGCCTCATGCTGGAGAGGGGCTGGTTTAGCTCACTGGGCTAATTCACTGGCTTTTAAAGCAGACCGAGCAGGCCAGCAGCATGGTTCGATTCCCGTACCAGCCTCCCCGGACAGGCGCCGGAATGTGGCGACTAGGGGCTTTTCACAGTAACTTCATTGAAGCCTACTCGTGACAATAAGCAATTTTCATTTTCATTTCATGTGTTCCCTGAAAGCTGCCCCACATTACCGCAGAGTCAAATTAACAATGTCATCAACTGCTATTTTAAAGAGAGCAAAGTATGGAGACATTCTATAATTTGTCTTCCAAAATTCTGCAATCGGCAGATTTGCACAAGTTTTAAGCTTTTATCCTTCACTTATTTGTGTAGAATAATATTGTAGAATATTCATGCAATGGGTAGTTGAACTGTTTTGATAACTCAGTGAATAATGCTGTTCAAATTAATCCATGTAGACCTACAAGCTTCAGTTGCTCACCTCTGCAGTCAATATCTGAGCTGACATGATGAGAAGGGATGTTACAACTGGCCTGGTGGCCCGAGACTCTACGAAGCGAGAAAATGCAATTGTGGTTGCCATTCCTATATGCTGTCTAGTGACCTCTGCTGGAAAGAATGATGGATCTGGTTTATTTAGAATAGCCTCACATCCAAATGTTCAGTCCGTGCTCACGATAGCATCCCTGCAATCGAACCCAGCATGCATTAGTGGGAAAAGGAGTAAAAAGTGAGGAAATCAGGGACCAAAAAGCAAGGAAAAATCAAACCCAGTGAAGGTGACATTTACTGTCTTGCACCAACACCAACCACGTTGAGTTGCATTGAATGTCTAAATAATGTGGAAGATCCCGTCCCTCTCCCGCCAGTTCCACATTTAACTCTGTTCATCCACAGGGTCAATTCCACGACCATGGAAAACACATATGCCTGGGATCAGAGGATGTAAATTCACAGCACACGCCATCGTCACACATCACCAGTTAGATTCTGAACAGCAAGTTGATACTGAAAGGGAAAACGTTGACTCTCAAAAGCTCATTAGAGCTCTGGCTGCTCAGAACTCAATTGGAAAAGCTTTTTTCAATTACCTATTCTGGGTTTTTTTTCAGCTTAATGCAGATGATGACAATATCAACAATTAATCTCAAGTGAATTTCTTTTTCAATCTCTTGATGGTATAAATCAGTCCTAAAACGTTTTCCAGGACCGATCTCCAACACTCTGCATCTCCACAGAATGAAAGCATTGCGTGGAGTGAAGCACGTGGTTTTAAATTAATGCCTTCATAAACAAATAGGTGCCCAGGATTTTCTCTCCCTTGCTCAACATGATTACAATTGAATTATCATTTGTTTCCCTCAGCTGATTTGTATCGAATGCAACATTCCATAGGTGATGCCGTGTGCTCAGAATCCAAAGCAGATACAAACCCCGTGATACATCGGACGCTTAAACGTCCCTCGAAATCTAGATCAAGTATCTATTTTGTGTTTAAAAAGAAAATGACCTTGAATCCAAATTCTGCTGGCATCGTGATTTTAGGCATATGTTTCAAAGCGCGGACTGCTCGATATATCATTTAAACAATTTGATATAAACAAAGTGACAGAAAGCAATCGACACCTCGAGTAGATTTCACATGAAATTGATTTACTCCCGAAAATCTGCGCGGCAGTTCCCCAGGCACTTTGAAATTGACTGGGATTAAATGTACTTCACCTGTTGAACCTTTGCTTAATTATCATAGAATTAATTATCACAGAATCTCGACAGGGAACCTTTGCTTAATTAGGTGATGAGGGCAACAGTTGGTGCCCAGGTCAGGAATTCAATCCAATTGGAATGAGATGAGTCCATTGGAATTCTGGTGCATGAACAAGTTGTGTATCTACCTGGGATTGAATACACTTGTTCACCAGTTCGGCAGAGTGATTTTATGTGTGAGCATAAATCCTCAACAAATACTTACACATATAGAGGGAAAGCCCATGGGCAAAAAGAGAATTCCATAAATAATGAGCACCTGGAAATTAATTTCAAAGTTGCCTTCTATTGAGGGGTTCAGATGAAGCCATAAATCACTACACAGCGAGGGCCAATTATATATAATGTTTGCACGTTGCAGTTAAATTACTGCCTTGAATTTAGTCTGTGATTTCCTTTACTAACTATCGTGTACAGGGTTCATTCCCCTGTCTCACACACATTGAAATTACATTTCCAATCCCTGCAATTTAAATGCCTCTGATATAATCCCTCTTGTGTGCGTTCATCCCCTTGATTAGGTCACTGGTTACTTTCTCCCAATTGACACTTTCCACCAGCACAGATAGCACATTTCTACCTTCACATCAGTGCACACCCACTGGGTGTGTGATCAAAACAACACAGGACATTTATACTACATACAATGGGGGGAAATATAACGGTATGGAACAATTGGGCGTGGCCGTTTTGGTGCGGCCGTTTGGACCCAGCCGTTTGGGCGCCATGGGACAATTGGGCGCAGCCAATTTGGCGCGGCCGTTTGGGCGCAGACGACAGAAATTTTTTTAGTTTTTGTGGCTAGTAAATTGTTGCAAGTAAATTGTTGCAAGATTCAGTATCATTCGAAGGAAGGACTTAAAAGCAAGCTTACAACTAAATTAAAAGATGAGCTTTAAAAAGTTTTTAAACTAACTTTATTGTAAATTAAAGGAATTGTAAAGGAATCCGTTATGAACAAATTTTTCTTTATCACGTTTCGTCGATACTTCCTCAGCCATCATATGGGTATGCAAATTGGTTTAGTTAAAAAATATATAAAAAGATGGTGATAGAACAAAACACTTGTGACAGCGGACCCGCACCAGCAGCCAACTCAACTGAGGCTAATTTACAAATAAAGAAATGTTATTATGGCCAAAACATCCGGCGCCAAAACGTCCAGCGCCAAAACAGCCGGCGCCAAAACGCCTGGCGCCAAAACGGCCGCGCCCAAATGGCTGCGCCAAAACATACCTAACCCGAAATATAAGCAGGAGTCTGGTTTCAGGAAATGGCACCATTAAATTTATTGAGCTTTGCTCAGAATGATATATTTGTCCCTGAATGTTTCTAGCACACTACTTGTTTTAGTGTGAGGTTCGATGAAGAGAAAATAGTGCCGGGTAAAGCAGAGTTATTGAAATAACAACTGCTTAGGTGTAAATTTGAAACACGGGATTTATTCATGCCACAAAGCATTAATCAGAGCCTCGGAATATCATTGAATAAAGCTACTATATTTTTTCTTTGCAATTATTAATTAATCAACATTATCAGGTATCAACAACAACAATTTGTCATAATGCATGTTATTAGAAATACACAGTTGATTTCACAAAATTTCTGCTGGTGATATTTTTTGGGGAAAAGACATGGCAGTGATTCCAGTCTGAACTGTAATTCTCATGTAATTCTCAAGGGGCTGGTTTAGCTCACTGGGCTAAATCGTTGGCTTTTAAAGCAGACCAAGCAGGCCAGCAGCACGGTTCGATTCCCGTACCAGCCTCCCTGGATAGGCGCTGGAATGTGGCGACTAGGGGCTTTTCACAGCAACTTCATTGAAGCCTACTCGTGACAATAAGCGATTTTCATTTTTCATTTCATTTCGTTTGGAGGTGGACTCGGTTATAACCGAGTGAGATTGAATTTTATAATAATAATCTTAATTGTCACAAGTAAGCTTACATTAACACTGCAATGAAGTTATTGTGAAATGCACTTGGTGATCGAGTAATAAAGATTACAAAGCTTCAAATGTGGTACCAAAAGCCCTCAGGGGCTGCACCACCACCCCTAACAAAATGGTGGAAACTTGGTTTTGCCATCTATCTCCCATTTCTGGGGGTTTCCAATTTTCCTTTAATTTTCCTCTGCTGATTGGTTACAAAGCAAACAACAATAAAGAGCTAGAGCTTGCTGTGTTTTTTTTTCACTGGACAGAGTCAGTTCATAGCAACTGATGCATCCATGAAGTGAAGGCTACAAACCTTTACATGAACAAAGATCCTGTTGGTGGAGCTTAGACCAGCTATACAAGTGACCAAAAAAACTCAGGTTGCTTTAAATAAAAGGCTTTGATTAGCCTCCTCGGGATGCAAAGAGAAGGAGCAATAAGGGTGGGGGAAGGACACAAGAACCCAAGATAGGAGCAGGAGTAGACCATACGACCCATCGAGACTACTCCTACCCTCCAGTAGGATCATGGTTGATCTTTGGCTTCAACTGCACTTAGCTTTCTCTTCCCCATATCCCTTGATTCCCTGAGAAACCAAACATCTGGGGCGGGATTCTCCGGTTGCCAACGCCAAAATCGTGTTCGACAATCGTCCGGAGAATCCCTGTTTGCGGCAAAATCGGGACGGTGGCGCTTTTGCAATGCTCTGCCCTCTCGAAAACTGCGCCGGGAGAGCCTCCGAACATCACTTGAAGCCTATCCGATGCTCCACCCCCAACAGGCCGCATTCCCGACGGCTTGTCCTTTTTATTTTTGTGAAACCGGCGTGGCGGCTGCGGACTGAGTCCAGCGCTACCACAGTCGGAGGGAGGGAGCCGTTCCGCGAGCAGGGGGGTGCTTTGTCGGGGGCTGGGAGCACTGGTGGGGGGTGTTCCAGTGTTGGTAATATTGATTACAAGGGGGCAGTTTCTGGCAGGCCGGGTCCACGCAAGGCTGGCACCATGTTGCATGGCGTGGCTGCTGCAGGCCGCCACTGTGCGCATGCACAGCCGCGGACCCAGCAATTCTCCAGCCGTATCCGCAGGTAAAACTGGGGGCTTTATGCTGCATGCCTGATAGCCCCCACCAAATGGAGGATCGGTGCAGCTTTTGCGCCATTTTTGGGGCGTAAAATGCCACTATTCCCACGCTGGCGTCAGCACTTCAAATCAGAGAATCCAGCCCCAGGGTTCAATTTTACAGTCCCCCGCAACAGTGGGTTTAGAACATAGAACATAGAACATAGAACGATACAGCGCAGTACAGGCCCTTCGGCCCTCGATGTTGCACCGACATGAAAAAAAAACTAAGGGCCATCTAACCTACACTATGCCCTTATCATCCATATGCTTATCCAATAAATTTTTAAATGCCCTCAATGTTGGCGAGTTCACTACTGTTGCAGGTAGGGCATTCCACGGCCTCACCACTCTTTGCGTAAAAAACCCACCTCTGACCTCTGTCCTATATCTATTACCCCTCAATTTAAGGCTATGTCCCCTCGTGCTAGCCACCTCCATCCGCGGGAGAAGGCTCTCGCTGTCCACCCTATCTAACCCTCTGATCATTTTGTATGCCTCTATTAAGTCACCTCTTAACCTTCTTCTCTCTAACGAAAACAACCTCAAGTCCATCAGCCTTTCCTCATAAGATTTTCCATCCATACCAGGCAACATCCTGGTAAATCTCCTCTGCACCCGTTCCAAAGCTTCCACGTCCTTCCTATAATGAGGCGACCAGAACTGTACGCAATACTCCAAATGCGGCCGTACCAGAGTTTGGTACAGCTGCATCATGACCTCATGGCTCCGGAACTCAATCCCTCTACCAATAAAGGCCAACACACCATAGGCCTTCTTCACAACCCTATCAACCTGGGTGGCAACTTTCAGGGATCTATGTACATGGACACCGAGATCCCTCTGCTCATCCACACTACCAAGAATTTTACCATTAGCCAAATATTCCGCATTCCTGTTATTCTTTCCAAAGTGAATCACCTCACTCTTCTCCACATTAAACTCCATTTGCCACCTCTCAGCCCAGCTCTGCAGCTTATCTATGTCCCTCTGTAACCTGCAACATCCTTCCGCACTGTCTACAACTCCACCGACTTTAGTGTCGTCTGCAAATTTACTCACCCACCCTTCTGCGCCCTCCTCTAGGTCATTTATAAAAATGACAAACAGCAACGGCCCCAGAACAGATCCTTGTGGTACGCCACTCGTAACTGAACTCCATTCTGAACATTTCCCATCAACTACCACTCTCTGTCTTCTTTCAACTAGCCAATTTCTGATCCACATCTCTAAATCACCCTCAATCCCCAGCCTCCGTATTTTCTGCAATAGCCGACCGTGGGGAACCTTATCAAACGCTTTACTGAAATTCATATACACCACATCAACTGCTCTACCCTCATCTACCTGTTCAGTCACCTTCTCAAAGAACTCGATAAGGTTTGTGAGGCATGACCTACCCTTCACAAAACCATGCTGACTATCCCTAATCATATTATTCCTATCTAGATGATTATAAATCGTATCTTTTATAATCCTCTCCAAGACTTTACCCACCACAGACGTTAGGCTCACCGGCCTATAGTTACCGGGGTTATCTCTACTCCCCTTCTTGAACAAAGGGACCACATTTGCTATCCTCCAGTCCTCTGGCACTATTCCTGTAGCCAATGATGACCTAAAAATCAAAGCCAAAGGCTCAGCAATCTCTTCCCTGGCTTCCCAGAGAATCCTAGGATAAATCCCATCCGGCCCCGGGGACTTATCTATTTTCACCTTGTCCAGAATTGCCAACACTTCTTCCCTACGCACCGCAATGCCATCTATTCTAATAGCCTGGGTCTCAGCATTCTCCTCCTCAATATTATCTTTTTCTTGAGTGAATACTGACGAAAAGTATTCATTTAGTATCTCGCTTATCTCCTCAGCCTCCACACACAACTTCCCACAACTTCCGTTTAATGGCGGAAAGGGGTACGCAATGCATCAGATGCTGAAAAATTGACTTCTTGCCGGCGTATAATGGCGTTGGGGTGCGCACAATCCAAGCGGCCCGGCCGTGAAAAATGTCGGGAAACCCCAACTGCATAACTGGTGACGCCAGCAGTGTGCAATACAATGCAAATTCCCACCGGCCTCTGAAACGGGAAACATTGTCGGCTCTTGCCCACGCTGAGTCCCTGAATGGAAAATTCCACCTTCTGTCTAGCTCAGCCTTAAATGTATCCAGTGATGGAGTATCTGCATTCCTCCGTACAGCCTGCAATTTCTCCCCTTCTACACTAACCCCAGCAACACCAAATGGGAGTTACGTTGTAAAGTTTCCACATGAGTCAAGTGCATATTACAGATGTGCCTGTAGTTACATTTGTACCTGCATAAACTATGCTACTTGTATACGTCTCCACCGTTATGTGTGAATCCCAGCAAAGACAGTGATGTTGGGGATATTGGGAGTAGAGTTATTGAGCATTGTTTATACTGAGATCACAACTTGACGAATATCAGCCTGTATTTATAAGGCAGCTTTAATGCAATTAAATGCACAATTTAATGCTAGTGTGCAGCATGCCGCTTCCAATTTAACAAGTATTTCAATTTCATTGGGAAACTAGCAGGGAACCTATTGTGCCAAAGTAAGACTATAGTTACACCAATATTGAAACACATTCTTTGAAACATTCAGTATCCTTACTTGGAAATATATCACCGTCCCTGCAGTGTCTCTGGGTCAAAACCCTGGAACTCCCTCCCTAACAGTTACATCACATGGACTGTAATGGTTCACGAAGGCAGCTCTACACCACCTTCTCAAGGGTAACTAGGGAAATTGGATAAATGATGGCCTAGCCAGGAATGCCCATATACCGTGAATGAATAAAGAATATTTATCATCACACTACCAAGACAATATTTAATAGAAATGACAAACGTGTTTCCTCTCAGCTGGAGATCCAGCAAGAGACCCACGTCAACTCTTTTATAGAAGGTCCGCCATATTATGTGCCATTCAACCAGACAATTGGGCAGCAGCTGGCCTTGTCCGGGATCAAGTAGCCGGGGGTGGAGGTCCTGTCTGCTAAGAGGTTGGTTGCTCTATTAAACAGCAGCACCACTGGACAAGCACTAGCTGCTGTCGGTGTAACACCTACCTGAGGGCCATGATCATCACTGGATCCAAGGCTGCAGGTTCTTGATGGTTGGGGGGTGGGTGGGGGGCATGGGGGTGAGGGTTGGTGGAATGGAGGAAGTTTGGCAGTAAGGACAGGAGATGGCTGTCACAGTGGCCTCCTTGTCAATGCTAGGGCCCTCAATCTAGCACTGAGTGCCTTTGAACAATGGATCCCTCCCCAACTTCAGAATCAGCGAGCGACTCCGCACAGATTTGCGCAAGCGCCAGGGAGTGAGTCCCATTAGCGACCATTAATTGCCCACTTAAGGGTTTCAGTTGATGGGGGGGCAGGAAGGCCTTCAATATCCAGACTTAATCATATTGGAGGTATGTCAGTGGCTGTATTCTCCCGCCCCATCTGCCAGCCTAATTACATGGTCCTCTGTCACCAGACTCACTATATGTCATCCATAGTATGAAATTATTTATCTTGCTAAATGCTTTGGTGTGATACTGGCAGAGATAGTCATAGTCATAGAATTTGCAGTGCAGAAGGAGTCCATTCGGCCCATCAAGTCTGCACTGGCCCTTACAAAGAGCACCCTACTCAAGCCCACGTATCTACCCTATCCCCGTTACCCAGTAACCCCCACTTAACCTTTTTGGACACTAAGGGCAATTTAGCATGGCCAATCTACCTAACCCGCACATCTTTGGACTGTGGGAGGAAACCGGAGCACCCGGAGGAAACCCACGCAGACACAGGAAGAACGTGCAGACTCCGCACAGAGAGTGACCCAAGCCGGGAATCGAACATGGGACACTGGAGCTGTGAAGCAACTGTGCTAGCCACTATGCTACCCTACTGCCCACTACCAGCTGGATCTCCAGGAAATACGTTTCTCATTTCTATTAAATATCATCTTGGTAGTGGGTGCATTGGTTTTAATCTTCTAAATTTCTCTGGCTTCTGGAACTACACATGTAACATCATTATTAAGAAGGAGGGAGACAGTAAACAAGAAACTGTAGGGTGTGATCTCCTGGCCTCGGTACACGCGCGTTCACCAGCTGAGAAAACAGCTGAAGAGTGGGAGAGGCCACAAATGGGAACCGTGCTAGGCGTCAAACGGTTTACGATGCAATCGGCCCACTCCCGTAGGGATCTCGCCGTAGCGTGACGAGAAATCAATTATCACCACGTAAGCCTATTTCCATACAATTAACAAGATTGGTCCTTATCCAATGACCTCCTGTCATTCAGCAGCTTCCTCAGCAAGTGCTCATGCTGGCACCGATTAATACTCCTTTTGAAAACCGTGAACCTGACGGAAGGGCTCCTGTGGGGAGCCGAGGAGATGAGTAGTCATCTTTGCTCACAGCAAAGAGCCCAGGAGTGCTGGGTTTGCTGCCTCTGTGCTCAGTAGGGAATAGGGGAGCCTCCACTGTGGGTGGAGGGACCCTCCGCAGGGGTGGGCCGCCCCTGGAAGGGTGGCGGCGGTGCTGGGGGGGGGGGGGAGGGGAAACTGCTCGCTGCAACAGCATGCTGACCTCTGGATCATGTGTACACATTCTGGGGGCAGCCCTTTTCCCTGCCCATCTGCCCCTGCAAAAGTGAGAAATATTTATACTGTGGAGAGAGAATGAAAGATGAGTCAAAGCCACAGAAACCCAGGGAAACCGGGTGCTAACAGCCACAGAAACCAAGGGGAAAGAGTGCTAATGGCAGTCACCAGAGAGAACAAAAGATATGAAAGGTCAAACAGCAGAGAAACTAACATCAGAGCATGAACTGTAGATGTGGGGAAGGGGAAGGGGAAAGCAATGAGGAAAAAGGGTAAGGAAAGGTGGATAAGATGGGGGGGTTTAATATATATTAAGAAAGACAAAGAAAGAAATGGTAAAAGATAGTTAAAATTAAATGGGATGAAAACAAATGGGTGTGGGTGGGTAGAGCTAATCACCTGAAGTTGAATTCGATGTTGAGACTGGAAGGTTGTAGCATGCTAAACCTGAAGATGAGATGTTGTTCCTTCAGTTTTTGTTGAGCTTCACTGGAACATTGCAGCAGGCCAAGGATAGACATGTGGGTATGGGAGCAGGGTCATTTGTTAAAATGGCAAGCAACGGGAAGGTCAGGGTCCTGAATGTGCACAGACCGAAGATGCTTAGCAAAGCGATCACCCAATCTGTGTTTAGACTCTCCGATGTAGAGGAGACCACATTGGGAGCAGCGAATGCAGTAGGTCAAATTGGAAGAGATGTAAGTGAAGCGCTACTTAACCTGGAATGAGTGTTTTGGGCATGGGATGTTCAGCATGGAAGAGGTAAAGGGGCAGGTGTTACACCTTCTGCGAATACATGGGAAGGTGCCATGGGTGATGGGAAAGGTACTGGGTGTGGTGGAGGAGTGGACAAGATTATCTCTGAGGGAACTTTGGAGCTTTGATAAGAGCTTGGCTGGGATTATGGTGTTGAAGGCGGAGCTGTAGTCAGTAATTAGGAATCTGATGTAGGTGTCCTTGTTATCGAGATGCTCTGGAGATGAGTGTAGGGCCAGGGAGATGGCGTCTGCTGTGGATTGGTTGTGGTGGTATGCAAATTGCAGTGGATCAAGGCGTTCTGGGAGTATGGAGGTGATGCGCTTCATGACGAACCTCTCAAACACTTCATTATTACTGAAGTCAGGGCCACCGGACGGTAATCATTGAGGCACATTGCCTAGTTTTTCTTTGGCACCGATATGATGGTGGTCTTCTTGAAGCAGGTGGGGACCTCAGAACGGAGTAGGGAGAGGTTAAAGATGTCCACGAACACATCAGCCAGCGGGTCCGCGCAGGCTCTTAGTGCACGACTAGGGATCACGTCTGGACCCGTCGCCTTCCAAGGGTTCACTTTCAGGAAAACTGATCTGACTTTGGAAACTGTAATGGTGGGTATGGGTGTGTTATGGGCAGTTGGGGCACTCGACAGCGGATCATTGGTTTCCTGCTCGAACCGAGCATAGAATGCATTGAGTTCATCGGGGAGGGGTGCACTGCTGCTAGAGATACTGTTCAGCTTCGCTTTGTAGCTCATTATGTTGGTTAGGTCTTGCCACAACGCTGAGAGTCTGTAATGCTAGCCTGTGACTCCAGCTTGGTCTGCACAAGATAAGAGCTCATGGTGTTGGTAGTGATATATCTGCATGGATAGAGGATTGGCTCAATAAGTGGAAGGGCAGCAGGGTAGCATGGTGGTTAGCATAAATGCTTCACAGCTCCAGGGTCCCAGGTTCGATTCCCGGCTGGGTCACTGTCTGTGTGGAGTCTGCACGTCCTCCCCCTGTGTGCGTGGGTTTCCTCCGGGTGCTCCGGTTTCCTCCCACAGTCCAAAGATGTGCGGGTTAGGTGGATTGGCCATGCTAAATTGCCCGTAGTGTCCTAATAAAAGTAAGGTTAAGGGGGGGGGGTTGTTGGGTTACGGGTATAGGGTGGATACGTGGGTTTGAGTAGGGTGATCATGGCTCGGCACAACATTGAGGGCCGAAGGGCCTGTTCTGTGCTGTACTGTTCTATGTTCTATGTTCTATAAGATGAAAGTCAGAATGAAGGACTGTAACTTCTGGAGTGCTGCAGGATCAGTGCTGGGGCCTCAGCTTTTACAGTTGAGATTGCTGACTTGGATGAAGGATAGATTGTACTGTAGCCAAATTTGCTGATGTTACAAAGATAGATCGGAAATCAAGTTGTGAAGAGGATACAAAGAGTCTGAAAAGGAATGCAGGTAGTTTAAGTGATTGGGAAAAAAATATTAGTAGATGGAGTATAATCTATAGAACCCATAGAATCCCTACAGTGCAGAAGGAGGCCATTTAGCCCATCGAGTCTGTACCGACCCTTCGAAAGAGCATTCTACATAGGCCCATTCCCCCTGCCCAATCCCTGTAACTCCTCGCATTGGTCATGGCCAATCCACCTCGCCTGCACATCTTTGGACTCTATGATGTGGGATTCTATGGATTCTATAATTTTGGAAAACATGAGCTAGTTCACTTGGCAGGAAAAACAGCAAGTAGACCCAGCCTAATTTCAATAGGGCCCTTGTCCATGGTCTGAATTGAAATACACAGCGAATGAGAATTGGGTCTTTGTTTAGGTCAACTTTCTTGATCCTGATAGTATAACACACATGCTCTAACCACATGTATTGTCAAGAGAGTTAACATTAGTGAGCTGCTGGGGGCAATTCTGATTGTGAATAATAGTATAAAAGAGCTGATTTTGAATCGGGCGTATGTTATGTACCTGCAGTATTCTTTTACATTTGTTTTATTGCCAAATTTAAACATCAATTAGAGTCGCATGTCACTACAAGCAAAGGAGTGGAAATTAATTTACATAAAATATATTCTTGTTTGTCTAAACTATGCTGTCTTCTACACTTCAGTTCATTATGAAATCAAAATAGAGAATAGTGATTAAACAAACCGTCGGGCTTCTTTGTTTCTTCTGCTAATAATGTGTCATCGCCTAGGGCAGATTTCTCTGTTGGTATGAATTCCTTCAGTCTCAATGCTGCCTTATTCGCTTGTCCACTCACCTTTCACCTCATGCGTTAAGGCCCTAGCTCTTTCAGCTATGGTAAGTACCAGATGAGAATGTTAATTCATTCCTTGCACTCAATTGTCAAACTATTTTCCTCCAGTTGCCGATGATGGCTGCCAGTCAATTCCACACTGTGCTGTTTTTATCTTGCCAATTTGCTTCTGAATCTCAGCAAGTCTAATAGCATCTGTAGCAAGAGAAGGGAGTGAGCATTTTGAGTCTGGATGGCTCTTTCAAAGTCATCCAGACTCGAAACATTAGCTCCATTCTTTCTCCATAGATGCTGTCAGACCTATTGCGGTTGTCCAGCATTTTCTGTTTTCGATTCAGATTCCAGCAGTATTTTGCTTTTATTTTTGCTTCTGAATCTTCTTGACAATTCATGGTGTCGTTCCAGAATAATGGCCGGAATTCTCCAACCCCCCGCCGGGTCGGAGAATCCCCGGGTGGCGGCGCGAATCCCCGGCTGGCTGCCCTATTCTCCGGCGCTGTGTTTCAGATGGCGGCGGGATTCACGCCATGCCGGTCGGGGGCAGTTGGCAGCAGCCCCCCACCGGCAATTCTCCGGGCCCCGATGGGCTGGGCAGCCGTCCATTTTTGGCCAGTCCCGCTGGCGTGAATCACTCAACTCACGTACCGACGGGACCTGTCAGGTAAGAATTCTGCACTTTCGGGGGCTGTTGACACCGGAGTGGTTGATGCCGGTTCTCCCGCCGGCGTGGGGACTTAGTCCCCAGAAGGTAGAATCCCGCCCCAACTCTAGTGAATCCAACAAGGCAGTTTTCTCCAACTGTAATTTACTCTGAGGGACACAGACAAGTTTTTGGTATGACGAGTTCTATGTTTAGGTATGAGTCTGCGGCATCATTTGATTCTCTGGGTAGGTATCAATTGAGAACAAGAGGGCACAGATTTAATTGTAAAAGAAGCAAAATGAGGAAAAATAATTTTATGCAGCGAGTGGTTAGGGTTTGGTATGCACTGAATGGGTCCATGGTGGAGGCAGGTTCAATCGAAACATTCGAAAGGGAATTAGACTGGTATCATTAAAGTAAGAATGTGCAGGGCTACATGGAGAAGGTGGGGCAATGGCACTAGGTGAGTCACCCATTTGGAGGACTGGTGCAGACACGATGAGATGAACGGCCTTGTTCTGCATCCCGGCAATTCTCTGATTCCGTGACTGCTCCCATAAGTATTTAACAAGGGATCAGAATGTGAAACAAGTGGGAGCAATCCACATACAGAGTGTTTGAAAGAAGACTTTTTTAAAAATGGAGGCTGAGCTGGGTGTGGGCAGTCACTGAAGAATGTCTGGCTTGTTAGCGCTTCATATTTTCTGCTCTTTACTCCGAGGACACAGCGCTGTTAACTGCTAACCACGGTATGGCAGATGGAGTTGCTGCTGGAGCCCATATGTTTTGTGACAGTTGGTGTTCAGCTGAGAGCGTTTAGTGTCAAACAGGTTCATGGCTCCAGCAACCAGCTTAATTGCCAGTAACCGCATTGGCAGCTGCAGGTTCCCATTCAAAATATTTTCTTGGCACTGTCAGATTTCTTCAGAAATCATTCATATTTTAATTGGCACACTTGGAGTTTTTGAATACATCGGAACCAATTTCTCCCTAATATGACATGAATATTAACAGAGCCTGAATTAGCTGTCACAATACCTCTTCCAGAACTTTTCTTCATAATTTATTTGACTTTTAAAGAGACAGAGGTACGGATTTATGTCAGTAGCTGTACATGCAATTTGTATATTTAAAATGAACAATACAGTGCAGTTACTGAAGTCACGAAAGTTGTAGTGAAGACCATCGTTGCCTTGTCAGCATCTTCAGCAGCTGGTCACACAGGCTAAATCGCTCAGTCTGAATGCCAGATTGACAGAAAGGAGAGCAACATGGTGTGGGGATGTGTTAATCACTTTGTGTGCCAGTTAGCAGTAAATGTACAGGTGACATTGGGCAAGCTTACATCAACTCAAGGACAGTTAGTAATGGGCAACAAATGCTGGCCTAGTCAGCAACGCCCAAATCCTGTAAAAAATAATTTTTAAAAAACTGACAGCAACCATACACGTAGTTCCGCTGACAGGATTATAACATACCATACCTTATCACTCAGATAACATGTTGCTGAACTAAACTGGGAGACACACAACTCAGGAAAAGCAGATTGATGCAAAAAATGTGCAAAATACGATTTAAGAATTTTAGATTTATTTGAGATATACCCACATATCCATTAAAATGAGACATAAATGTGGAACTATTACATTTTAATTTTTATACGTTTATATGCTATGTATATATTATATTTATATCAAGCCACCTTGTCTCCATAAACTTGAAGTCATCCAAAACTACTGTCTGTAGTGGCCTTACTCACTCCAGGTTCCATTCGCCTATATTCATATCCTTGTTTTGAAATCCCTCCATGGCCTCACCTATCCCTCACCCGTCCCTAGCCCTGTAATCTTCCACAGCTCCATAAACCTCTGAGATATCTATGCTTATCGAATCCTGGCCTCTTGAGCCCAACTTTAATCGTTCCCATTTTGATGTTCATGCCTTCAGCTGTCAGGGCCCTAAACTCTGGAGTTCCCTCTCTAAACTTCTGCAACTCTCTAACATTCTTTTCTCCTTTAAGATGCTCTTTAAAACCTAGCTCTTGTCCAAACCTTTAGCTAGCTGTCCCAACATTGCTTATATGATTATATGTGTCTCAGTGTTACAATTTGCTCAATAATGCACCTTTGAAGAGCCTTACAATGTTTTATTATGTCACAAATTCGATATAAATACACGTTACTGTTGACATATATTTATGCACACTGATCAGGTAATGGGGGTCTTGTAGTACAGTGAGTACCATCCCTGGGGTTCAAGTCCCATTACCAGATGACATTGTGAAGGCAGGTATGTTCAAACAGGTTGATTATCGGCCTGAAAATCCTTTCACTATGCCTGATAGCAGGCAGTAAGAGCGGTAGTTTCCTGGTCAGCCATACTTCAGAATGCACGGTGGTTATCGCTGCTGCCTCGTAGCTCCAGGGACCCGGGTTCAATTCCGGTCTCGGGTTGCTGTCTGTGTAGATTTTGCACATTCTCCCCATATCTGCATGAGTTGCCTCTGGGTGCTCCGGTTTGTCCTGCAGTCCAAAGATGTGTAGGTTAGGTGGATTGGCCGTGCTAAATCGCCCCTTAGTGTCAAAAAGTTCAGGTGAGGTTACTGGGTTACAGGAACAGGGTGAAGGCCTGGGCTTAAGTAGGGTGCTCTTTCCAGGGGCTGGTGCAGATTTGATGGGCCGAATGGTCTCTGCACTGTAGATTCTATGAAATCACTATATACTTTGCTGAGCATAATCATGGACCAATCCAATGAAAGTCCATGGCCGCCAATACGCTCTTCGGGAATGGTAGCTGAAGGAGGAGTCTATAGAATCCATACAATCCCTACAGTACAGAAGGAGGCCATTCAGACTGTTAAGTCTGCACCAACCTTGGGCACCACGGTTGCGCAGTGGATATCATTGCTGCCTCACGGCGCCGAGGACTCGGTTCGATCCCGGCCCCGGGTCACTGTCCATGTGGAGTTTGCACATTTTCACTCTTTCTGTGTGGGTCTCACCCCCACAACCCAAAGATGTGCAGTGTCGGTGGATTGGCCACACTAAATAACCCCTTAATTGGAATTTTTTTTAAAAGACTGTGCCAACCTTCAGAAAGAACACCCTACCTCGGCCCACTCCCCTGCCCTATACTCATAACCCCGTAACCGCACATAACTTGCACATCTTAGACATTAAGGAGCAACTTCCTGCTGGCCTGTGCAACTTTGGACTGAAGAAGGTCAGTATAAATTTGGAGAAGAATTAAGTTAATATAAAAGGTTATTAATAGACTGCCTTGAAAGCAAAGAAAATTCACTCAGTATAAGTACCAGCCTCCCCGGACAGGCGCCGGAATGTGGCGACTAGGGGCTTTTCACAGTAACTTCATTGAAGCCTACTCGTGACAATAAGCGATTTTCATTTTCATTTCATTACTGTGCATCAAATGGCTTGCTGGTCCCTGCTTCACATTGTTTATTCCACTTGAGGTGGCAAATTGGGGCTTCACATGAATCAAAAGTATCAGTTACTCTATTTAAAACAGATTTATAATGCTGTTAAAAACAGCAAGAAAAATAAGATAAAAATGGAAGGTCTCAGAACGTGTCTGCAGTTATTTATCCTTTTTGCTCTCCATTTCACACCAGTGTGAAAATAATAACAGAAAGGCAACTTCGAATTATGAAATAATTAACACTGTCATGTGAAGTGAGATTTCTTGCAAAAGAGGGATAATAGTGGATTGAAGTCCAAATATTGAACACAAAATATTGAGAATACTGAGGAAGTATTTGATTATTTGAGGAACTCTCTGAAGAAGTACTTAGTTGCAATAACCGGCCACCAGTGACTAACAATAATAGAGACTTATTGATCACACTGAACAACTTTTACATGCTGTGGGTCTGCCCAGCATCCAGGGGAGAGCTCCCACACTCCCGAAAGGTGACCCTTTTGTAACCATGTCATCCCACTACCCAAGTGACCACCCTCTCTTCATCATCCCTGTTTAAATTGCGAGAATTGGTAGTACTGAGGTGTAAGAGAATAGTCAAAAGATGTAAAATATTTACAATGCACAAAGGTGAGTACAGCTAGTAGGACATAACTATTTACATAGGCGCCGGAATGTGGCGACTAAGGGCTTTTCACAGTAACTTCATTGCAGTGTTTCTTTAAAATAAATTTAGAGTACCCCATTTATTTTTTCCAATTAAGGGGCAATTTAGCACGGCCTTGCACATCGTTGGGTTGTGGGGGCAAAACCCACGTAAACACGTTGAGAATGTGCAAACCTCACATGGACAGTGACCCAGAGCTGGGATCGAACCTGGGACCTCGGCGCCATGAGGCAGCAGTGCTAATCACTGAGCCACCGTGCTGCCCTCATTGCCATGTTAATGTAAGCCTATTTGTAAGAATAATAAAGATTATGATTGAACACATGGTGCATCCGGATCCAGGGACTGCATATCCACCCCACCTACTGGTCGGATGCTAGAGCTACAACAGTAAAACATATAATACACATGCAGATGATGATGAACTACTCATATTATATACAGATGATGTGGGCAGCACGGTAGCACAAGTGGATAGCACTGTGGCTTCACAGCACCAGGGTCCCAGGTTCGATTCCCCGCTGGGTCAGTCTGTGTGGAGTCTACACGTTCTCCCAGTGACTGCGTGGATTTTCCTCCGGGTGCTCCGGTTTCCTCCCACAGTCCAAAGATCTGCAGGTTAGGAGGATTGGCCATGTTAAATTGCCCTTAGTGACCAAAAAAGTTAGAAGGGGTTATTGGGTTACGGGGATAGGGTGGAAGTGAGGGCTTAAGTGGGTCGGTGCAGACTCGATGGGCCAAATGGCCTCCTTCTGCACTGTATGTTCTATGATAATCTACCTATCAGCACAGGCTAGCACCAGGCTAAATCGCTGGCTTTGAAGGCAGACCAAGCAGGCCAGCAGCACGGTTCGATTCCCGTCACAGCCTCCCCGAACAGGCGCCGGAATATGGCGACTAGGGGCTTTTCACAGTAACTTAATTTGAAGCCTACTCGTGACAATAAGCGATTTTCATTTCATTTCATTTTCAGGTGCATTTGTAGACTGGTTCATCACATAGTCCTTGAACCTTCTACTTGGTTTACTCAGGCAATGTTTAACGTGGTGAAAATCTCACCCTTCCCCGTGATGGTATTGGCACTCTCACAGTAAAGTTATTTGAAGGCTTTGTGCCTTGGTTACTCTGATTAAGCTCCAAATCATTTACCCTGTTCATGCTCCAACCACTGGAGCAGTGACCAGCTTCGAGGTCGCTGGTGGCATAAGCAGGCTTGGAGTTTTGAGCATTTCACAAAATGGTTCCATTTGCCACATTTGTTCCAGCCTTTTCCAAATGCCAGACATGTCATTCTGTTCTGTGAATGATAACCACCACATTTGGCACAGGGCATTGTCTTTATTGCAAAAACTTGTTTCCCGCCTCAACACTTTGCTGCCTCTTTCTGAATGTTCATTCAGCATACAGGTGCTGATGGCAGATTCCAGCATTCGATCTTTCCTGAGAAGAAGCTACTTGGGGAGCACATCACTATGGACCCCATGCACATTGCAACCTCTCACAAGTTCGATGATGAGGGGGCCAAAAGCACATTCTTTTGCTACGATTTTTAGTGTTGCAGTGTGCAACTGATAAGATGCATCGAATTTGTGTTTGGTAATATGGAACGTGTATCAACCGATATAATGCCCTTTACTGGCATGCATTTGTGTTCAAACCTTTTTGCAATGTATCAGGATCCTACTTCTCTTCCTCCTTTTGAAAAACAAAAGACTCAAATTTCCCGAGCACCTTGGGGACCACAAAATTTAAGAGAGTATACTCCTGTACCTTTTTTAATTTGTCTGATAGGCTGGCATCACAGTAGATATGCAACTCTATAACGAATTCTGTGCAGTTGTTTGTGATGCTTTCATCAAACACGAGCGGGTCGACGCGGCAAAGTCCCTGTATCATTTTGTCAATTCCCATGTAGAAGTACTGAGTTGCAAGAACAGATGAAAGGGGACTAACAACAGTAGAGGTTTATTGGTAATACTGAACAGCTTTTACATGCTGTGCGCCTGCTCATACCCAGGGTCTAAACTCCTCGGCTCCCGACAGGTGAGGCCTTTTATACCTATATTATTCCAGCATTCAGGTGGCCTCATGGTTTACATTGTCTTTCTGACAAGCAATGCCCCATTTTCCTGGTCAGATAGTGACGGCATTATTCAAAGACGACAGAGTTCTCTTCGGGTTCTTCAAATCATACCTTCCAAATGCTACTGGTCATGTATCCATGTGTTCTTCATGGAAATTTTCCGTGGACAAACTGGCAACTGCATTTCCCTCCATTGCAAATATAACTCGACTGCAAAAAACAATTAATTGATTTGGAACTGCCTGAAAATATAATAAAAAGCGACATAATTGCAACGTTCACAAAGCACAAGTTGAATTCAACCTGGCTCATTACGTTTTATCAGTCTACTTTCAATCATCAGTAATGTGGTGGAAGGAGCCATCAACGGTGCCAGCAAGCAGCACCTATTCAGCAATAACCTTCACACTGATTTTCACTTTGGGTTTTGCCAGAACTCTCGGCTATTAACTTCCTTACAGCCTTAATGCAAACATGGGGAAAGGTATTGAAATCCATATGTGAGGTGAGAGCGATTGCGCTTGATGTTAAAGCAGCATTTGACCAAGTGTGGTACACAGATGCCCTAGTAATACTGGAGTCAATGGGAATCAGCAGGAACAATCTACGCTGTTTGAAGGAGCACAAAGGAAGCTGGTTTCATCTGTTGGAGGTCAATCATCTCTTCCCTGTGATATCACCGCAGGATTACATAGGGCAATGCCTAGGATCCCATCATTTGAACTCAATAAAAATCTAGAATTAAAAAATATCTAATGATGACGATGAAACCATTGTCGATTGTCATAAAAACCCATCTGGTTCACTGATGAAAATAAGTCTGTCATCCTTTTCTTTTAATTTTAGAGTATCCAATTATTTCTCTTTTCATTTAAGGGGCAATTTAACATGGCCAATCCACCTAACCTGCACATCTTTGCGTTGTGGGGGGGTGAAACACACACAGACATGGGGAAAATGTGCAAACTCCACACAGACAGTGACCCAGGGCTGGGATTCAAACCCGGGTCCTCAGCACCGCAGTCCCAGTGCTATCCACTGCGCCACATACCGCCCCACGTCTGTCGTCCTTACCTGGTCTGGCCTATGTGAGACTCCAGACCCACAGCAATCTAGCTTTGAAATAGTCCAGCAAGCCACTCGTGAGTTCAAGAGAATTTAGGAGGTGGGCCTAGCCAGTGAACAAATTTTTAAAAACGTTCCATGTAAAAAGCTGCTCAGCTATACTTACTTAAGTCTGACTCGCACGTAAATAAATTAGCAACTATTATCACTACAGTATCAACTTTGCTTCAGGGGAAGATGAGTTAAGGCAGAAGTGAAGATAGGTAATGCTACAGAAGTGGAAATACACAATATTATGGACAGCATAATATGGATATTATGGATAAGTGACTGAAAGCTCATCCCAAGGTTAAATATGACAACAAGATTGCGACCGGGTTCACCCTCAGATTGTTGTCAAGGAGGTGGGTAGAGTCACTAGCCAGGGAAGGAAGTTTGTGACAGGGACCAAAGATAATGGCTTCAGCCTTCCAATGCTAAATTGGGGGATGTTTCTGCTCATCCAGTATGAGATGTTAGATTTTTAAAAATCTGATGAATCAGTTTCAGTAGAAGGGTTGAGAGAGGTGGTGGTGGTGAGGTTGAGCTGATGTCATCAGCGCCCATGTGAAAACTGATGTGTTCTCAGGTGATGTTGTTGAGGGGCAGCATTTAGATGAGAAACAGGATAAGGGGGGTTGGCACGTGGCGCACTGGTCAGCACTGGGACTGCAGCACTGAGGACCCGGGTTCGAATCTCGGTCCGGGGTTGCTGTCCGTATGGAGTTTGCACATTCTCCCCATGCCTGCGTGGGTTTCACCCCCCCAAGCAAAGATGTGCAGGTTAGGTGGACAGGTCATGCTAAATTGCCCCTTAATTTAAAAAAAAATAATTGGCACTCTAAATTTATAAAAGAAAAAAAGAAACAGGAGAGAGGCCAAGACCATATCCTTAGGATAACTTTGTGGGAATGGTAAAAGAAGCCAACAACATTGAAGAAGCTCAACATCATCTAGGACAACGCAGGCTGCTTGATTGGCACCACATCCACAAGCTTATTCATCCACTCTGAGTGGCAGCATGTGTACCATCAACAAGAAGCAAGTTGTCAAATCTTCTAAGGCAGTAACCCCTCAAACATGTGACCTTCATCATCCAGAAGGATACGCCCAAGAAATGTATCGATAAGCCATCACCTCCATTTTCTTCTCCATACACCATCTCAATGTGGATATTTCTATCACAATTGATGAGCCATCAATTGCACGTGAGACGAGTTGCTGTACAAAAGTTAGGCTTTAATAAGCTAGAACTTAGCCCTGCGGTCGACTACAATAAATGGACGACCGCCGGGCGTTCTGACTATTTATATCTCGGTATGGCGGCGTGGTTAACTCAGCCTCTCGACCAATCGGAGAGCCGTCACATGACTGGTCTCAACCAATCGGTCGAGAGGCACATGACCGACCAGGGCCAATGGTAAGCCGGTGTTCTGCACCAATGGCAGGCAGCTATGCAAATCATACCACCACAACAGTCCATTTATTGTTGCTGAGTCAGAATCCTGAAAATTCTTACCGAATAGCATTTTGGGAGTACCTTCATCGCATGGTAGAAGGTCAAGAAGAAGGTTCGTCACCACCTACCACGAGACAATTAGGGATGAGGAATGAATGTTGATCTTGCCAGTGGCATCCAGGTCCTGAGAAAGATCAAGTAAACCCTTTTGTTTTTGCTCGATAATAGTTTCTGTTACCTAATTACTCATTCTGCTATGATCTATAGTCTTATCTTTATTTCTTTGCTGATTTTGTTCAAGTGCTGGAGTTTATATTGTATTCCGCTGTTCCAGATAAAGCATTTCCATCTCATCTTTATTACTTCTTTACAGCTGCCACTTTTACTACCTGACACTGATAAGCTTTGCTCTTCTGCACTGTTTGATAGTTACTTTAGAGAGATTCAACTTTTTAATTGGTCTCTCTCTCTCTCCATCTCTCAACATGCTGTTTTTTTCCCCAAATCAGCCTTGTTTTGTGAAACAGTTCACCACCAGTTCGAAGCTTTGCTTAGATTTCACTGACTCATGGTTCCACCATTCTTTCAGGCAGTGCACTCCAGATCGGGGTCCAGTTTAGCTCAGTTGGCTGGACAGCTGGTTTATGAAGCTGAGCGAGGCCAGCAGTGCGGGTTCAATTCCCATACCAGCTGGCGTTAGTCATGAAGGCCCTGCCTTCTCAATCTTGTCCCTTGCCTGAGGTTTGGTGAACCTCCGATTAAATCACCATCAGTCAGCCTATGGGAAAGTAGCCTATGGTGATCTGTACTAGGGCTACTTTACTCCAGATCATTGAAAAATGCTGCATAAAATATCTTCCTCATGACCTGCTCTGTATCCTTTGCCAATCATTTAAATCTGTGTCCTCTGTTTATTGACTGATCTGCCACTGGAAACATCTTTCCTTCTTTGCTCTATCAAAGTCAGTTTTGAATACCTCTGCTGAAATAAATGCCTTTGTGTGCATGACTGCCAAATGTGTCCTGTGACCTGTCATAGCTGTGTGATCTCTGAAGTCATTCCTTTGCGAAGGGCAGAAACCACTTGAGCCACTGCATGGAACATGGTGTCAGGAGTGTGCAGCTGGAATTTAATGGATTCTAATAGCTGGACGGGAGCCAGCTGCTGTAAGGAACAGAAGAGAATAATTTAAACTGTAACTTTTTACAGGACATTGACATCTGTTGAATGAGTTTGTTTTTGAATATTCCAGCAGCGTCTCCCATGGATCAGTGACAGATGAAATTGCCACAGACTTAAACAAGAGACATTAACTAAGAAAAGAAGTAACTCTGATATCGGTGCTGGGAGAGAGTGCATCATAGAATTTACAGTGCAGAAGGAGGCCATTCGGCCCATCAAGTCTGCACCAGCTCTTGGAAAGAGCACTCTACTTAAGTCCACACCGCTACTCTTTCCCAGTAACCCCACCTAACCTTTTTGGACACGAGGGGCGAATTTACCATGGTCAATCCACCTAACCTGCACATCTTTGGACTGTGGGAGGAAACCGAAGCGCGCAGAGGAAACCAATGCAGACATGGGGAGAACGTGCAGACTCCGCACAGACAGTGACCCAAGCTGGCAATCGAACCTGGAACCCTGCTGCTGTGAAGCCATTGTGCTAACCATTGTGCTACCGTGCTGCCCTAATCCACCCTTGACCTCATTGACGAGCAGAAAAGCCAACATTGTGCAATGTTAGTGGTCTTGAAGGTCCACTTTGAACCATCTCATAATGTTATTTATAAAGACTTCAACACCAGAGCTCAGGAAGAGGAGGAGAATATTGATCAGCATGTGACTGTGCTGAGACAGTGAGCTGATTCTCGTTCGCTAAAGCACTGAATAGAGATAGCTGGTTTAGCACAGGGCTAAATAGCTGGCTTTTAAAGCAGACCAAGGCAGGCGAGCAGCATGGTTCAATTCTCATGCCAGCCTCCTGTGGTGATATGATTTGCATAGCTGTCTGCCATTGGGGCAGAACACCGGCTTACCATTGGCCCTGGTCGGTCATGTGCCTCTCGACCGATTGGTTGAGACCAGTCATGTGACAGCTCTCTGATTGGTCGAGAGGCTGAATTAACCACGCCTCCTTGCCGAGGTATAAATAGTCCATTTTATTGTAGACAACCGCAGGGCTAAGTTCTAGCTTATTAAAGCCTAACTTTTGTAAAGCAACTCGTCTCTCGTGCAATTGATGGCTCATCAATTTAATAAGCTAGATTTTTGAAGGTGGAGTTCCGGATCAAGCCCGAATGCCTCCGCATCAGCCCGCAAACTCAGAACTCTGCAGAACTTTTTCAACATTGGCTGACATGCCTCGAAGGATACCTGGAATCTGCAACCAGCCCCCCCACCATGGCACAGAAGCTGCACGTCCTCCACTCCAGCGTGGGTATCGAAGCCTACGCGATAATCAAGGAGGAGAAAGATTACGATGCAGCCATACTAAAGCTGAATGGACAATTCATTAAACCAGTCAACAGGGTATTCGCCCGACATCTGCTGGCCACCAGACAACAGCTCTCCGGTGAGTCACTAAACCAATATTACCAGGCCCTCGCTATCCTGGGGAGGAATTGCTCCTGCGTCGCAGTCTCAGCTACGGAGCACATGGAACTACTGATCAGAGATGCTTACGTGGCTGGGATGCAGTCCCCCGCTATCCGCCAGCGGATGCTGGAGAGAGACGACCTCAGCTTAACTGAGGCACGGACTCTCTCCACCTCCCTGGAGGTCGCCGATCAAAATGCCCGCGCCTATGTCCCCAGCTGCGTGGCACCATCCTGGACCTCCTGGCACACTTCCCCACCGCCATCCGCCGCTCCCGACCTCCCTCAGGCCTGTGTCGCGGGACGCCCCGACAAGTCCACGGGGCCCCGCTGCTACTTTTGCGGGTTCGCGAAACACCCTCGCCCGCGCTGCCCAGACTGCTCCGCCCTCTGTAAGAGCTGCGGGAAGAAGGGCCACTTCTCCACTGTCTGCCAGGCCAAAGCAGTCGCCGCGGTTCCTCTAGACGCCACGCAACACTCTCCCCCCCCCCCGCCCACGGGCCCCTGCGCCCGGCCTGTGCGCCTCTCTCTCTAATCCGGGCCCTCTTGGTCTCCTTCTGAGCGCCGCACAACTCTCCCCCCACCGCCCCCGGGCCCCTGCGCCCGTCCTGCGCGCCTCTCTCTCTCCTCCGGGGCCTCCCGGACCCCTCCTAGTCTCCGCGCAACTCTCTCCCCCCCCCCCCCCCCCCCCCTGCCCACGGGCCCCTGCGCCCGGCCTGTGCGCCTCTCTCGCTCCTCCGGGCCCTCCCAGTCCCCTCCTAGCCACCGCGCAACACTCTCCCCCCACCGCCCCGGGCCCCTGCGCCCGCCCTGCGCGCCTCTCTCACTCCTCCAGGCCCTCCCGGTCCCCTCCTAGCCACCGCGCAACACTCTCCCCCCCCCGCCCCCGGGCCCCCGCGCCTGGCCTGCGCGCCTCTCTCTCTCCTCCGGGGCCTCCCGGACCCCTCCTAGTCTCCGCGCAACTCTCTCCCCCCCGGGCCCCGGCGCCCGACCTGCACGCCTCTCTCGCTCCTCCGGGCCCTCCCGGTCCCCTCCTAGAAGCCGCGCAACTCCCCCCCCCCCCGCCCCCCGCGCCTGACCTGCGCGCCTCTCTCTCTCCTCCGGGGCCCCTCCAGCGCACCGCGCTCCTCCCAGCTCGCCGCCCCCGGGCCCCCGCGCCTGGCTTGCGCGCGTCACTGCCCCGCTCGCAGACGCTCCAATCGGCCCGCTGGCACTGCTAACCCCGCCCCCCGCAACCACGAGGGCCCCACGGGCACTGCCATCTTGGGGCACCGACCCCACATGCGGGTCCTGGGCGCCGCCACCTTGGGGCCCCGACTCCACGTGCGGGTCCTGGGCGCCGCCATCTTGGGGCCCCGACTCCATGTGCAGGTCCTGGGCGCCGCCATCTTGGGATCCCGACTCCACGTGCGGATCCTGGCCACCACCTTCCGGGACTGGCACGCAAGGTCCTTCCAGCATCTACTCGGACGACGACGACGAATACGGATTTTCTCCACGGCTCGCGGCCATTCAGCTCGACCAGTCACGTCCACGCACGCTCGCCAAAACGACGATGCTCATCTACCTCAACGGCCACGAGACGGGCTGCCTGCTGGACTCCGGAAGCACGGAAAGCTTCGTTCACCCTGCCACGGTAAGACGCTGCGCGCTCCATGTCCATCCTGTAAAACACAAAATCGGGTTAGCCTCAGGTTCGCACTCCGTCCACATCACCGGGTGCTGCATCGCGGACCTCACAGTCCAAGGGAAGGTTTTTAAAAATTATAAACTCCTTGTCCTCCCTGACCTTTGCGCACCGGCACTCCTAGGACTGGACTTCTAATGCAACCTGCAGAGCTTGACCTTCCAATTCGGCGGCCCTATACCCCCCCTCACGGTCTTCAGCCTTGCGTCCCTCAAAGTGGGCCCCCCCTCCTTGTTTGCTAATCTCACCCCCGATTGTAAACCCGTCGTGACACGGAGCAGACGGTACAGCGCCCAGGACCGGTCCTTCATCAGGTCCAAGGTCCAGAGGCTGCTGACGGAAGGGGTCATCGAGGCCAGCAACAGTCCCTGGCGAGCCCAAGTGCTGGTGGTCCAGACTGGGGCAAAAAACCGGATGGTCATCGACTATAGCCAGACCATCAATCGGTTTACGCAACTGGATGCATATCCTCTCCCCCGTATTTCCGCCATGGTAAATGATATCGCAAAATACAAGGTCTTCTCCACTGTCGACCTTAAGTCCGCTTACCACCAGCTTCCCCTCCGCACGAGTGACCGCAAATACACCGCGTTTGAGGCAGATGGGCGCCTCTACCACTTCCTTAGGGTTCCATTTGGTGTCACAAAAGGGGTCTCGGTCTTCCAACGGGAGATGGACCGAATGGTCAACAAGTACGGATTACGGGCTACCTTCCCGTATGTTGATAATGTCACCATCTGCGGCCACGATCAGCAGGACCATGACGCCAACCTCCAGCTAGTCCTCCAAACCGCAAAACTCCTTAACCTCACATACAATAAGGATAAGTGCGTGTTTAGCACCGACTGTCTAGCCATCTTCGGCTACGTAGTGCGTAAAGGAGTGATAGGTCCCGACCCCGAACGCATGTGCCCTCTAATGGAACTCCCTCTCCCCAATACCCTCAACTCCCTCAAACGCTGCCTGGGTTTCTTCGCATACTACGCCCAAATGGGTTCCCAACTACGCTGACAAGGCCCGTCCCCTCATTCAAACCACGACCTTCCCGCTGTCGACAGAGCCGCATCAAAGCGGACATCGCAAAGGCCACGATGCACGTCATCGACGAGTCCCTCCCCTTCCAGGTCGAGAGCGACACAGGCGCCGGAATGTGGTGACTCGGGGCTTTTCACAGGAACTTCATTTGATGCCTACTTGTGATAATAAGCGATTTTCATTTAATTTCATTTCATTTTCATTTCATTTCAACAGATCCCTGATTAGAGGTTAAACAACTGACCAGAGATAGAATTGTCTCAGGCACAAAAGATCCCCGATTGGAGCATGTTTGCAAAGAGATGTGAATCTTACAATCAAGAAAGCTATTGATATGTGCAGAAACTCTGAAATGGTTAATCATCAACTGAGAGTATTGATTGGAGGACTGATGAGGATTTTCACTATGCTGAGGGGCAGTTCAAATGTTCCCAGCGCAAGATAATGGAGAAAAGGAACAACTATTTACAAGAGGAGAAAGGTACAGATTTGGATGTAAATATTACACCATGCACAAAAGAACAGGATGCATGTCCAGTGTGGGAAAGCAGTGCTCTAACTGCGAGAAGCTGAAATCGCTTTTGCGTGCTAGTGTTTTGCTGGAAAGAAGAAAAGCAAGTCTACAAAGATGGTTGTCGAAGAAACGTAGGACAATGATTCTGATGAATCATTCTACACCCTGGTTGGCACCATCAGGTCTCAAGGTAAGAAATGGTTTGTGATGACTGGACTGGTGACGGAAGAAGAGGAGCATCAACTTAATGGGAAGTGTCAGGCAGATACTGGTACGACTTGCAGCATCATGAGCTTCTCAGACCTGTGTGAAGTTGCTCAAGATGGTGACCCAAAACAAAGCCATCCAATGTAAAGTTAAGGCTGTATGATGGAACAATGCTCACCCCAAGAGGGCAAAGAAAGCTAACAGCCCAATGCAATGGGAAGAAAGTAGATCTTCACTTCCAGATAGACAAAATCCCCTCTTCTCAGTTGGAACAAGTGAAAATCCTGGACTGGTACCCCTCCATGCAGCAGGAGAGATTCACTGTGTTTTACACAGTACAAAACCACTGACTGCCGAATAAATGCTGAAAATTACAAACGTGTTTTCAGGAGTCTTGGATGTCTTCCTGATGAATATCATGCCAAAGTAAGTTAGACAATGTGACCAACTCAGCATCTTTGAATAGAGTTCCCTCAAGTCCAGCCTCAAAGGCAAGATAAAGAAGCTTAAAATGATGGGAGAATTCAGAAACTGATTGGATTAGCTGCATAGGAGCAGTGAAACACCTGAAAAACTAAAGGTGGGATTCTCCGGTGTGCCCTCCCGGCTACCTGAGATTCCCGCCCAAGGTCAAATGACTTTGTCATTGCCCACGTCTCCCCCAAGGCGATCTTGTGGCAGGCGGGGCGGAAGAATCCAGCCCTAAGAGTGTGCACAGGTCCAAAGTACGTCAATCAGGCTTTGAACAGATTGCACTACTTCATGCCAACTACTGAATGGATGGATGGACGGATGGATTTGTTTATTGTTACATGTATCGAGGTACAGTGAAAAGTATTGTTCCGCGTACAGTTCAGAGAGATCATTCCATACATTAAAAGAAAATAGAGAGGGCAAACATAAATACACAATATAAATACATAGACACATGCATCGGGTGAAGCAACAAGGAGTGTAGTACTACTCAGTGGAGAAGATATATGGGGCTGGTTTAGCACAGGGCTAAATCGCTGGCTTTGAAAGCAGACCAAGGCAGGCCAGCAGCACGGTTCAATTCCTGTACCACCCCCCCTCCCGAACAGGCGGCGGAATGTGGCGACTAGGGGCTTTTCACAGTAATTTCATTTGAAGCCTACTTATGACAATAAGCGATTTTCATTTTCATTCATTTTTTCATTTCATGAAGAGATCAGATCAGTCCAGAGGGTCATTTAGAAGTCTGGTAACAAGAGGGAAGAAGTTGTTTTTGAAAAACCTATCTCTGTTGAAGAAAGAGGATGTGCTTGAAAATTTTGAAAAGCATCAGGATAGATAAGTCCACTGGACCAGACGAGATATACCCAAGGATACTATGGGAAGCGAGGAAGGATATTGCTGCTCCTTTGGCGATGATCTTTGCGTCCTCAGTCTCCACTGGAATAGTACCGGATGATTGGAGGGAGGCAAATGTTGTTCCCCTGTTCAGGAATGAGAATAGGGAAATCCCTGGGAATTACAGACCCATCAGTCTTACGTCTGTGGTGAGCAAATTACTGGAAAGGATTCTGAGAGATAGAGGGCGCGATTCTCCGATGCCGCGTCGCATCGGGAAAGCCGTCGTGAACTCGGTCGAGTTCAATGACGGCGCGAAACGGCCCCGATCGCGACCTATTCTGGCCCCGGGAATTGGCTAGCATCGGGGCCGCGCATACACGGGGGAGGTGACGTCGGAAGCGCGTCGTGAGCGCACAACGCCCGAATGACGCCGCTCCACGTCGTAAAAGGGCGCGATATATGAAAACAAAGGGGGGGGGGAAATGTCGGAGCCACGGAGGGCCACCCAAACGTTCCATGATATGGACCTAGAGACCCTTCTCGATGAGGTGGAGCAGCGCAGGGGCATCATCTGCCCAAGACGAGGGCATCGCCACCCTTCCATCGTCGTGCGACGGGCCTGGCGTGAGGTGGGGATGGCTGTCAGTGCTGTGGGGCAGACCCCTCGGTCTGGGGAGCATAAAATTTAAGTGCCACCGTCATCTTGACGGCAACCGGTATCGCGTGTCCTCCTCCCGTTCCACGTGGGGCGAGGTGCGACACGAGGTGGCAGATATGTGCGACCGTCTCTCTGCTGAACCGGAGTCTCCTCCTGCAGGTGATGTCCGGCATTGTCTCGAAAGAGATCCGGGCACTGTACACCCAGGCCTCAATTGTCGCCTCTGGTGCCCTGGCTCCACCATCAGTGTCTCCTCCTCCTCCTCCCCCCCCCCCTCCCCCCCCCACCAATGCTGCTCGACATCAGTGCCCGCATCCTGTGCCGTCCGCAGCGTTTGGGGCTCAATGTTCCCCTCGGCATCCCCCTGGACATACCGGCCATGAGCGCCTGCAGCCTGTACGGCGATGACGTGCCACTCCGCGGCCCTTCCCTCTGTTGCTGCAGCTGCCCCTGCATCCACTGTGGGATGTCGCTGTGGATGCTGCTGGATGGCCAACTGCAATGCAGCGGCCCCAACCACTGCGCTGAACATCGCCGTTCTGTTCGAATACATTTTGCTCACCTACAGAAGGGTGGTGGAGGGCAGAGAAACGACATGTTAGACGGAGGTTATTCGACACCTTGGCAACCGCCTGCCACGGGATACCTGTGTGTCCCAGTGGCCTGGTCGCGCTGCTGACACGCGGCCAGCCTAACCCCTGGTCACTTTCTGTGTCCAACGGGCAGTTAACAATGTCCTCCTCACCGGTGCATCAGTGGCCTGTGCCCATCAGTCACAGGGCAACCAGCGGCCATGTCCCCGTTACCGTCCTGCCATGGCTGGGCGGCTGAGATGTTGCATCCGGGGGTGGACGACCCACTCCACTCACTCCCTCCCTCTCCCCCCCTCCACTACTCCCCCTCTCCCCCCTCCACTACTCGCTCCCTCCCCCCCCTCCACTAACCGCTCCCTCCCCCCCACTACTCGCTCCCTCCCCCCACTATTCTCTCCCCCCACTACTCGCTCCCTCCCCCCCACTATTCTCTCCCCCCACTACTCGCTCCCTCCCCCCCACTATTCTCCCCCCACTACTCGCTCCCTCCCCCCCACTATTCTCCCCCCACTACTCACTCCCTCCCCCCCACTATTCTCCCCCCACTACTCGCTCCCTCCCCCCCACTACTCGCTCTCTCCCCCCCTCCACTACTCGCTCCCTCCCCCCCACTATTCTCTCCCCCCACTAATCGCTCCCTCCCCCCACTATTCTCCCCCCACTACTCGCTCCCTCCCCCCACTACTCCCTCCCCCCTCCCACTACTCGCTCCCTCCCCCCTCCACTAACCGCTCCCTCACCCCACTACTCGCTCCCTCCCCCCACTATTCTCCCCCCACTACTCGCTCCCTCCCCCCCACTACTCGCTCTCTCCCCCTCCACTACTCGCTCCCTCCCCCCACTATTCTCTCCCCCCACTAACCGCTCCCTCCCCCCACTACTCCCTCCCCCCTCCCACTACTCGCTCCCTCCCCCCTCCACTAACCGCTCCCTCACCCCACTACTCGCTCCCTCCCCCCACTATTCTCCCCCCACTACTCCCTCCCCCCTCCCACTACTCGCTCCCACCCCCCTCACTACTCCCTCCCTCCCCCACCCCCTCCACTACTCGATCCCTCCTCACCCCCCTCCCCCCCCCCCCCCCCCCCCGCCCACTGGCCGCTGCGTTCTCGGGGATGCCTTCCCCAGATTGCAAAGACTCCGGGACGGTCCGCTCACCTCCTCACTGCTTGTCAGCCAGCACGACTGACTGACGACTTTAAAAAGCAGGTGTGGACGGCGACGGCGTAAACTGGGGTCATGCCGTCGGGACTTCAACCCATCCGGGCCGGAGAATAGCGGGGGTTCCGGAGAATCCCCATTTGGGGTGCATCGGGCAATTCTCCGGGTTTTGGCGCGCGGAACACGACGGAACAGATTTGGCCGTTTGGGAGAATCGCGGGAGCGCGTCGGACCGGCGTCGTAAGCCCGCTGTTCTCCCAACCGCCGTGACATCGGAGAATCGCGCCCATAGTTTGATTAAAGATAGTCAACTTGGCTTTGTGAGGGGCAGGTCATGCCTCACAAGCCTCATTGAATTCTTTGAGGATGTGTTGAGACACATTGATGAAGGTCAGGCAGTGGATGTGGTGTATATGGATTTCAGTGAGGCATTTGATAAGGTTCCCCATGGTAGGCTCATACAGAAAGTTAGGGGGCATGGGATACAGGGAAATATGGCTGTCTGGATACAGAATTGGCTGGCTGAAAGAAGACAGCGACTAGTAGTGGATGGAAGATATTCCGCCTCGAGGTCTGTGACCAGTGGTGTCCCGCAGGGATCTGTTCTGGGACCTTTGCTCTTTGTGGTTTTTATAAATGACTTGGATGAGCATGTGGAACAGTTAGGTTAGTTACCTTCCCCTAGTTTATGAATCATGAATACACACACTTCTTTACAGAATCCCATCATATTCCAAAAAATATTTAAAATAAATGACATCCAGCATTACAACATTCTCCCCGTGTCTGCGTGTGTGTCCTCCGGGTGCTCCAGTTTCCTCCCACAGTCCAAAGGTGTGCAGGTTAGGTGGTTTGGCCATCCTAAATTGCCCTCAGTGTCCAAAAAGGTTGGGAGGGGTTATTGGTTATTGGGTTACGGGGATAGGGTGGAAGTGAGGGCTTAAGTGGGTTGGTGCAGACTCGATGGGCCAAATAGCCTCCTTCTGCACTGTATGTTCTATATTGTATGATCTACACAGCTCCCAGGGCCCTGTGTAAGCTCCCCATTGACCGGGGTTCACACGCCCCGATTCGATAGGCATTGAGCTGGTCTTGTGGCCTTTGGCGCTTGCTCCCTTAAAGGGACCACGCTGCCACATCCCTTCCACCTTAAGTCCCTTAATACACTGCCCCAAAAACTATGGACAAACTATGCCCGAAGCTCAGAGGGTTTTGGCAGGGGTTGCGAAGGCAATGTCCACGGTGCTAGGAACTGGGTGACGCCGAGTCCAGAGGTAGTGATCTTTGGAGTGTCAGAAGATCCGGGAGTATTCCCAGGGAGGCGGCGAGGGGGCTGGTGGGGTGCCGGTAGATAGGTGTGAGATGGTTGTGGTGTGTGAAGATTGGGTCGGGTGGGGAAATGTTTATTTTTCCACGTCAATGTCATTGTTTTTGTTTTGTTATTGTTATAAAAATTTGCAAATACTTTAATAGAAAATATTTAAAATTTTAAAAAATGTCAATTTGTTTGGAGACCTCTGAGTTTTCCTGGACCTGTGTAGCCCAGCCACAGGCTAAGCTCCCTTTTGGGTGATCGACTTGTCCACAGTCAATGCCACCTCAGGCAGGACCACTTCTACGATGAGTGAACTAGCCTCACCAGCCTTGACAGTTGTATCACAAGGCCCTGACTCCCCTTGGCTGAATGGATTCGCAGGTGGTTGCCGTGTTTCTTGACAATTTTCCCGTTAACGTTGACCACATAAGACACCGACCCCGGCTGGGGCACACCCCATCCTTCTAACCAAGGCAAACCTACTGCAAAGTTACAGACCAAAGCTGGATCTCCCACCTGGAACGACATATCACCTCTCTGCTCTGACTGCTGATTCTTCTGGAGGCCTAACATGCCGTCCCATAAAATTAGGAAAGGCATGATCTACCCGTCGGCCCATCAGCAACTCAGCTGTGGTTGAATGAGGGGGTGAGTTGGACAACAACAAATAATTTACCAATTTCTTGTGAAGTGGCATATCTGACTGCTTTTTCATGGCTTTCTTGAAAGTTTGAAAAGCCCGTTCAGCTAAATCATTCGATGCTGGGTGATAGGAGCCTATCCTTGTATGTCATGTGCCGTTTGCTCTCACAAAATACCGGAAATCATCGCCAGTGAAGCGGGTGTAATTGTCTGAAATAATTATCTCAGGAAGTCCACGAATGGCAAACACTCGCGCAAGGCATGTACCGTTACTGCCGAAGTCCCCAGCTCCTGGACAGATAGCCAATTCAAGTGGTCATCTACCATCACCAAAAATATCTTTCCCAAAAACGGGCCCACATTATCCACATGGCCCATGGTACATGGGTTACTTTGGCATTCCCAGGGTGAAGGGTGATGGAAGGCGGCAACGATTTCTGCATTTCGCAAGGCTGGCACTGTTGTACTAGTTCTTCAATAGTTTTGTATATACTTGGTCATCAGAAATAATTGCGTGCCAACACTTTCATCTTTGCCCTGAGTGGACGATGTGTAACTCATGAAGGACAGGCCCCCTAGCTTGAGGCGGGATGACCACCTGTGATCCCCAGAGAAATCACGCCATCTTCACATGTCAACTCGTCTTGATGAGTGAAGTAGGACCACAGCTGTTCAGACCTTTCGTACCGCTAGCCAAACTGTATCATTTAACCTTTGTAGGAATAGGGG
Source organism: Scyliorhinus canicula (assembly GCF_902713615.1). Taxonomy (NCBI): domain Eukaryota; kingdom Metazoa; phylum Chordata; class Chondrichthyes; order Carcharhiniformes; family Scyliorhinidae; genus Scyliorhinus; species Scyliorhinus canicula. The sequence continues at coordinate 48,494,147 of NC_052151.1, read as the reverse complement.
GCGGGTTTCTCCATTTCTGAGACTGAGTCTTGACGCCGACACAGAATTCCTGGACTTTCACAGCTGAAAAACCGGTGCCGAACCTGGGTCGATTCAGCAACTGTGGATAGGCTAGTACCGGCTCCACGTGGAACACAATCGATTCCAATGAAAAATGGTGTGGGATTCGCTGAGTCCATGATTGACACTCGGGAGGCTGACAAGCTGCAGCCGCATACACACTTTACAATCCCCATGCATACTCATCTCAGCCAATAAGATGGCACTGGTTGTGCTGGAGTGTGCCCATACAGCCGATGGGTCTGCTGGGGCCAAAGGGCACCTAGCAGGGAGCCTGGGGGGACACCTATAAGATTAGTGGCCCTAAGTTCACAGTGGACTGTCAGTGGCATGCACAACTGCATGGCTGCCTTGCCGATATGCAAATGGTGTTTACTGTACGTGCGTTCTGGACCGCGTTGCCACCACTGTCGAGGTGATGGAAAATTACGATTTGATATCAAATCGGCACTCAACGCGATTTTTGCGTCGAAACCTATTCTCCACCCAATTGCATTTTGCGATTTCGGTGTCAGCCAACGGAGAATCTCGCCCAGAGTCTCTTTGGGTCCAGCTGTGGATGTGCCCCACAATCACTGGCAGGGTGTTGAGGATGTTCCGGGCTAGAATGATCTGCTGGGGTACCAGTGGTGCAGGAATGCTCTCAGATAGGAGCATCTGCATGAACAATTTGTGTCTGAGGCCGGTGCTGAAAACCACAGTTAAAAGCTGCCAACAGCTGCACCCTCACCGAGGTTATGGGCGGTATGGTCTTATCTTCCCTTAGCAGGCCCAGCAATGGCTTGTGGTTAGTCACTATGTCAAACCGCCATATCCCACCTGATATAAACGCCATGCCCTCCTTCTGAATCTGGGTGTTGTTTTGTTATGCTTTAGAAAAAGTTCCTGAGGCAAAGATAATAGCGCATTCTGAACCATCTGCCATTTTGTGGGATAAAATAGCCCCTACGCCATAAGGGAACAGGTTACATGTCAGCAGTGTCCAGGGATTTGCAGGTTAGGTGGTGATAGGGCAGGGGCGTGGGCCTAGTTGGGGTAATCTTTCATGGGCCAAAAAAAATTTTGAGTCCAGATGGGCGCGAAACATCAGCTCTTTTCTCTCCCTACAGATGCTGCCAGACCTGCTGAGATTTTCCAGCATCACCTTTTTGGTTTCAGATTCCAGCATCCGCAGTAATTTGCTTTTACTCTTTCAGGGGGTCGGTGTAAACCAGTGTTCGTCAAACTTTTTTTCTGGGGACCCATTTTTACCAACCGGCCAACCTTTGGGACCCAACCCGACCAACCTTCACGACCCACGCCGGCCGACCTTCGCGACCCACGCCGGCCAACCTGTGCGACCCACCATTTTCTCTTACCTTGTTTGCTGCTGACAAAAATGGAGGAAATGGTTTTGGGTCCCTTTGGCCCTCATACACGCTCCTCCAATGGAACCTGTTGGATGAAGGTGAAGCCTTCCAGTGTCGGAATGTATGAAGTCTCCATCTGTCCAAACTTCTGAATTTTTTTCCTGTAAAATTCTCTCAAATAACTCCCCCCCCCCAAACTTGTAAAAAAATAAAAAATAAAATGAATAAAATAAATGAAAAAAATGAATAAACCCCCCCCCCCGAACTTGTAAAAAAATATAAAATGAATAAAATAAGTGAAAAAAATAAAAATTAAATGAATAAAATAAATGAATAAATGAATAGAAACCACAGCAGTACTTGTAAAACAAAAAACTGCAACCGTTTAAACAAATAGTGGCCGCACTGCGCATGCGTGCCCGATTATCGGCGCGCATGCGCAATGCGGCCAAATTTTTTTTAACATGTTCGCGGCCGCTTGCAGCCGGTGTTATGAAAAGCCAGCTTCTGTTCTGCGCGGGGGTTTGCGCATTCGGGAGCGCCGCGGACAAGGGCTCCGCGACCCTACCGACACCCGCCCACGACCCACCCACCCAAAAGAGCAGGGTGCTCTTTCCAAGAGCCGGTACAGACTCGATGGGCCGAATGGCGTCCTTCTGCACTGTAATATCTATAATTCCATGATTCTATGACACCCACCTCCCATAAATGAATAAAACAAAATAACAGGTACAGAATACTTTATCAACAGGTCTTTACTCTTCAGCTTGCTGGGCCACGCTGCCCAAGGTCCTACTATTACGACATCCTGGGTGATTGTGTGGTCAATTCCAGCCCCAAAGGCCCCAGAGTCCCAACATAAATGAGTTAACCAGTAATTGATATGCTATCCTGAGAGTTTTGACCTGCTCAAATACCTTACAGCACCTGATGGAAATAGTAGAAAATGATCTACTGGTCTAACTATTCCCCAAACCTGTACCACCTTCCACCCAGGTACACACAAGACAGACACACAGTGTAGGGACTAGGCAAGTTCAATAATAACAAGGATTTAAAGGGCTGAGATGAATCTTTGGTGCTGATGCAGTCTTTGTAGTCGGTGATTTTGAAATCATCGGTTGGTTTGGGTCTTCCAGAATTTGCCTTAAAATTGCAGGCTTCAGGAATTCCTCTGGAGAATCACCTTCACTTGCACAGTTCTCCACCAGATTGACCCCCAAGTCTCACTGGGATAGTATTAGAATACTCCACCTGAAAGTTTAAAGGAGGTTCACTGTTCACTCTGCCTTTCAGCTGCTTGTCTGGTTTTTGTGCACGGTTTCCAGTTCTGGAAGAGAGAGAGAGAAAAGGGCCTCAACATCAGGACCCTTTTTGGATTCTCAAGTGGGATATCAGCCTGGCCTTTTCCCAGCCTTTCTCAGAGGTTTAACTTGCACAGGCCTGGCTAGCATTCAAATCAGGATTCAAACCTTCACAGGACTGACAGAGTGTCCTGACTTTCTCACTGCAGCCGAGATGTCAGAGAGAGGAGAAGTTACAGTCTTTCTGGGTGTTTAACATGCTTCTGCGCAGCTCCTTCTCAGGACGAAACTGAAAGCAAAAATGGAACTGCCTGCTGCTCCAAAATCTCCTGAAAGTCTCTACCAATCCCAATCGAAAACTGAAAATGTCCCGGACATTTTGCAGAAGAGGGGATTGGCTACTAGCCAAGTCCATTAACATGACATTACAACCTATGCCACAGAGCACACTGCATCAAAAGGTGTGTCTGGGCCCGTTCAAATACCAGCTAGTAGTAGTGGTGGTGGTGGTGGGGGGGGTGCGCTGTTCAGTTCAAAGTCTGTAGCTTTAAAAGCATCCGCAAAACAGGCATTAAAAGGAAATGAAGATCAGACAAGGATTTAAAAGAGGTTCCTTACACTACTCCCAAGGCCCCGATTAAACGTCCCATTGCCTGGGCTTCATGTGTCCCTGCACAATTGGTCCGGGGCCAGTCACATGGCCAGTTGAGCTTGTCCCCCTTAAAGGGGCACTCTGCCACATCATCTCTGTCTTTAATGGGAGACCTATTAATTTAAGTTGCATCCCCTAGTTCTGGTCTCTCCCACACGGGGATACATCTTTTCAGCAGGCATCCTGTCAAGTCCTCTGGCGATCTTACAGTTTCAATCAAATCAGCTCTTAATCGTCTAAACTCCAATGGATACAGGTCCAGCCTGTCTGACCTGTCCTCAAAAGACAACCAGCCCCATCCGAGGTATCAGTCGAGTGAATCTTCTCTGAACTGCTTCAAATGCATTTATACCCTTTCTAAAATAAGATGTGATTGACGAAGTGATCAGAGTGCATGATCAGAATCCAGTGGGACTACAGGAGAAAGCTTGTCATTTGAACCTGAAACTGAACAAAAAAAATTGCAACTGAACATGGCTGAAATCAAGTCAAGAAGGATGATGAGGAATCTCATAGAAACTTATAGAATTCTACCAGGGCTAGACAGGGTAGATGCAAGTAGCCGATGATGGGGATGTCCAGAGCCAGTAATTTCAAGAAGGAATTAGATATGGCTCTTGGGGCTAAGGAGCTCAAGGGATATGGGGCAAAGGCGGAGTCAAAGTATTGAACTTAATGATCAGCCGTGAACATAATGAATGGTGGGCGGAGCAAGTTCAAAGGGGTGAATGGCCTCGTCCTGATCCTATTTGCTATGTTTCTACATGAGACAAAAGGACTTTGCCCTAATCCTGATAAAAATGTGAGCTGTGCAGAGATGCAAAAACCAACAGATGTGAAGGAGGTTCAAAGATTTGTAGAATCTGTGAACTAGCTGTTGCTGTTTAGCACAGGGCTAAATCGCTGGATTTGAAAGCAGACCAAGCAGGCCAGCAGCACGGTTCGATTCCCGTAACAGCCTCCCCGGACAGGCGCCGGAATGTGGCGACTAGGGGCTTTTCACAGTAACTTAATTTGAAGCCTACTCGTGACAATAAGCAATTTTCATTTCATTTTCAGCTAGCAAAGTTTGCTCAGTTTGTCTTCAGGGTGTAAACATTTATGCAAGCTCACTGCAAAGGTTGGTCAGTCATATTGGGACACAAAATAAGAAGCTGCTTTCACTCACATCAAACAGCTAGTGATTACCAGGCCAATGCTGAGGTAAGATGGTGTCAATGACAAAGCCACTGTCAGCGTGATGCCAGTGAATCAAGACTTGGAACAACACTCATTCAGCAAGAACAACCAGTTGCATTCACAGGCAGAGCATGAAAGCAGACTGAGCAATGCTATGTACAGATTGAAAAAGAGTATCTGGCTATTGTCTTGCTTGTGAGCATTTTAATCAATACCTGTTTGGGAGAGACAAATCGATAGTAAAGTCTGACTGCAAGTGACTTTAAAGCATGTTCCTCAAACCATTCCCATTTGCTTCAAAATGTTTGCAAAGGCTGTTACGGAGTTTGCAGAGGTATCATTTAGAAGTGAAGTACAAGTTAAGGAAGGGACGTACATCACCAAAATGCTGTGAAGAGCTGAAATCCTTTTGAAGAACGTTGGTGATGCTAATACAGAGTATGAACTCTTCCACATTCAATGGGAAACAACAGCACAAAAATTCTCTGGGAGCCATCAACCCAGCAGAGACTATGAATCTGACAGACAAGCATCTTTCTCAGATCAAGCAAACTACACAATGAGAGGCAACAGTGAGAAACAAAACCAAAGTGAAATGACAGAAAGCCAATTTTCTGGAGAGTTGGAGAGCCAGTCAGAGTGCAAACATTCAACGCTCTCGACAAATTTCAGCCCGCCTGGCAGCTTAGAACGTGTGTGAAGCAATTGTCTTCTTGATCGTACACGGTGAAAGTGGTCAACCAGACACATCAACTCAACTGCGGACACATACTTCCAACCGCAGAAGCTGCTCCTTCACAGCAGATAGCCGATGAGGAAGAATTGATTTTGCAACTGAACAAGGAACAGAACAACCATCAGTCCCAGAGTTCTCCAACAAATGAAACGCATCAGCAGCAAAGCTCAGCACAGCAATGACTTTCCCCAGAGAGGCAAAGTTGCCCCTGGGACCAGCTACACAATACAATCAATAACAACGCACACATGCACTATTAGAAGACCCATATGTTTTAAAGGTTATAAAGTGCGTAAAGCATTTGTGGAGAGAGATGAAAGTGAGACAGACTAGAAGGAATAGTTTTCTTTCCCTGCGTGGCAACTTTCCTAATACACCATGGATGTAAACTGCAAATGATAGTCCATGCAATGCTTTCCTTTTTTTCTTTTTTCCTGTTGTGTACTGTTACTTGTCATAATCACATGACCTCTGATTTTTTTTTTGTGAGGAAATGATTGTAGGTAGAAGCCATTTTAGACAATACTTGGAACCATCTTTATGAAATGAAAATCGCTTGCTGTCACAAGTATGCTTCAAATGAAGTTACTGTGAAAAGCCCCTACTCGCCACATTCTGGCGCCTGTTCGGGAAGGCTGGTACGGGAATTGAACCGTGCTGCTGACCTGCCTTGGTCTGCTTTCAAAGCCAGCGATTTAGCCCTGTGCTAAACCAGGTCTCCCCTTAACCTTCTCTGCTCTAAGGCAAACCACCAGTCTAGCCTCACAACTGATGTCTCTCATCCGTGGTTCTGTTCCAGTAATTCACATCTGCATTAAGGCTTGGCATCCCTCTGAAGGTCTGGTGCGCAGATTGAACACAATGTCCTGAATTAATGTAAACTATCATGGTGTGTAACATGGCGGCCGGAGACACTTAGCTACAGGAGAGGCCCTGTGTCAATCTCCTGGCAACAAAACAACCTCCCCTGAATACATTGGGGGTGGAAGGTGCATTCACCGTATTCCCAGCTGCAGGATTCAATTAGCCTAATTAATGAGCCAATTGACACTCATCGAGTTGGATTCTCCGTTTGAGAGACTAAGTGCTGATGTTGGGACTGAATCGGTGGCCTTCTACGATAAGAAAACTGGCACCGTTCCCGGATCAATTCAGGTACCATTGATGGGCTAGCACCGGCGCCACGTAGAACTTCCACAATTCCAAAGCTTGCCAACCCTGCTCCCAGCCAAGATGATGGCACTGGTTGCCCTGGAGCACACCTTTTTTATTAATGGGTCAGCTAGTGCTCAAGGGAACCTCGGAGGGTTGCCTGGGTGGGGGGTCACCCATATCACCGATGGCGCTAGGTTCCCAGTGAGCAGTCAGCGGCGTGAAAAGCCACATGGCTGCCTTGCAGGCGGTCTGTGCACGGCCACCCCGACCCCACAGCCCTCCTCCTAGACGCCACCTTGTACTTCTTCCTCCAGCCCTGGCAGACGCCCCCCGGACCAGTGACACAACTATCAGCACACTATAGCGATGCCGGGCACAATTTGTATCTCCTTACGTACTCTCAGCAGCCATGACACCTCTTTCCTGATTTGAAATACCACAAATGAATGTTGCCACTGGTAATTCTTCCTGGTGGGGGTGGAGCAGCGTGGAAGGCCCGGAAAATGCCGGGTCTGGCCAGTTAATGATATTTCAATGGCCTTTACTGTACAATTTGCATGCCCACGCTGGCATGCGGTATAGAACATAGTCACACCGCTGTCTAGGGGCATTCTGTTTGGTGCCCGTCACCAACCTCGATTTTTGGCTGCCACCAAATTCTCTGACAATTGTGTTTCCCAATTCAGGCGTCAGCTGATGGAGAATCCCCCTCATTATTCCTGAACACATCGCAATTCAGTTGTGCGTCAACTTCGCTCTGCCTTCGGAAGGCCGCCGGCAGACCCTGTTGGCATAGCCAGCAGTTTACCGGAGAGGGAGTCCCTCATAGTCAGGCATTCCACCTGATGCAGAGGTTTTGTATTGGGAGTAGGCGGATCCATTGAAAGCCATGTTCCTGCCTTTGCCTTCAACAATCCTCCAGCTCCTCCAACAACCCCCTCTCCGTGATTCCCATCCTGCTTTGGCCTGGGATCGCGTGATGGCTCTGAGCCTCTGGTGCATGCAATGTCCCTCCTGCTAGTTTTTTCGGCATGAGGAGCAGGCACTCTCAGTGTTCTTTTAATATGGGTGACTTCATGAATGTTATTTGAACTGTGCGGTTTCTACCATGAGGAGAAAATAAAATGAACAGCCATTAACAGACATCAAAAACAGAGGATAAACAGAGGAAGTGTGGGTATCCATAACAATTATTTTTTTATTCCACAATAGAGCTTCAGAGTAATGGGAAAACTTGGCAGGCCATTTTTATTCAAAGCCTGCCTGATTCCAGCACGAGCACCTCAGAAAGGTTTGACGTGACACTGTCGGCAGATGAAAAGATCAAGCTGGGTTCAACAATAAGAAAGTAGCAGAATTATTTTTTTTTAAACGGGCAAGGCACTTACTGAAGCATCTGGAACGTATCCTTAGATAAAATTGAAAAAAAAAGAAAGAATGCAAAGTGAAGGATGTCTGTGTGAGCATGTCAATTCCTGCGTTGGTGGAAGATAGAAGTAGAAAGTTGGGCTGCCCCCCCCCCCCCCCCCCCCCCCCCCCCCCCCCCCCCTCCCCCTTCTTTATAAACCTATCAGGTACCAATTGGACCTTACCCAGTTGTCTTTGGGGTATGATTGCTGGACAATACATTTTCATTTCGTCACCTATCTTTATATTTATACTGCAGTGTTTTTCAAAATATTTTACATTAAAAATGAAAGTATTAATATCAATAAAGTAAAAGTGAATATTAAATCTTTGAAGTTTATCGCTCAGAATGAAACCAATCCGTCAGTGCCAGCTTTTTGCCAGCAACTTAGAATGACTCCGACGAGCCTGGTGCCTCTTTCTTCAACTTCAAATATTTAATAACTTGCTGCATTGAGGTATTTTTCTTTGGTTTCCTCCACACTCTCTTGGAGGCAATTTTAAATTGATAATCCCTTGGGCTGGATTCTCTGCACCACGACGCCGAAATCGCGGCCGGCACGGAGAATCCATTGTCCCACATGGAATCAGGACCGGTTCCCGATTCTGCTGGTCCCGAAAAGCGGTGTACTCAGAGAGTGTGCTGCAACGCCTAGGACATACCTGGGGCCATTGCTGGAGGCCCGCTCCACCATTCTCCACCCCCCGACCGGCTGAAGTCTCGACGGCATGGATCTAATGGGCGAGATTCTCCCAAAACGGGAGAAATCGTAAAGCTGGCGTAAAACCCGGGCGGGTTTTACGGCATCGCGCCCCTTCCCGACCGGGGACCGATTCTGGTCCCCCGTCGGGGCTAGCAGCCTGACGTCGGAGGCTCCGACAAGTCGGGCTTAACGAAAATCGTTAAGCCCGCTTGTCGGATTTAGCGCCGGCTGACGCGTCATATGACGTCAGCCGCGCATGCGCAGGTGGGAAGACTCCACCCGCGCATGCGCGGGTGACGTCATCGCGTTTTTGCGCGAAACCCGCGCATGCGCGGTCCGGGTTGCCCCTCAGCCGCCCCGCGTATTGATACTGCGGGGCGGCGGAAGGACAAATAGTGCGCGGGCAGCGGGCCCGCTGCCCGCGATCGGTGCCCACCGATCGCGGGCCCATGGCACCCTTGGCACGGCCGTGGTACTGCCGTGCCAATCGGTGCCACGGTTATTTTTTTCCAGGTGGTCACGACGTTTTTACGAACGGCAGGACCAGGTGTGTTTGCCGTTCGTAAAAAGGTCGTAAAGGGCTGGGACTTCGGCCCTTCTAACAGCTGAGAATCGCTGCCGGCCGTAAAAAAACGGCGGCAGCGATTCGTGTCGGGATTTCGGCGGGGGGGGGGAGAATAGCGGGAGGGCGTCAAAAAAGTCGGGAAGGCCCTCCCGCTATTCTCCCACCCGTCGTGGGGGGGGGAGAATTTCGCCCAATGTGTTCCAACTGGTCGGGAAACTAGCGTGGCAGCTGCGGACTCAGTCTGCGGCCGCCCTGGTCGGGATGGGCCAATCGGAGGGCGGGGGTGGGGCCTTATACACAGCCGGGAAATATTTGTGCGGGTGGACAGGATCGGGCGTGCGGCTGATTGGGGATCTATTTTCAGAGTCCAGCTCTGCGGACCAGTCCACCATGGAGCAGGCGCAGCCACTGGAGGCCGCCGCCGCGCGCATGCGCGGCCTCCGACCCGGAAGTGTGGAAAATGTGGCCCTTTAACGGCAATATTTTTTGCATGATAGTCTACAGTTTGGACGCCGGCGTGGGATATAGTCCCAATAATGGAGAATCCAGCCCTTTATCTCTCAAATCCCAACAAATGGAAATAAGCTTTTCATGTTACCTCCAAGAAGAGCTCACAATCAATTAAAGCTGCTGAGCTTCTTTATTCCAATATCATCTTGGATTAGTGTCTGAAATTCTCGCCTCTGAATCAGAAGGATTTTTGGTTCAAACCTATGAGCTGGGAATTTAAGTCTACCCATACATCTAGAACAGGATGCACAGGATCCTGCCATTTAATTGCTGACGACTTCAGTTCCGATGAAAGCTTACCTCAAGCTGAAACGTTAATTGTGTTTCCACCCACAGATGCTGTATAGCCCGTTGCGTATTGACAACATTTTTTGCTTGTTTTGTTTTAATTGCTGTTTATTTTACCTCGTCGGGGGTCCTCATTAATATGTAAAAATCAGGGTTGGGGGACGCAATGAGAACTCTGGCGCAATTTTAACTCTGATCGTAGGAATCACACAAAATGCTGAACCTGACGTTGAAACCCGGCAGCAGACAAGGGCAGGGCCAGAAACAACCCAAAAATGTGAGCAATTTTGCTTTTTTTTGTGCTTTCCTTGTAACTTGAAACACAAGCAGATCAGCCATGATCTTATTGAATGGTGGGGCAGGCTCGAAGGGCCGAATGGTCCGCTTCAACTCCTATTTTGTATGTTCATTTGTTTGTACATGTAGCTTTGCTGAAATAGGGTGGCACGGTAGCACAGTGGTTATCGCAGGTTCGATTCCCGACTTGGGTCACTGTCTGTGTGGAATCTGCACGTTCTCACTGTGTTCTGCGTGGGTTTCCTCCAGGTGCTCAGGTCAAGCCCTGAAAGACGTGCTGTTCGGTGAATTGGACATTCTGAATTCTCCCTCTGTGTACCCGAACAGGAGCCTAAATGTGGCTTTTCACAGTAACTTCATTGCAGTGTTAATGTAAGCCAACTTGTGACAATAAAGATTATTATTATTATCACCAAAACAGATTATTTGGCCTTTCATTCATTTATGGAATCTTGTATTGTGCACATTAGCTGCTGTGTTTGTCTGCACCGCAAATGGTATTGCACTTGAAAAAATAATCCAATGTCTGTGAAACACCTTGGGAACATCTCCTGAATGATGTGAGGTGCTATATAGATACCTTTGAATATCCTGAATAAAATGTCTTGGTAAAACATAATGTATTAGGAGAACTGAATGGGTCAGTTTAACACAAAGCAGTGAGATTGTCAAGGAACATTTGGGAACCATTCAACAAATCACTTCTTGGGCAGCGATGAAATCAAATCTCTGTTGTCAATGGCCCACATATTCATCTAACTTGCAGCACTGTGAAGTGACTGTATCACACAAAGTAAGCTGCTCACCTATGTCAGAGCTTGTTGTGCATTAGAATGTGGGATCACTGTGATAGTAATGCCTCTGGAGATCCAGGATGTTTTGTGCAATTTTCGAAGTGCCCAAGTTATTTCCTGAGTGCAACTGGTGTTGTGGATCTATGTGAGTCGTCAAAGAACATTCTGCTGCACATATTTAATTTAACTAGTCATGGGTTATACAGGAATTTCTGACAATGTCAGGTTAACACCTGCTTCCCTTTACGTCTAATGGGGGATGATCAATGCCTCGGTCTTGCATCTATAATTCTGCAATGCATTCTACAATTATTAACTGAATTCAACTGTTCACAGATGACAGCCCACAGAAAACAAAGTAAGAAAAAAATTTATGTGTACTGTGATAATCTACTCTGGACCTATGTTTAGTTTCTTTAACTCGAACACTACTCTCACAACAGTTACTGAGCCTGTATGAATAAAGAGCTCTGTAAGAATGATCTCACACAGAAGCGAATGAGGTAAATCTGACAGATGAGTAGTGACTCGCTGCCCTAGTGCTTTGTAATCCTTTACATTGTTGACTTTGTGAATAAAGGTTACTCTGTAAAAAAGATCTTTGTCTCCAGCCAGATCTCTAGCAATAAGACCATCAGACCATAAGGGATAAAAGCAGAATTAGGCCAATTAGCCCATCGAGTCTGCTCCCCCATTCAATCATGACTATGTTTCCCATTCCCATTCTCCTGTCTTCTCCCCATAACCCCTGATCCCCTTTTAAACAAGAACCCATCTATCTCTGTCTTAAAGACACTGAGTGACTTGGCCACCACAGCCTTCTGCGGCAATGGGTTCCACAAATTCACCACCCTCTGGCTGAAGAAATTCCTCCTCATCCCAGTTTCAAGGGATCGTCCCTTCAGTCTGAAGCTGTATTTCGGTTTCTAGCTTCTCCAATTTGTGGAAACATCTCCTCCGCATTCATTCTATCTCGGCCTCTCAGTATTCTGTAAGTTTCAATGAGATCCTTCCTCATCATTCTAAACTCCATCGTGTACACACTCAGAGTCCTCAACTGCTCCTCATATGACAAGTGCTCTATTTGGGCAGCATACTTGTGAACATCCTCTGGACCTTCTCCAAGGCCAGCACATCTTTCCTTAGATATGGGGTCCATAATTGTTCACAATATTCCAAATGGAGCCTGACCAAAGCCTTACACAGCCTTTACAATACATCACAGCTCTTATATTCTAGCCCTCTCGACATGAATGCCAATATTGCATTTGCTTTTCTAACTGTCAATTGAACTTGCATGTTAATCTTTTTAAAAATAAATTTAGAGTACCCAATTCATTTTTTCCAATTAAGGGGCAATTTAGCATGGCCAATCCACCGGGGAGAATGTGCAAACTCCACACGTACAGTGACCCAGAGCCGGGGCCAAACCTGGGACCTCGGCGCCGTGAGGCAGCAATACTAACCACTGCGCTACCGTGCGCCCTGCATGTTAATCTTAAAATAATCCTGAACTAGGACTCCTAAGTATCTTTGTCCTTCTGATTTCTGAATCCCTTTTCTATTAGAAATAATCTCTGCCCCCATTCTTCCCACCATAGTGCACAAACTTGCATTTTTATACGTTATATTCCATTTACCACTTCTTTGCCCACTCTCCTAGCCTGTCTGGTTCCTCAACACAACCTGTCCCTCTCGCATCCAATCTGGCTGCATCACAGTCTGGTTATGGCAACTGCTCAGCCGAAAACCGTAAGAAAATACAGAGAGTCGCGAACACATACCAGTCCATCACACAAACCCACCTCCCATCCATTGACTCTGCCTACACATCCTGCTGCCGAAAGTGGGTAGTATAATCAAAGACCCCACCGGCCTGGGGCATTCATACTTCCAACTTCTTCTATCGTGCAGGAGATCCAAAAGTCTGAGAGCACGCACTTAGCAGATTCAAAAACAGCTTCTTCCCCGCCGTTATCAGACTCCGAAATGACCCTCTTGTGGACTGAACTGATCTCTTCACACATCTTCTCTCCTAAGTAGTACTGCACTTCTGCATGCTTTGCCTGTGTCTATGTATTTACATTGTGTATTTATGTATACCCTATTTTTTTTCATGTATTGTACGATCTGTCTGGACTGTACACAGAACAATACTTTTCACTTTACCTCGGTACATGAAACAACAAACAAATCCAATCCATCCAACCCAATCCAATCAAAAACATTTCTTTATATTATCTGCAAATATAGCAACAATGCCTTCAGTTCCTTCTTCCAGATCATTAATGTATATCGGGAATAGTTGTGGTCCCAACACTAACCCTGAGACAAACCGCTAATCATCAGCTGCCATCCTGAAAAGGATCCCTTTATGCATAGAATTTACAGTGCAGAAGGAGGCCCATCGAGTCTGCACCAGCTCCTGGAGAGAGCACCCTACCCAAGGTTAACGCCTCCACCCTATCCCCATAACTCAGTAACCCCACCCAACACTAACGGCAATTTTGGACACTAAAGGCAATTAATCATGGCCAATCCACCTAACTTGCACATCTTTGGACTGTGGGAGGAAACCGGAGCACCCGGAGGAAACCCACGCAGACACGGGGAGGATGTGCAGACTCCGCACAGACAGTGACCCAAGCCGGAATTGAACCTGGGACCCTGGAGCTGTGAAGCGATTGTGCTATCCACAATGCTACCGTGCTGCCCCACTCTCTGCCTACTGCCAGTCAGCCAATCCTCTATCCATGCCCATAACACCATGGGCTCTTCTATTATTTTGCAGCCTTCTGTATGGTACCTTGCCAGAGGCCTTCTGGAAATACAAATACATCACGTCCACTGGTTTTCCTTTGCCTTACCCATTTGTTACCTCCTCAAAAAATTCAAACAAATTTGTCAGGCATACCCTCCCTTTGATGAATCTGTGCTGACTCTGTCCTATTTTACCATGCACTTCTCAGTACTCCACAATCTCATCTTAATAATGGTTCTAAAATCATACCAACAACCAAAGTCAGGTTAACTGGTCTCTAATTTCCTGTCTTCTATCTCCCTCCCTTCTTCAACAAGGGTGTCATATTAGTCATTTTCCAATCCTCTGGGACCCTTTCTGCCTCCAGTGATTCCTGAAAAATCACTGTCAATGCCTCCATAATCTCCTCAGCTATCTCCTTCAGAACCATGGGATGATGTCCATCTGGTCCGGGTGATTTATCCACCTTGAGACCTTTCAGTTTCCACAGCACTTTCTCTTTGGTGATGGTCACTTCATTCACCTCTGCCCCCTGATTCTCTTGAAGTTCTAGTATGCCATTGGCGTCTTCCACTGTGAAGCCTTATGCAAAGCACCCATTCAGTTCCTCTGCCATTTCTTTGTTCCCTATTACTACTTCTCCAGCCTCATTTTCCATTAGTCCAATGTCCATTCTTACCTCTAACTTACCTTATATATATTGAAAAAAACACTTGCAATCTTCTTTTATATTACGAGCTAGCTTCCACTCTTATTTCATCTTCTCCCCCCTTATTGCTTTTTTAATTGTCCTCTACTCACTTTTAAATGCTTCCCAATCCTCTGGCTTCCCACTAATCCTTGTCATATTGTATTCTTTTTCATTTGTTTTCATGCTGCCCTTGACTTCACTTGTCAGCCATCGTTGCCTTGTGCACCACTTGGCATGTTTCCTCCTCCTTGGGATGAATTTCTGTTCTGCCATCCGACTAACCCACAAAAACTCCTGTCTTTCCTGCTTGGCTCCCCTTCCAATCAACTCTGGCCAGCTCCACCCTCATGTCTTTGTAGTTACCTTTATTTAATTATAAAACTGTTACATCTGATTCCAACTTTATCTCTCAAACTGCAGGGTGAATTCTATCATATTGTGGTCACTGCCCCCTCAGGGTTCCTTCGCCTTACGTTCCCAAATCAAGACAGCCTCATTACACATCACCAAATTCAGAATTTCTTGTCCCTTAATGGATTCTACCACAAGCTGCTCAAAAAAAAAATCTCGGAGACATTCCACAAATTCCCTGCATATTGAGGTCCCTCATGATTCTTGTAATATTGGATTTGGATTTGTTTATTGTCACGTGTACCGAGGTAGAGTGAAAAGTATTTTTCTGCGAGCAGCTCAAACAGATCATTTAGTACATGAAAAGAAAAGGAAAAGAAAAATACATAATAGGGCAACACAAGGTCCACAATGTAAATACATAGACACCAGCATCGGATGAAGCATACAATAGTGTAGTATTAATCAGGTCAGTCCATAAGAGGGTCATTTAGGAGTCTGGTAACTCCTAGCAGGGAAGGAGCTCTATTTGAATCTGTTCATGCATGTGAAAATCGCATATTGTCACAAGTAGGCTTCAAATGAAGTTACTATGAAAAGCCCCTAGTCGCCACATTCTGGAGCCTGTTCGGGGAGGCTGGTACAGGAATTGAACCCGTGCTGCTGGCCTGCCTTGGTCTGCTTTAAAAGCCAGCAATTTAGCCCTGTGTGCTAAACCAGACCCATGTTCTCAGACTTCTGTATCTCCTGCTCAATGGAAGAAGTTCAAAGAGTGAGTAACCCAGGTGGGGGGTGGTCTTTGATTATGCTGCCTGGAGTCAATGGATGGGAGGCAGGTTCGTGTGATGGACTGGGCTGTGTACAGGACTCTAAAGTTTCTTGCTGTCTTGGGCCAAGCAGTTGCCATACCAGGCTGTGATGCAGCCAGATACAGTAGTGTCATAATATCCACTCATGCATATAATGAGATGCAGACAGGCAGTGATTGACACACAGGATGACCAATGAACACACAACACAGAACAACCAATCACCAGACAGGACACCACCAGCTTAAAGCCCACATGGCATTAGGACTCCCGCGCTCTCAGGACCCAGCTACTTCAGAGTGCACAAGGTAGTGGGCACTAATGCTATGTGGTAGCTAGTAAGTCTGGTCGAGCCAGTAAGAGGTCATCAGTAGGATTAGTAGAGTGTCAACCCACAGCTGAACATGTACAACAGTTCATAGTTAAATAAAACAGCGTTGGATCATCTCCGGTGTCAGACGTTTGTTTCTAGCTTCCTTGCATCCAGTTGCAGTCAACGTCGAACCAACCTGCCCAACACATCATGGCACCAGAGTGCTATTAATCCTGCTGAACCCATCTTGAGTGATTCTGCAACGAACAGCAAGTGGCCATCCAGCAAAATGGAAAACATTCAGCCTCCTCCGCAGCTCGGCATCTCCGGCAACCTCGCCTCCAATTGGAAAATATTCAAGCAAAAGTTCCTCATGTATATCGAGGCCTCCGACCTCGAGGCAGCATCGGATGCCAGGAAGATTGCGCTATTCCCCTCGACCGCTGGGCATCATGCCATCCATAACTACAACCCGCTTACGTTTGCCGATGGCAAAAATTCTGCTAATTTTAGTTCTGCTAAAATTCGACAGCTTCTGCGACATTGGAGTGAATGAGAGCTTTGAACGGTACATCTTCCAACTGAGGCTTCAGGGTAGGGATGAACCTTTTCAGTCCTTCCTGACTTATCTCCGCATCCTGGCGCAGTCATGTAATTATGGTTCGATGGCTGATTCCATGATCCGGGATCAGATCGTTTTCGGGGTCCACTCCGATTCCCTGCGGCAGCAGCTCCTCAAAATCAAACAGCTGACCCTCTCCGTCGCTATTGAGACGTGCGTGGTCCATGAGCATGCCAAGAATCGTTACTCCCACATCAGGGCGGCAGAAACTGCAAAACTGGCCTCCCACAAGGCAGAAGGGGTGCAGGCCATTGCAAAAATGCAAGGCCTGAGTATCGAGGAAAATGGCCGTTTTGCGCGCTTTTCCCGGGTCCCTACGCATGCGTGCCACGACCGGGTGGACGATGAGGCCAAAAAACCCTAATGCGCAGGTGGGTATGTCGGCCGACCGCACTGCGCATGTGCGTTGGCGCACGGAACGCTCTGACGTCAGCGTTATGATGTGTCCAAATTGTGGCTCCGCCCATTTAAAGCGGCAATGTCCAGCCAAAGGACGGTGATGGCCAGTGTGGGAAGTCTGGCCATTATGCGGCCTGCTGCAGGTCCGCTCCACCGATTATCAGCTAGCAATCCCAGATATGGTGCAGACGTGTCCGCTCGGTACAACAAGACATGCAGGATTCTGATCCCAACAGCCCAACGGACCCTGATGCTGACTGCCTCGAGTCTCCATATCAGGTGGGCATCATAACCACATGCGAGCTGGTCTCCACTGCACCTGCAACCTGCCCTTCGATCCTCAGTGTGGATCCCGACGATGAATGTTGTGCTATCCTCACAGTCAACCAGGCTCGCATCCGATTTAAACTGGACACCGGCGCGTCTGTGAACCTCCTATCACAATCAGATCTCGACAGTATCCTTGACCAACCGAGCATTCTTCCACCAGCCTGCCGATTCCTTGACTACAATGGCAATGCCATAGCTGCCAGTGGATCATGTCGGCTAGGGCAATCTCACAAGGAAATCAAGGCAACTTTATGTTTCGAGATCGTTCGGCCTAACAGGGCGCCCCTGCTCAGTGATCGCGCCTGCAAGGTCCTGAATTTGGTCCAGCGAGTCCATACCATGTCCTCAACACCGGTGACTGCCTCGCCCGATGTGAATCTCCAGGCTGAGATAGACGACATTCTCACACAATACCACAACGTGTTTGATGGAATGGGCACGCTCGCATATCGCTACAAAATTTTGCTCAAGCCGAACGCCACCCCAGTGATCCATGCACCACACCGGGTGCCGGCTCCTCTCAAGGATCGTCTGAAAAAGCAGCTGCAAGACCTCCAACACCAGGGCATCATCTCAAAGGTCACGGAACCAACAGACTGGGTCAGCTCCATGGTCTGTGTAAAATAACCCTCTGGTGAACTCCGCATTTGCATTGATCCCAAAGACCTGAACCGCAACATCATGCGAGAGCACTACTCGATCCCGAAGCGTGAAGAGTTAACCAGTGAGATGGCTCATGCCAAATTCTTCACCAAGCTGGACGCCTCCCGTGGCTTCTGGCAAATACAGCTGGACGCGTCCAGTCTGAAGCTGTGCACATTTCACATTCTGTTCGGCCACTATTGCTACAACTGCATGCCCTTCGGTATCATATCAGCTTCCGAAGTATTGCATCACATCATTGAGCAAATGATGGAGGGCTTCAAGGGGGTGCGAGTCTATGTGGACGACGTGATCATCTGGTCCATGTGGTGAATCACAGTAACGTAATTCACACTGTATTGCACATGTTGCACTATGTCTCTGTAAGCTCGGCACACAAGCAGTTGCGCTGCTCTGCCACTAGGGGGAGATGCACTGGGAGTGTACGGGAGTTTGTACTGGGCTCCACCCTTGGCTCCACCCACAAGTCCTCCCCCTAACCAGAAGTATAAAGGTTGATGCTGAGAGCCTGCCAGTTCATCTGGAGTTCATCGTGTCACAGGCAGGCTCTGTTGTAAGACGATTTAAACCACTGTTCACTTCTAACCATGTGTCACGTGAATTGATGGTCTCATCAGTCCACAATACCCGAGGATCACATTGCCCCCCTCGGACAAGTCTTCCAGCGGATTCATGAAAATGGCCTCCAGCTCAACAGGGCCAAATGCTCATTTGGTCAATCTGCTATCAAGTTTCTGGGTGACCATATTTCACAGCAGGGTGTGCAATATGAAGCAAACAAGGTGCTGGCAAACAACGCCATGAAGACCCCGGAGGACAAAAAGGCGGTCCTCCACTTCCTTCGGATGGTAAATTTTCTCGGGATATCCATTCCCAATTTGGCAGCCCACACCACGGCCCTCCGGCATCTCTTAAAGAAGTCAACAGTGTTCCAGTGGCTGCCCGCACATGAAAATGAGTGGCTCGAGCTAAAGGCGAACCTCACCACAGCCCCAGTACTGGCATTCTTCGAACCAACCAAGGACACCAAGATATCTACTGACACTAGCCAGGACGGCATTGGGGCGGTGCTCCTCCAGCGAGATGACTCCTCGTCCTGGGTTCCAGTGGCATATCCATGCCTCCAGGGCCATGACGCCGACTGAGCAACGATATGCCCAGATCGAGGAATGCTTGGGTCTCCTGACAGGAATAGTCAAGTTCCAAGACTACGTATACGGCCTGCCGAAGTTCACGGTGGAAACAGACCATAGGCCTTTGGTCCACATAATCCAAAACGATTGAAATGACATGACACTTCGGCTACAGCGAATTCTTCTTCGTCTCCACCAATATGACTTTAAACTCGTCTACACACCGGGTAAGGAGCTGATCATCGCAGATGTCCTGTCCCGATCCATCACCACCCCGTGTGAACAGGGCGACTCCATCTGTCACATAGAGGCACAGGTGCAGTTATGTGCCTGCAACCTACCAGCCACTGGTGAACAAGTGGTCCAACTACGTGAAGAAACTGCCAAGGATCCTCCACTACAGCGAATGATGTAACACCTCGTCCATGGCTGGAAAAAGGGGCAATGTCCCCAGTTAAGGACGAGTTAACGGTCATTGAGGGAATCCTTCTTAAACTGGATAGGAACGTCATTCCTCAAAGCATGCAAGCTATGGTGCTCGAACAGATCCATGAAGGTCACCTTGGGGTCGAAAAATGTCGACGCAGAGCTCGGGAGGCAGTTTATTGGCCGGGCATCAACCAGGACATTGCCAACACGGTCCTCAACTGCCCAACCTGCCAGAAGTTTCAACCGTCTCAGCCAAAGGAAATACTGCAACAGCGCGAGATTGATACCTCTCCGTGGTCTAAAGTGGGGGTCAACCTCTTTCACGCCAATGGGCATGATTATTTGCTCTTGGTCGAGAAGGGGTCGATATCGTCAAGCGGTTGTTGTGCAAGGCTGCAGACTCAGCCTCCGATTTCAACTTGGCGCTGCTGGCCTACAGGGCAGCCCCTCTGTCGACTGGTTTGTCTCTGGTGCAGATACTCATGAACCGCAACCTGAGAACGACTGTTCCAGCCATCCATATTCCAGACCTTGACCAACTCACAGTGCTGCGAAAAGTGCAGCGGTCCAGGGACTAGCAGAAGATCACGTTTGATGGTCATGCCATGGATCTGCCTGCGCTGGCTCCAGCAGATGATGTTCGCGTCCAGTTGCCTGAGGGAGGTTGGTCAGCTCCAGCTGTTGTTGTCAAGAAGGTCGCCCCAAGGTCTTTCATTGTTCAAATGGCTGATGGCTCCATTCTCCGGCGCAACAGGAGGGCGCTGCGGAGAGATTGCCGCCCTCCGCCTAACCGCATTGCTCCACCGCTTATCATGCCTCCTCCGGATGTCTCCTGCCACGAGGCCACCGGTCTGCCAGTGAGCCCGCCTGTCCACGGCACCGCCGCAATGCCAGGAATCCCGCCTGTCCAAGTGCCAGCGTCTCTGGCTCCACCTCTGCGTCGATCAACAAGAATTCGTCACCCGCCTCAAAGACTGAATCTGTAGACTTTACTTTTGCAAATTTTGTTCAGTTTGCTCTGTATCTTCACGATAGACACCTTCCCATGTACATATGTTCGTTAACTCACCACTTGTACATAGTCAGGCATGTATATACCTTCACGTTCCAAAACCTATTTTTAAAAAAAAGGGGAGATGTCATAATATCCACTCATGTATATAATGAGATGATGACAGGCAGTGATTGACACACAGGATGACCAATTAACTCACAACACAGAACAACCAATCACCAGACAGGACACCACCACTATAAAGCCCACAGGGTATTTGGACTCCTGCTCTCTCGGGACCCAGATACTGAGACAGTCAGAGTATACAAGTTAGTGGGCACTACTGCTATGTGGTAGCTAGTAAGTCTGGTCGGGCCAGTAAGAGGTCATCAGTAGGGTTAGTTGAATGTCAATCCACAGCTGAACATGTACAGCAGTTCATAGTTAAATAAAACAGTGTTGGATCATCTCCGGTGTCAGACGCTTGTTTCTAGCTTCCCTGCATTCAGTTGCAGTCAACGTCGAACCAACCTGCCCAACAGATCAGATAGGATGCTTTCTATGGTGCATCTGTAAAAGTTGGTAAGAGTCAGTGTGGACATGCCAAATTTCCTTAGTTTCCTGAGGAAGTATAGGTGCTGTTGTGCTTTCTTGGTGGTAGCGTCGACGTGGGTGGACCAGGACAGGTTTTTAGTGATGTGCACCCCTAGGAAGTTGAAGCTGCTAACCATCTCCACCTTGGCCCCGTTGATGCTGACAGGGATGTGTACTGTACTTTGATTCCTGCACTTAATGACCAGTTTTCTAGTTTTGCTGGCATTAAGGGAAAGATTGTTGCCATTGCCCCACTCCACGAGGTTCTCTTTCTCCCTCCTGTACAAAGATCAAAGAAAAGTATAGCACAGGAACAGGCTCTTCGTCCCTACAAGCCTGCGTCAACCATGCTGCCCATCTAAACTAAAATCTTCTATACTTCTGGGATCCTTACCCCTCTATTCCCATCCTATTCATGTATTTGAATGTATTCTGACTCATCGTTATTCGAGATCCAACCCACTATGGTTGTGTCATCAGCAAACTTGTCGATGGAGTTGGAATCAAATTTTGCCACACAGATGTGTGTGTACAGGGAGTATATTAGGGGACTAAGTATGCAGCCTTGCGGGGCCCGGTATTAAGGACTATTGTGGAGGAGGTGTTGTTGTTGTTTATTCTTACTGATTGTGGTCTGTGGGTCAGAAAGTCGAGGATCCAGTTGCAAAGCGAGGAGCCAAGTCCGAGGTTTTGGAGCTTTGCTATGAGCCTGGCTGGGATTATGGTGTTGAAGATGGAGCTGTAGTCAATACGTAGGAGTCTGATGTAGGAGACCTTGTTGTTGAGATGCTATAGGGATGAGTGTAGTGCCAGGGAGATGGGGTATGCTCTGGACTGGTTGCGGCGGTATGCGAATTGCAGTGGATCTAGACCTACTGGGAGTATGGAGTTGATACGCTTCATGATCAATCTCTCGAAGCACTTCATTAAGATTGATTCCAGGGCCACCGGTCAGTAGTCATTGAGGCACCCGGTATGATGGTTCTTTTTTTGCACCCGGTATGATGGTGGTCACCTTAAAGCAGGTGGGGACCTTGGAGCGGAGTAGGGAAAGGCAAAAGATATCCGCAAACACATCTGCCAGATGGTCCGCTCTGAGTGCACGACCAGGCATCCCTTCTGGACCCATTGCCTTCTGAGGGTTCACTTTCAAGATGGCCAATCTGACTTTGGAAGCTGTGACGGTGGGTATGGGTGTGTTTTAGGCTGCTGGGGCACTCGACAGCGGATCAATGGTTTCCTGCTCGAACCAAGTACAGAATGTATTGAGTTCGTCCTATTAATGGACCGGGTACCATATTCTCTTCGCCCTCCTGAATGTCTGGTCCTCTGGGACGTGAATCACGTGGGCAAGTATGGTGCAAGTCATGACAATAACTTGCAATATATCCCTGATGCAGGGGCTAAGGGATAAGGCTAAGGTAACTTTTTAAGGGACTTGCCCCCAAAGTCTATCAGAGGACCACCTCCCCCCCCCCCAAATAATGCTAGAACTGCTCATCCCAGCCTCACCAGACTACCCCTCCCTCCCTCCCGCTCTGCTCCCCCACCAGAGACCCCCTAATTAGAGAGACTCCCACCAGAGACTTCCCAGATAGAGGTAGTGAAAAAAATTACTGCTTTCAAACTCACATGGGTAATGCACCTGCTGGCTCAGGCAGAGGAAGTAGCAGAAAGATCAAACCAGTCAGCTGTGTTTAAACCCCCTCAGAGCTTTGATCTGCAAGCCATTCATTCATTTCTCTGCACCATTGGTTTCACTGGACTGTGATTAACAAGCTTGACACACACCCAACTGTCTGCTGGGAGTTTCATTCATCTCCCTTCATGGTTGAATTGTTTTGAAGTACCCAATGTTTATAAATATTTAGCTCGAATTGACAGCTCCTCGACAACATCATAAGCATAAGCAAAAGTTTTCAGTTGATTTTTGCACAATGAAATCCTGTGCCTGCTAAACTCCTATGAAGAACAATAAGCTATGTGAAAGTGTTTCGGAAGGCCAGTTAGCTCAGTTGATTGAACTGGTCTGTGGTTCAAATAACACCAACAGTGCAGGCTTCAATCGCTGTTCAGGCTGCGGTAGATCTGGGACCTGACCCTTCGCCCTGCCCTCCAGTGAAATAATTGCATAAAACTCGGGTTTGATGACCCTCAAATAATCAAACCTGACTTGGAACTATGTCACCTTTCCTTCACTGCCGCTGGGTCAAAATCCGGGTATTTCATAAGAACATAAGAACTAGGAGCAGGAGTAGGCCACCTGCCCCTCGAGCCTGCTCCACCATTCAATGAGATCATGGCTGATCTTTTGTGGACTCAGCTCCACTTTCTGGCCCAAACACCAGAACCCTTAATCCCTTTATTCTTCAAAAAACTATCTATCTTTATCTTAAAAACATTTAATGAAGGAGCCTCTACTGCTTCACTGGGCATGGAATTCCATAGATTCACAACCCTTTGGGTGAAGAAGTTCCTCCTAAACTCAGTCCTAAATCTACTTCCCCTTATTTTGAGACTATGTCCCCTAGTTCTGCTTTCACCCGCCAGTGGAAACAACCTGCCCGCATCTATCCTATCTATTCCCTTCATAATTTTAAATGTTTCTATAAGATCCCCCCTCATCCTTCTAAATTCCAACGAATACAGTCCCAGTCTACTCAACCTCTCCTCATAATCCAACCCCTTCAGCTCTGGGATTAACCTAGTGAATCTCCTCTGCACACCCTCCAGTGCCAGTACGTCCTTTCTCAAGTAAGGAGACCAAAACTGAACACAATACTCCAGGTGTGGCCTCACTAACACCCTATACAATTGCAACATAACCTCCCTAGTCTTAAACTCCATCCCTCGAGCAATGAAGGACAAAATTCCATTTGCCTTCTTAATCACCTGTAAACCAACCTTCTGTGACTCATGCACTAGCACACCCAAGTCTCTCTGCACAGCGGCATGCTTTAATATTTTATCGTTTAAATAATAATCCCGTTTGCTGTTATTCCTACCAAAATGGATAACCTCACATTTGTCAACATTGTATTCCATCTGCCAGACCCTAGCCCATTCACTTAACCTATCCAAATCCCTCTGCAGACTTCCAGTATCCTCTGCACTTTTCACTTTACCACTCATCTTAGTGTCATCTGCAAACTTAGACACTCTGCCCTTGGTCCCCAACTCCAAATCATCTATGTAAATTGTGAACAATTGTGGGCCCAACACGGATCCCTGAGGGACACCACTAGCTACTGATTTCCAACCATAAAAACACCCATTAATCCCCACTCTTTGCTTTCTATTAATTAACCAATCCTCTATCCATGCTACTACTTTACCCTTAATGCCATGCATCTTTATCTTATGCAGCAACCTTTTGTGTGGCACCTTGTCAAAGGCTTTCTGGAAATCCAGATATACCACATCCATTGGCTCCCCGTTATCTACTGCACTGGTAATGTCCTCAAAAAATTCCACTAAATTAGTTAGGCATGACCTGCCCTTTATGAACCCATGCTGCGTCTGCCCAATGGGTTTCCTCCCTAACGGCACTACAGATTTACCTGCACCACATGGATTGCATCAGTTTAAGAAAGCAGCGCATCACAGCCTTCTGAAGGGCCAGTCAATGGTCAGTAAATGCTGGCCCAGGTGACATATTTCAAAGTCAGGATTCTGAGTGACTGGAAGAAGAACTTACGGTTCCCATCTTACTTACGTAAGATGGGAACAGAAACTGTCAGGGAAAGGCACAAATGAAAAGTGGAGCTTATTCAAGGAACAAATACTGCATGTCCTTGATAGGTATGTTCCTGTCAGGCAGGGAGGAAATGGCCATGTGAGGGAACCATGGCTCACAAAAGAGGTTGAATGTCTTGTCAAGAGGAAAAAGGAAGAGTATGTAAAGATGAGAAAACAAGGTTCAGTTGGGTCGCTTGAGGGTTACAAGGTAGCAAGGAATGAGCTAAAAAAAGGGCTGAGGAGAGCTAGGAGGCGGCATAAAAAGTCCCTGGCAGGTCAGATCAAGGAAAACCCGAAGGCTTTTTACTCTTATGTTAGAAATAAAGAATGACCAGGGTGAGTGCAGGGCCGGTCAAGGACAGTAGTGGGAACTTGTAGGGTAGGCTGGAGGAGGTAGATGTTCTGAGGAACGATGTGTTAGCAATTTTGAAAAACCTGAGGGTCGACAAGTCCCCTGGACCAGATGGGATATATCCAAGGATTCTTTGGGAGGCAAGGGATGAGATTGCAGAGCCTTTGGCTTTGGTCTTTGGGTCCTCACTGTCCACGGGAATAGTGCCAGAGGACTGGAGAGTGGCGAATGTTGTTCCTCTGTTCAAGAACGGGAATAGGAATGACCCTGGTAATTATAGGTCAGTTAGTCTTACTTCGGTGGTCGGTAAGTTAATGGAAAAGGTCCTGAAGGATAGGATTTATGACTATTTGGAAAGATGCAGCGTAATCCAGGATAGTCAACACGGATTCGTGAAGGGAAAGTCTTGCCTCACAAATTTGATTGAATTCTTTGAGGAGGTAACTAAGTGTGTAGATAAAGGTAGAGCAGTTGGTGTGGTATACATGGATTTTAATAAGGCGTTTGATAAGGTTCCCCATGGTCGGCTCATGAAGAAAGTAAGGAGGTGTGGGATAAAGGGAAATTTGGCCAATTGGATAAGCAACTGGCTATCACATAGAAGACAGAGGATGGTGGTGGATGGAAAATTTTCAGACAGGAGACCAGTTACCAGTGGTATACCACAGGGATCAGTGCTGGGTCCTCTGCTATTTGTGATTTTTATCAATGACTTTGAGGAGTGGGCTGAAGGGTGGGTCAGTAAATTTGCTGATGACACCAATATTGGTGGAGTAGTGGATGAGGTGGAGGGCTGTTGTAGGCTGCAAAGAGAGATTGATAGGATGCAGAGCTGGGCTGAAAAATGACAGATGGAGTTTAACCCCGATAAGTGCAAAGTGATTCATTTTTATAGAAAAAATTTGAATGCAGATTACAGGGTCAACGGCAGGGTTCTGAGGAATATGGAGGAACAAAGAGATCTTGGGGTTCATGTCCACAGATCTCTGAAGCCACTCAAGTGGATAGAGCCGTGAAGAAGGCTTATAGTGTGTTAGCGTTTATTAACAGGACACTTGAGTTTAAGAGCCGCGGGGTTATGCTACAACTATACATGACCCTGGTGAGAACACATTTGGAGTATTGTGTGCTGTTCTGGTCACCTCATTGTGGAAGCATTGGAAAGGGTACAAAGTAGATTTACCAGGATGCTGCCTGGTTTGCAGGATTGGTCTTATGAGGAAAGGTTGAGGGAGCTAGGGCTTTTCTCTTTGGAGCGGAGGAGGATGAGAGGCGACTTAATAGAGGTTTATAAGATGATAGAGTGGACGTTCAGAGACTATTTCCTCGGGTGGATGTAGCTGTTACAAGGGGGCATAACTATAAGATTCAGGGTGGGAGATATAGGAGGGGTATCCGAGGTAGGTTCTTTACTCAGAGAGTGGTTAGGGTGTGGAATGAACTGCCTGCTGTGATAGTGGAGTCGGACACTTTAGGAGCTTTCAACCAGTTATTGGATAGGAACATGGAGCACACCAGAATGACAGGGAATGGGATAGCTTGATCTTGGTTTCGGATAATGCTCGGCACAACATCGAGGGCTGAAGGGCCTGTTCTGTGCTGTACTGTTCTATGTTCTAGTAAATGTTATACACTGCAGCCACATTGCAACTATGGTGATTGGAATGCATGTTTAAGGTGTTGGATGGGCTGCCAGTCAAGCAGGTCTCTTTTTCCTGGAAGCTTTTAAACGTTTTATGTGTTGTTGCAGCTGCACTCATCCAGCCAAGTGGGGAGCATTCTACCACACTCATGTCTTTTGCCTGCTCAATGGTGGACAGTTCTGGGGAAGTCAGGATCTGAGTTACTCATTGCAGAATACAACATTTATGACTTATTTTTATACTCCCAGCATGTTTGTGGCTGGACCATTCAAGTTTATGGATGATGGTCAGCGCAACAATATTGATTATGGGAGATTCTACGATGGTCATGATATTTTAATGTTCTCTTGGGGATGCCATTGCCTGGCACAAATGTTACTTGCACAAGCCAGAATGTTGTACAGGTCTTGTTCCATGTGCCCATTATCTGAGGGGCCCTCTCATTATCTGAGGAGTCGTAAATGGTGCTGAACATTGTGCAATCACCAGCAAATATCTGCCCTTCTGACCTCATGATGGAGGGAAGGTCAATGGTGAAGCAGTTGAAAATTGTTGGGCCCAGGACACAACCATGAGGAACTCCTGCAGTAATGTCCTGGGACTGAGATGATTGGCCTTCAACAACCACAGCCATCTTCCTTTCTGCTGGATGTGACTCCAACCTCTGGAGACTATTCCCTCGATCCTAGTTTCAAAGCGCTTCTCAATGCCATACCTGTCAAATGCTGCCTTGATGGCAAGCACAGCCATTCGCACCTCACCTTTTGAATTCAATTCTGGTCTTCAGGTTTGAACCAAGTTTGCACTGAAGTATGGAACCTTATGAAATGAAATGAAATTTAAATCGCTTATTGTCACGAGTAGGCTTCAATGAAGTTACTGTGAAAAGCCCCTAGTCGCCACATTCCGGCGCCTGTCTGGGGAGGCTGGTATGCGAATTGAACCGTGCTGTTGGCCTGCTTGGTCTGCTTTAAAAGCCAGTGATTTAGCCCAGTGAGCTAAACCAGCCTGATGGGTCCTGATTTGGTCCTGATGAGACCAAACTCAGCATCAGTGCGCTTGTTATGGGTGAGTAAATGGATCTCACTGTTAACACCACCATCCATCAATTTGATGATGATTAAGGGTAGGATATAGGGCAGTCACTTTTCCTGAGTTTTGTGGATAGGCCTCAACTGGTAAATGTTCCACTTTGTTGGGTAACTTGTCAGCAATTAGTTGTGGAGCAGAAGTCTTCAGTGCTGCAGCCAGCATGTTGTCAGTGCCAATAGTTTTTGCTGTATTCAGTGAGCTCAGCTTTGATAATGTGAATTGAATTGGCTGAAGACTGACATCTGCGATGTGGAGCAATACGTTTTCCATGGCAGTATTACTCCTGTTTCTCAAGGCACATGCTAGGGCAGTGATTCCTCTACAGTGGTCATTACACCTTGGTACCTTCGCATAATTTAGTTACTGTTTTAGCTGAGGTTTGGTCCAAAGCTTGCAGGAAGTCCCTTTCGCGTCCATTGGATTATCATAAATTCTGACACTGGAGGCCAAGTTCTAAGTGCGGAAATGGGATTCAGAGAATCCATAAAATCCCTACAGTGCAGCAGGAGGCCAGTCAGCCCATCAAGTCTGTATTGGCCTTCCAAAAGAGCACCCTACCTCGGCCCACTCCCCCGCACTATTCCTGTAACCCCATTACCCCACCTAACCTGCATATCTTTGGACACTAAAGTGCAACTGATCATGGCCAATCCACCTAAACTGCACATCTTTGGACTGTGGATTGAAAAGCAGAGCTCCTGAAGGAAACCCACACAGGGAGAATATGTAAACTCCACACAGACTATCACCCAAGGCCATAATCAAACCTGGGACCCTGGCGCTTTGAGGTGACAACACTAACTACCTTGCCACCGTGCCGCCCTATTTGGGAAATAGGTTCTTTTCCAGGTCATGATCTCGCTCCCAACAGGAAGAAGGCAAAGTTTAAGATTTTTGTGGCGGTAAGGAGTTAATAGATAAGGGGTTAATCAGTGAGGTGCTGGGGGATGAGGCAATTAAAGGCTGGGTGTGTGGAATGGAGGCAGATCACTGGAGGATGTTCTTCCATGTTCTACCCTGGCACAGCAGCCATTGCTGTTGCTGCCATCTGTCACAATCTTAAAAGAAAATGTCACAATCTTCACCTTCAAACTGGCCATGGCAGATTGATAGCTGGAACCTGAGATAGGGTAGGGACATGCTAGTATTATCAAAATATTGCTTTTATTGCAGTAGACTGTCTTCTAAAACCTACATATTTTCGGTCAAGTTTTGAACCTCCAGGTGCTGTTCTTGACAAGCTGGACTTTGTTACCTTAGAAGATTAGTTCATAAAGAACTGTTGAACCACCTTAATAATACCAATGTGGGCAATTTAACTTTCCTACCCTCCATCCCTCGCACAAAACATCAGGATTGGATGCACGCTGACGGCACGTTTTCTTTGATTTTCTGGCTCCATGCCAATCCATTTTTGAACACGGAAATATGGTCCGAGATGTTTAATCTTAATAAGACTCTTGTCGGCATTCTATATTTCCTTAACGATGACAATAAAACAGATATTACGCCAACATTATTATCGGCTGTTTATAGACCTCCACTCCTTTGTGTATATAAAGAACAAATAACAATACAGCACAGGAACAGGTCCTGCTGCCCTCCAAGCCCGTACCGGTCATGATACCAACCTTTGCCAAAACATTCAGCACTTCCTTGTGCCGTAACCCTCTATACCCATCCTATTCATGTGTTTTTCAAGATAGCTTTTGAACGCTGTTAATGTACCTGCTTCCATAACCTCCCCTGGCGGCACGTTACAGGCACTCACCTCCCTCTGCATAAAAAACCTGCCTTGCATATCTCCTCTAACCTTTGCCCGACGGACCTTAAACCTATGTCCCCTGGTGACTGACCCCTCCACCCTGGGAAAGAGTGCCTGCCAATCCATTTAATCCATTCCACTCATAATCTTGTAGACCTCTAGCAGGTCACCCCTCAACCTCCGTCTTTCCATTGAAAACAGTCCGAGTCTATTCAGCCTCTCCACATAGCTAACACCCTCCAGACTAGCCAACATCCTGGTAAACCTCCTCTGAAGGAATAGTGATATATTTCCAAGTCAGAATGGTGTCTGGCTTGGAAGGTAACCCTGCAGTTGATGCTATTCCTGCACGTCTAATGCCCTTGTCCTTCTTGATGAAAATCCCTGTTAACCCTGTTCAAAAACCCTGGCACACTTGATAAATAAGGTGTCATTTTTAATGGGGTTTCTAACAATAATGTGAGAGTGGAAAAGAGGAAGTTTTCACCAGATAAATTGATTGTCTACTTTGGGCAGGGAGAGGTAGGAGATGTGATGTAGCCCATGGTTCCGCTTGTGGCAAAACAATGTATGACGGATCACAACCTCTAAATTTCCATGTTAATCGGCACTCCTGAAGTTGCAGTCAGATTTAGAGGGGTAATGACATACGGAAGATGCTGATAGCATGTCATCAAAGTATCTGGCCATTATCTTTCCCACTTCTGACAGTAAACTAATTGATCTATAACTCCTGGGGTTTGTCTTATTTTTTTATGGAAAGATATCACATTAACTGTCTCTCATTTCTTTGACAGTATTCCTTCTTTGAATGATTTAAAATACATATATATGTAATAGTGGCTCTGCACTCTCTCTCCCTGATTTCTTTCAATATCAGTGGGTGCAATCCATCTGGACCAGGGATCTTCCCTAATTTGCCCTTAGACCCAAAGGCTGGGTGGGTTTTATGGGGATGAGGTGGTGGCATGACCTCAGGTAAGATTCTCTTTCAGAGCGTCAGTGCAGGCTCGATGGGCCGAATTGCCTCCTTCTGCATATGGTTCTATTCATCAGTTGAGGCCAGAAGAGGCACTAACAATGGTCCTTGGTGACATTTCTCCATTTATTTCTATCATCTTCTCCTTTGTTATAATGTATTTAGTGTGTGCCTTTTACATTTCAGTTTTTCCCTTTAGCTATTCATCCACCAGATGACATTTTCCTTTTTACTGGGATATTTTTCTCCTGGACTCCACTGATCTCTAATTTAAATGTTTCCCATTGTTATTCTCATACTTTTTTGTACATTTTTCCAATTTATTTTCCCTAATTCCACTTTCATCCCCTTAAAATACTTATTTCCATTCAATACTTTGGTGTGTGTCTTGCTGAGGTCCTTCTCAGTCATCATTTTCTTAAAATTAATTGTATTCTGATCGCTAATGCCTAGATGCTCTCGCTTTTCTTAACTGTGTTTGGTCATTTTCCGGTACCAAAGTAAGACCAAGGAAGAAAAATGTTCCAATGTGCCTCCAAAAAAAATTGTTGACAGGATTTAGCAGCTCACCGGATATAAAAAGAATTACTCATCTTTGAAACTAAATTTGAGTCCAAGGCACGATCCAACCAGAATCTTATCCCTTAAGAATATGGCTGCATGCAGCATTGTCATTTATTTTACAGATCCGTGTCAAACCTCAGAAGATTAGCATCTTGACAACAGAAAGCAGACACAGATTTCCATCTGTAAGTAGGTTCAAATGATCAGTCCTTGTTTTGAAAATCCGGCTTTCCTGTTTTTCGCAAATCCACATAAACTTTCAACTTGCCAGTTTGGCATATCTGTCAGCTTTCTGTAGGATTGCCTCGGTGTATGTGAGTTGAACAGAAGTTATATTATACACTAAAGACGCTCTAAAGCTAAGGGCATTTAATGTGCTTTTATATGATATCCATTAGTCACAAACTTATAAAGCTAGGGAAACATAAATAATAAATATTACGCCAGAGTTCATGGTATATAAGGGGCCATTATAATTGGAATTTATTGTATTATTGATACTAAGTGTAAATGCTTTTCACAACACTTTGATCATTCCTTTGAGATCAATCCCTCTGTCTCTTTCTTCTCAGTCAATGTTTAACATTTTCTGCTGTTGTATCCACTGCTTTGTTATTATTTCTTGCCTAAAGGCATGGGCTAAAACAAAGAACATATAAAATAAATTATTTTGAAGATACAAATGAAATAAAATGAACAACCTGCTCACAAGGAGACGTTACCAACTTATGAAGCACATTTTATGTAACTTCCATTCGCGGATGAAATGACCACAGAACCAAAATCAGTTGTTAATAATACAATTCAAATTGCTAATAATTAAATAAATTATATTTATTTAAAATAAATAAATAATATTTTAATATTTATTTATTTTTGATTAATTAGCTAATATACTGGGCAAGTATTCTTGTGGACTTCAGGGCCCCATCGTGAGAGTTGAAGGGGCCTTAGAACTGCGCGCTTTGTGGGATACAGTCACTAAGATGAACGTAGCCCCCCACTCCTGACCTAAACTGACCCCTTGAAGTCTATGACGTCGCAAGCCACATTTGAGAAATTGTGTCATGGGATATCTGAAGCAATTGTGTCAGATAACGGCCTTCAGGAGAGCTAAATTTCAAACCTTCACCTCCACGAATGGTAGAAGGCAATCGTTTTCAAACCCAGGGTTGCGACCTGCAGTTAGGTTGCGGGCAGGTGTCGGGAGGGTCGTGGGCCATATGTCGCGGTGTTCCCAATCGCGGGGCCATGCGCCTCGGCGTTCGAAAATCGCTGAAAGTGGTGCCCAACAGTGGGACCGGCTTTTAAAAATTCCAATCACCACTGGCTTTCAGAGTACCATCTGTTCCATATATGTGTGCCCCCTCAGCAGTGCGCAGGCCAGAGCCCAGCAGGGAAGAACGCCTCCTCTTGATGTCCGTGCACTTCCCCAAGGGCA
Organism: Scyliorhinus canicula; assembly: GCF_902713615.1. NCBI lineage: Eukaryota > Metazoa > Chordata > Chondrichthyes > Carcharhiniformes > Scyliorhinidae > Scyliorhinus > Scyliorhinus canicula. The sequence continues at coordinate 48,461,484 of NC_052151.1, read as the reverse complement.
GTTTTTTTAAAAATTGCTGGAGTCTTCCTGCTTTAAGTGGCGGCAGAGAGCAGGACACGCACCTTATATGCTGACGTCATGTGTTCTGGGCGGAAAGAGAGATTCCTCCATTTTGCAGCTGCCAGCAGTGCTGGTGTGAACTCCAGAGCCTCTGGTGAACAACCCATGAATAAGAAGCTGAAAACAGAAACAAAACAGCATAAAGATGATTACTTGAGGTATGGGCTTATTAATTGTGCCACTGCAAATCAGGATTCAATGTTGGTTCCTTCAACAACCTTTCTTCAGGGGTTGCTGAGTATTGCCTGTCCACTGCTAAAATGCCAGCCTCTGCCTTTCTATTCTTTCCACTTTATCCCTGTGCACCATGATCAAGATTAGCTCCACGCTTATTACTGCCTGCAATGCTTCCCAAAACATGGAGGGACATAGTACCTACAGCTGCCCCAATCTTTTCACATGCCCCCTTATGGCCAACAGTTCCACATCAAACCTCCACTGCGGTCACTGGGAGATCCCCCTCCTCCATACAATGATCCACAAGGTGTGGCACATGGTCCGACACAACAATCGCCAAATACTCCGATCCTATCTCTCCCGCCAGCAATGTCTTATCCATAACAAAGACATCGCTATGGGATTACACCCGATGCACGTGCAAAAAAAAGGAAAATTCCTTCGCCCTTGGTTGCCCAAACTGCCACGGATCCACACCCGCCCATGAACCCCAGCAATTCCTTCGCCACCCTGGTATGTCAAATACTTGAGAAATTACCAATCCAACCTAGGGTCAAGCGCAGTGTTACGATCCGCCCCCATAATAAACCGATGCGTACTTAAGTCCGGAATCTTAGTCAGCATCTCCTTCACAAAGACCACATTGCCCCAATTAAGGGTAAACACATTCAGCAACACCACGGGCACCGTCTCCAATCTTCCACTCACCATCATACATCTACCACCGGGATCCTTCACAACGTTACTCGCCGAGAAAGGCACCCTTTTACTGAAAAAACTCACAGCCACAGCTCAGCTCCACGCACAAAATGACATAATTGAAGCCATGTGATAAGCCAAAAATCTTTCTTAAAGGGACACTTCCATGACAATATAGATATATATATATATGCAAATAATTTTGCCATCTTTGTGCAGTGGTTCAGTGCTTTTATTTTATCTCATGTGCAACAAAGTGATTATACTGATTGTTCTGTCTTTTAAATTTATGGAAGTGAAGAATGGGTTCATCCATAACAGTCTTATAGGCAAAATCCTTGGAGATTTGACATTGGCATTAATTTGGCCATGAAAGGGAGGAGAATAAAGCACACCGTACTCAAAGCCACAAAAGGGTGACTTGTAGGCATTGAGATTTGAAAATACTGAGAGGATGGAGTGAATAAGGTTATACATAGCATACCCCAACACAATACAGCTGAGTATTTAGAAAACAAGAATTTTTATTTTTTTCATATATTTAGAGTACCCACTTTTTGTTTTACAATTAAGGGGCAATTTAGCATGGCCAATCCACCTAACCTGCACAGCTTTGGGTTGTGGGGGAGAAACCCACGCAAACACGGGGAGAATGTGTGAACTCCACATGGACAGTGACCCAGGGTTGGGATTCGAAGCCGGGTCCTCAGCGCCGAAGTTCCAGTGCTAACCACTGTGCCACGTGCCGCCCGGTAACAAGAATTTTATGCTGCCCACTGTTCCTGAATATTTCAATGTGTTGCGGTTCATCATTCAGACACTAAATTTGCATTTGTCTGATTCTTCCATTCATTTTAATCTGCCTTCTCCAGTGAATGTGTTGGATGCTACTGTACTCTGGACTAGAGTAGCAGCATAGGCCCCAAGCAGGACCCTGTGTGTCATTGCTGGCAGCCTTGAAAGGCTTGGGTGGCAGGGAACTCCATGGCGATAAGCAGCAAAGACATGTACATACACACTTCTTTCAATGGAACATTTTCTGCAAAATGTTATTGTGACATCCATGCCTTTTAGGTGTTAAGGAGCAGTGAAAATATGTGTGAGTGTGAAGAGTGGTGCAGAGTTGCTGGTTAGATTCTGAAGCTTTTCTTATTACTCATGGTATATTGGAGTGACTGTATGTCAGAGGTTCGAGGATTCTTATTCTATGGTTAGGAGATCGATGTCTGTAGCTCAGGAGACAACCAGCTGAATTTCTTTAGCAGTTGTCAAGACGGCTTATGTTGTTGAGATGACCCGCCTCCTTATTGAAGTGTATTTGCCTCAAGCATTGGTTGTTGCTGAATCTGAAGTAGAAGAATGGCTTTCTGAATGATTGGTTGTAGTCTCACAGTGAAAGTCCCTCACCCGCTTCCCCTTGTCATTTTTACAGCAGGTTGTCCTCTGTGTGACCTTTGTTCATTCTCTCAAACCTGCTGGAGTCCAAGCGGAAAATCTACCTCTGCACCCATGTCAACTTGGTGCAGAAGCTTAAAAACAATAAAAAGTGCTTCAACACCTGCCACCTACCGACTGAAAATGTTGAAGATTTGAAATAACTGGAAACTGGTACGAGGTTAAATGAGCAGGTCCGTTCGTGAGAGCACTAATGTTTCCAGAGGGAGGATAAAACAGCAGGCCCCAGAGTGAGAGAGCACAATGAGGTGGGAGGGAGGATAAAAGAACAGGATCCACTATGACAGTGAAACCTGCCAGACGGATAAAAGAGTAGGTTCAAGGTTGAGAGCAGAATTAGACTAACAGGAAACAACAACATGCTTGAGAGTGACAGCACAGTACAACCAGCAAGAGGATAAAAGAATCAACTTATTATACATGCTTGATGAAGAAAAGCTCAGGCATCCATTAGTCTGTTGAAACAGCTGCACAGAAAGGAAAACATTGATTGGTTGACAGCATGTTTTTCAGATCTATTTTGTCAACAGTCAATGTTTCGTTACGTACGATAAAAAGGTGTGAAGTGCTTATTGTTTCTGCCATTGATACTTTAAAGGTCTAGTTTATTGCAACTTTAATAGAGCAGTAGTAAGAACAGTTTCTTAAAGATACGACTGACTATTTATTAAGCTTTTTCCACACACCCTATTGTTAATATGGATCTCAATAGCTCTGAGCAGAGAATATTGTAATTGAAAATACAGAAAAATGTGTCATTTGAAACATGGAAGTCTGGCAATATCTGGTCTGAGAGGATACAGGGAAAGATCCCATGAAGGGTTAATAGCAGCTGCAAAGAGTAGGATTATAAAATGCAGATTATTTCTCACAAGCAGGCTTAGCAAACACACAGGTTTCATGTAATAAGCTAATGTAATGGCTCACACCTTCATTGAATGTAACTATTTTAGGAAGTATCAGGAAAAGCATGGATGAGAGTTTCAATTGAATTAAGTGACGAATGTTTAAAACAGGCAGGTCTTTCAAGTCATAACCAAGTGAAATTTTAGCATACAGTTAAAAGCAAAGGTTTCACAACTTCACTGAAATTAACTCTCTTCGTAAACAGCTGGAAAGGATGGATGATGCTCAGTCGAATTTGGTGTCAATTCTAAGTGTAAAATTCGACTAACATCAAGTCAAATAAAAGAAAATTGGAGACAACCTGTCTATGAGAAACATCATTTAAAGTCAAAATCAAGGGCAAAGTTATGAGCTGAGGACAATTGTAAAATTAAACTATTCACATGACAGGAATTAAACCAAAGCAACTTTGAACATTGCAAAGGACAATGTAATCAGACCTGAGAGGTGAGGCCATGCCCAAAATGAATACTTAGTTGTATTAGAATGTTTACATCAAAGATACTTTTTAACAATCATAAAGTGAAATAAGTTAATTTACAATAAGGCTCTAAAAACGTAATAATTGGTAGAAAGAGAATATAAACCCAGGGAGCAGAAGCAGACCAGCAACAGCAACAGGAGGGGAGGAGAACTCAGAGAGAGAAGAGAAGCATATACAGCTCGGTCATGGGAAAGACAAGACAAGCAGCCGAGCTTAAACAGCTATACATCTAAGGAAGACTAGAATTTAAACAGGAGTCAGAGTCAGCTGAGAGATAGCCAGCAGAGCCAGCTCTTATGGCTCAGTACATGGGATCAACAAGACACAGCAACGGAGCTAACCAGCAAACACATCTCAAGAAGACCAGAATTTAAAGAAGATTGATTGTCAAGGTGGGCCTGAAGGTCCCTTCAACCAACCAGCAGGATCCAGAAGCAAGATCTTTTTACCTTTCTATAAAGAAAGTGTTTGCAGCTTTTAAAAGAAAAAATATAACAATAAAATAACTTAACTTAACCTGAAGAAGTGGTTTTTTCCTAAAGTCTACGTTACTTAGCAATGCAGGACCCAGGACATCGATACTACTAAGTGGTAAGTAGATAAAATCTTTGGTGAAGGTATGGGTTATACCGGGGGATAACTTGAAAATATAGTTTGATCTGAATAGCACCCATCGAAGCCTGCATCGGAGTCAGGGAGTGAGAATCCCTGTTCACCATTTAGAATGTCGGCCCTTTTTGATATAGGGGGAATTCTAAGAATAGTGGTGAGTTTTCAAAAACAGTATACAGGCAGAATGGTAATGAAAGTGTAAATTGACATGAAGGGCTATTAGGATAGGAGGCATGAGTTGGCATTGGGGGACAAGAAGTTATCTTGCCAAACATTCCTTCATCAAGTTTATGGTTCACAACATCTCTGAGGGACAATGAATTGTGAGCACTTGAGACTCTGGTCTGACTGCACAAAAATTGTAAGGGGGCTTAGGAGATGCCTGTTCCTGCATTAGAGCTGGCCATGTGGTGAGTTCCCAAACCCTTCACCCACACTAGCAAACATCGGGGGAACTGGGAATGGGATGGGAATCCCAAAATTGTGTCCCCTCACTATTTTTTAAAGTTTGCAGTCTTCCCAACTACTAATAGAGAACATAGAACATAGAACATAGAACAATACAGCACAGAACAGGCCCTTCAGCCCTCAATGTTGTGCCGAGCCATGATCACCCTACTCAAACCCACGTATCCACCCTATACCCGTAACCCAACAACCTCCCCCTTAACCTTACTTTTATTAGGACACTACGGGCAATTTAGCATGGCCAATCCACCTAACCCGCACATCTTTGGACTGAAGAGCAATGATAAATCTAATGTAGAGCACCTAAGCTGGAAGAGGGCTAATTCTAATGTGGTAAGACGTGATCAAGCCAGAGTCAAATGAAACTGAAAGCTGACAGGAAAAGAATGGATGATGTTTATGGAGGAGATGGTTCAATTCCAGGCTAGATAGATTCCAAAAGGACAAAAGATAGGGAAACTAAAGGAAGGTCTTCTCGGATGATGAGGAATATAGAGAACATAAAAACATGAAGAGATGGTACGTGATGCATGTCAGGCAGATTCTTCAAGCAAGACTGAGGTCAAACTGAATGGCCTGGATTATCCAATCAGTTGTCAATGGTGAGGGAATTTATGATGCCCATGAAAGCTTCCATGACCTGACCCTTTTTACAATTCTTCAGCCGTCCATTCTGAACCCAGCGGAAGAGTTGAATGCTCAGCACAGTCATTAACGGAGAAGGTTGTGGGGCAGAGAGGTGGTGGAAGAAGAAAGGATACACCTAATTTCACCACATATTCAGGTAAGTTATTAATGGTCCAAGTCTTCCAGTAAGTTAGTGGGTGATTGAGTGGGGGAGCAGGTAAATGAGTGAATGGGTAGGTGGGTGAAGGGTAAATGATGAAGTCGGTAAGAGAAGTAAGAGGAAAATAAGACAGGCAAAGAGAGAGTGTGAGAATAATACGGCAGTGACCATAAAAGGGAACTCAAAATCTTCTACCAACATGTAAATAGTAAATAGGCAGTGATTGGCAGAGTGGGTCCTATCTGGGACAATGAAGAGATATGCTTAGAGGGTAAAGCTAGAACATTTCATGAGTACTTTGTGTACTAAAGAAGGGGAATCTGATAAGATATCGGGCATGATTTTCCCACTGTGTTGCGCGAGGCCAATCCTGTTGCACCAGGAGCATTGTGGGAAAGGCTCCAAAATGGGCTTTGTCCAGGGCACAAAACCATGAGTGAGTCACCCAACCTGCGGTGACCTGGCCGTGATCCAGATAATGATATTTATGTCTGCGCGGGTTTTTATCTCAGGTCTCTCTGTCCCCGCACACCTTTTAAAATGTTATCCTTTATTTCATATTGGTTCCCCTCAATCTACCCATCAAAATATATTACTTCACGCTTCTCTGCATTAAACGCTTGCTGCAAATTGATGAGCCGTCTCAGTAGGACGGGTGCAGCAGTCCTGTTTTCCTGTTTGTTCAGCCTGACACATTTAAGAGAGGATGTCAGCTGGAGCGTTGAGCTCAAATGGTACTGCTTGCATAAAATCAGCCTTGTTCACTGATTGATATCATGCTCTGCCAGCTCTGTATATTCGCAGCGGACGTTAAGTGTGCATGTTTTGCACACGTCATCAACACTGTTTTGGAATGGTACTCATACTTCTGCCCTCAGCTAACTGTCATTACCGTGAATGAAAGACACAACCTCTCTATTCCAGGTGGTGTTCCTGGTGCACATGCAGGAACATTAACAAGTTCATGTTTAATGCTGTTGATTGCACTGGGGTTTTTAATCCCAAATATTTGAATCCCTTCATCCTGCAGACCATTAAAATATCACCTTGCTGTCACTGAAACAGAACTTCTTTCTGTTCCTTGCCTTCTCTCCCGATCCTCGGTTGGTGCTCCATAAAATAAACTACGGCCTTTCATGGGTTGTTTCGCATTCACAGCTGCATTGACCATTTGAAATTCTTGGTGCTGATGGAAGTTGAGAGAAGGAAATGCTGATTTGCTGAAGGAATGAGATAGAACCATAAAATTCATACAGTGCAGAAGGAGGCCATTCAGCCCATCGAGTCTGCACCTATCCTCTGAAAGAGCACCCTACCTAGACCCACTCCCCTGCTCTATCCCCATAGCCCCACCTAACCTACATATCTATAGACATTAAGGAATGATTTTTCATGGCCAATCCATTGAACCCCCACATTTTTGGACCGTGGGAGGAAACCGGAGCACCGGAGGAAACCCACACAGATAGGGGGAGAAAGTGCAAACTCCACACTGATAGTCACCCAAGGCCAGAATTAATTGGATTGGATTATTGTCACGTATACCAAGGTATAGTGAAAAGTATTTTTCTGCGAGCAGCTCAACAGGTCATTATGTAGATGAACAATAAAATAAAATAAAAAGAAAATACATAATAGGGAAAAAAGAAAGGTCAGTAATAATGTTAGTCTTAGAATTAAATTTTAAACGATTCAAGAGCGAACCATACGGTAAATGAAAAAGCCCTGGAGAAAATTGATGTACAGAGAAATCTGGGTGTTCAGGTCCATTGTACCCTGAAGGTGGCTGCGCAGGTTGATAGAGTTGTCAAGAAGGCATATGGCATGCTTTCCTTCATCGGAAGGGATATTGAGTACAAGAGTTGGCAGGTCATGTTACAGTTGTATAAGACTTTGGTTCGGCCACATTTGGAATGCTGCATATAGTTCTGGTCGCCACATTACCAAAAGGATGTGGATGCTTTGGAGAAGATGCAGAGGAGGTTCACCAGGATGTTGCCTGGTATGGAGGGCGCTAGCTATGAAGAGAGGTTGAGTAGATTAGGATTATTTTCATTCGAAAGACGGAGGTTGAGGGGGGACCTCAATGAGGTCTACAAAATCATGAGAGGTACAGACAGGGTGGATAGCAAGAAGATTTTTCCCAGGGTGGGGGACTCAATAACTAGGGGTCATGAGTTCAAGGTGAGAGGGGAAAAGTTTAAGGGAGATATGCGTGGAAAGTTCTTTATGCAGGGGGTGGTGGGTGCCTGGAACGCATTGCCGGTGGAGGTGGTAGAGGCGGGCACGATAGCGTCACTTAAGATGTATCTAGACAGATACATGAATGGGCAGGGAACAGAGGAATACAGATCCTTAGAAAATAGGCGATAGTTTTAAATAGAGGATCTGGATCGGCGCAGGCTTTGGAGGGCCGAAGGGCCTGTTCCTGTGCTGTAATTTTTCTTTGTTCTTTGTTCTTTGATTAAACGATCAGTAAAAAGAGGATATGTTTGGGAGAGCTCACAGAGAGTCGCCACGCTCCGGCGCCATCTTGTGCAGCAATTAAACACAAATCCCTGATGCTGTGAGGCAACCGTGCTAACTACTGTACCACCACACCACCCATCTGTTGACGAATCGCATTGCGGCATTGGTTGAAGACTAGGACAATTTGTGGACTGTTTGAATTGGCTTTGGCAACCAAAGGTCACAAAGGGAAACCAATGCAGTTGATTAACAGATGCCCTCAATCAACAAATGAGCATATAGGATAACTTTGCTCGGGTGCTTCAAAATGACATATCAATTTCAAGTTTTCGAGGTTACCTTTTGTAATTTGATTTGGGTTTCAGTGCCCCTTTAAGGGGCTGTCACCTCCCCCTCTCAAGTTGGTTAATTTTATTTGATTAATTTTAGTTGATTATTGTTTAAAGGAGTGTGGGGTAACTTCCATCGCGCTCTGAAAAGTATAATATACCTATCGTCGTCCATGGCTGCTCTTTGTTACCTGTCTTTATAAACAGCGACACAGCATTGTGGAACTAAACTGCCATTTTGTTGTTTGTTCATTGATATAAACGAATGAACACATCAGTCAAGGATAATTTCCTTGTCAGTTGATTTACCGCACATTGAAAAAAATAGCATGAATTTCTGTGGAATTTTACATGCAGATTTCCATCAAACTTTATGTGGTTGAAGAGTTGTCAGATGCAATGTCAAATCATATTCAGTTCAGTGCTCTCTTTCATCATCTAGATATTTTTTAAAAGGCACACCAACTGTCACAAAAGTTAATTACAGACTAATAACTAAACTCCTGTTACTCTCCTCCACCAATTATGGTGAAATCTCTAGTACAATTGTTGTTGCTGGGTGCTCTGCATTTTAAAACATGCGTAACGGTCTGCATAAATTAATTTTATTTAGTTAATGTAAATTTTCAAGAATGGTGTAAAATAGAGGGCGGGATTCTCCATGCCGCCAGACCCGTGTTCTGGCGCGGTGTGCCCCTGCCGGCAGCGCGATTCTCCATCCTGGCAGGCGGCCAATGTGGTTTCCCATTGTGGGCACCCCCACAAGCTGTCGGGAAAGCCGCGGGTGTGAGTGTGCTGCCGGCAAAACGCAGGATCCCGGCGACGGAGAATCCAGCCCAAAATACTTTCAACTGTTCTAACCCCAATGGAGGTTCTGGAATCAGGACTGTTTGATTTCCCATTACCGCCCCAGAATATGAACTTCCCCTTTAAGGCAGGCAGGCCTTCCCTTTAAGGAGGCATGGGTTTCCTCTTTACAAGGCGAGCCCCATTTATATAAAAATCTCGGCCAAGCTGCAGGTCGGGGAATGAGACCCTCAGGGGAGTGGAGTATTGTAAATGTAGCAAAATAAACCTTGTTCTGTAATTTTTACTTTTGGTTATGTGTTCTGCCTACAGCAGATTCAACACTGGCAGCGAGGATTCAGTGGAGCTGCTGCCGAGACCAGTTGCTACGTACCATGCCCACCTCATCTAGGTTTTGGTAGGCCCCACTACTAACCACCGAAATGCCACTCATGGGATAGCTAGAATGTTTTAATGCAGGTACAGACGATTGGGGGCAATATGTTGAACGCATAATAATAGTAATAATAATAATCCTTATCAGTGTTACATTAACACTGCAATGAAGTTACTGTGAAAGGCCCCCAGTCGCCACATTCTAGCGCCTGTTCCGGAACACAGAGGGAGAATTCAGAATGTCCAATTCACCTAATAAGCACATCTTTCAGGACTTGTGGGAGGAAACGGGAGCACCCGGAGGAAACCCACGCAGACATGGGAAGAACGTGCAGACTCCACACAGCAAGTTACCCAAACCGGGAATCGAACAGGGACACTGGCGCAGTGAAGCAACAGTTCTAACCACTGTGCTATCATGGTCTATTTTGAACAAATGCGATTACTTGTGATTCACAAAATACCGTTATACTAATGACGGCTTGCGGAGAGGCCACCTATAGTGGGCGAAAGAGCTTGACTCACTCGGACGCCCCAGATTACCAGTTGTTAGTCTCCCTGCTGACCCTGGCGGGGGAGCATTTAACCCGAAACTACTGCTCATCGTCCGCCACTTCCAGTTCCACACAATTGCTCAGGCCCAAGCTGAGGCAGTGAGGGACTTCTTGGCCCGCCTCGGAAACTGGTGAGACTTATGAATTTGGAGTGACACTAAATGAGCTGAAGCCTGCCTGTATTTGCAACACGCGGTGGCGACAGCTATCTTCAGAGAAAGTGCTGAATAAGGGGTGCAGGATGTCATTGATTGGCATGGGATTAAGCCCACACCTCTAACCTATCCCCATAACTCAGTAACCCCACATAGCCTTTTTGGACACTAAGGGGGAATTTATCATGGCCAATCCACCTAAACCGCACATCTTTGGACTGTGGGAGGAAACTGGAGCACCAGGAGGAAACCCACGCAGAGAAGGGGAGGAAGTGCAAACTCCCCACAGACAGTTACCCAAAGCCAGAATTGAACCCGGGTCCCTGGAGCTGTGAGGCAAAAGTGCTAACCACTACACCCTCATGAGTGCAGAATTTACAGCATTCATGTCGGCCAACAGGATCCATCATGTGAGGACCACCACATACTACCCAGCTTCGAATGCAAACTTTTAAGCTCAGCGTGGAAAAACAAACATCGGGATCATGGGAGACCCGCTTAATAAGGTTCTTATTCTGCTCCCGGACAACCCCGCATGCCACGACGGAAATCCCGCAAGCCAAGAAGTTGATGGGCCGCTGCCTCCGCACCCGTTTGAGTCTCGTCCTTCTGAATATTGGCAGACACAGTTCGCGGCAGACTACTGCGTGAATTCGCACTGAGAGACGCAGTACACTTCCAGAACTTCAGCAGAGGGGCCGCTTGGATTCCAGGCATTGTGTTGGCAAAAACTGGTCCGGTTTCTTACCTAATACGGGCACAGGGCCACGAGTCAATTCGCCACATGGACCATCTCCAAAGCCGCATGCCAGATACTCCCGCCGTACCAACCACTGATTCAGACAACTCGTCTTCACCGCTGCCCCGGCCGTGCTTATTAGCACCAACGCCCCTGGCTCCGTCTATTGCCAAGGATTCAGTGGTAATTTTGAATGTGGCGACTGGGGGCTTTTTGCAGTAACTTAATTCAATCAGCCCTTATTATTATTATTATTTAGGGCAGGCAAGACTTCCCTTTTACAAGGAGAGCCCCAGTTTTATAGAAACCCTAGCCTAGCTGCAGGTTGGGGAAGGAGACCCTTAGGGGAGGGGAGGAATATTGTATCGAAATAAACCTTGCTATGTAATTTTTAGTTTTGTCCGTGCATTCTGCCTACTGTAGATTCAACAACAACCATGTGGGCTCCTTTATTAAGGGGTGGCCCAGGGCATAGCATAAATCTCTCTGAACTAGTTCTGTCATAAATTGTGAGCTCTGGGGCAAACAAGTCAACTATATTCCCCATGGTCTTGACATCTGCCATCCATGTGCTAATTTAGTGCCCTTTCCAACCAGCATAAACTTCCTTGACTTGCAGCAGAGGTCCCAATTTTATACATCCCCACGTTTACACAGAGGTCCATCCAAACTTCCCATTCTCAATAACATTCACTGGCAATTTTATTCAGCAATACATGCATATTTCGCAAAGTACATGCTGTCCTGCAATCCCAGTGGAGCAGATGTAGATGTGATATATCTTGACTTCTGGAAGGTGTTTGATGAGGAATCTTTGCTGTGGACAGAACTGGTTTCAGAGCATTTTCAAATCCCTGTTATGTATTGTTTTAGCAATGCGTTACTCAGATTAAGTTTAGTCTTTTTTTTTGCTGTATAAACTCCATCCATTTGAAGCTGTCCAATAGGGCCTGTGCCTGTGATTATTGAGAACAGTCTTGAGCATCTTTAACTTTAATTTTCTCACTTTGACCAGGAATGAGCTATAATCAAGAGGATATTTTTCTTAATTTAAGGTGTGATCAGATGGGATTAGGGGTCATTTATAAACTTGATTAGGAGACTGGCTAACAGACAGGTGTCAGAGAGTCGGGATAAATGGGTCTTTTTTCTGGATGGCAAGATGTTACAAGTGGGGTGCCACAGGATTGGATTGGATTTGTTTATTGTCACGTGTATCAAGGTACAGTGAAAAGTATTTTTCTGCGAGCAGCTCAACAGATCATTAAGTACATGAAAATAAAAGAAAAGAAAAGAAAATACATAATAGGGCAAACAAGGTACACAATACAACTACATAAACACTGGCACGGGTGAAGCATACAGGGTGTAGTATTAATCAGATCAGTCCATAAGAGGGTTGCTAGGAGTCTGGTGACAGTGGGGAAGAAGCTGTTTTTGAGTCTGTTTGTGCGTGTTCACAAACTTTTGTATCTCCTGCCCTTGGAAGAAGTTGGAAGAGTGGGTAAGCCAGGTGGTGGGGGGGGGGGGGGGGGGGGGGTCTTTGATTATGCTGCCCACTTTCCCCAGGCAGCGGGGGGTGTAGATGGAGTCAATGGATGGGAGGCAGGTTCGTGTGATGGACGGGGTTGTGTTCATGACTCATAGAGTCACAGTCATAGATGTTTACAGCATGGAAACAGGCCCTTCACCCCAGCTTGTCCAATGAAATGAAAATTGCTTATTGTCACGAGTAGGCTTCAATGAAGTTACTGTGAAAAGCCCCTAGTGGCCACATTCAGGCGCCTGTTTGGGGAGGCTGTTACCAGTGTCTGTGCCCAGTTTTTATCACTAAGCTAGTCCCACTTGCCCGCATTTGGCCCATATATACCCACCCTGCCCATGCTACTGTCTAAATGTTTTTTAAAGGATAAAATTGTACCCGCCTCTATCATTGCATCTGGCAGCTCGTTCCAGATGCTCACCACCGTCTGTGTGAAGAAATTTCCCCTCTGGTCTCTTTTGTATCTCTCCCCTCTCATCTTAAATCCTATTTTTCTACCTTTGGGAAAATATGTTGACTATCTACCTTATTTATGCCACTCATTATTTTATAAACCTCTAGTTTACCCCTAGCCTCCTATGCTCCAAGGAAAAAAGACACAGCCTATTCAGCCTCTCCTTATGGATCAGACTCTGAAGTTTCTTACGGTCTTGGGCCGAGCAGTTGCCATACCAGGCTGTGATGCAGCCCGATAGGATGCTTTCTATGGTGCATTTGTAAAATTTGGGTAGAGTTAATGGGGACATGCTGAATTTCCTTAGTTTCCTGAGGAAGTATAGGTGCTGCTGTGCTTTCTTCGTGGGAGCATCGACGTGGGTGGACCAGGACAGATTTTTGGTGAAGTGCACCCCTAGGAATTGAAGCTGCTAACCGTCTCCACCTCGGCCCCATTGATGCTGACAGGGGTGTGTACGGTACTTTGCTTCCTGAAGTCAATGACCAGATCTTTAGTTTAGCTTGCATTGAGGAATAGATTGTTATCACTGCACCACTCCACTAGGTTCTCTATCTCCCTCCTGTATTGTGACTCGTTGTTATTCGAGATCCAACCCACTATGGTCATATCCGGCCCACTGTGGCAAACCTGTAGACGGATTTGGAACAAAATTTTGCCACGCAGTCTTGTGTGTACAGGGGGTAGAGTACGGGGCTAAGTACGCAGCCTTGTGGAGCCCAGGTATTGAGGACCATTGTGGAAGAGGTGTTGTTGTTTATTCTTACTGATCCCTACCTCCTCCTCTAACCAAAAAAAAACAATCACTGGAAGGATCCCAGCTGAGTAAAGATAAAGAGGGAGACTCGAGGGCAGGTAGAAGTAGAAAGAAGTTGAACCGTGATGTCACAGCCTGCAGGTAAGTGATTGGCTGGCGACTGGTAAGTAGTTTTTCTTTTCCCTGAGGTGTTCTCGTGCTGTGCGCAGTGGTTGCTGAGTGAGTGCTTGCTGAGAAGGGAAGTAAATTTTTAAAAAACTTACTGTTGGGAGTTTCCAGCTGAATCCGGTCGGAGTGAGGACAGAGTGACTGCTGGGTAAGTAGTAAAGATTTAAATTGTTTGCGCAAGCCCAAAACAGCTGATTGCTGTTAGAGTGCGGGGCGCAGTGGTTGCTGGTTAAGTGGTTTATTTTTACCTGTATTTAAGTGGGGCAGTTCCTAAACCCTAGACACTACACTTGTAGTGTCTCCCACCCTTCCACCTCCTTTAACCTAGGGGGTAGAGTGAATAACAGAAAAGCTCTTTCTTTCTTTTTCTTTTTTTATCTAGAGGGGATGGCAGGGAAGGCAGTGCAATGTTCCTCCTGCAGAATGTTTGAGATGAGGGACGCCATCAGTGTCCCTGCTGATTTCGCCTGTGGGAAGTGCACCCCTCTACAGCTCCTCAGAAACCGCATTAGGGAACTAGAGCTGGAGCTGGATGAACATCGGATCATTCAGGAGGCAGAGGTTGTCAAAGATAATGGCTTCAGGGATGTAGTTACTCAAAAGAATCAATGGGTGACGGTGAGAGGGGCTGGGAGGAAGCAGTTTGTGCAGGGATCTTCTGTGGTCATTCCCTTCAGTAACAAGTATACCGCTTTGGATACTATTGAGAGGGACGACCTACCAGGAGTAAGCCACGGTGAACGGATCTCCAGCACTGAGTCCATCCCTGTGGCTCAGAAGGGAAGGAGGGAGAGCAGGAGAGCAATAGTTATTGGGGACTCGATAGTTAGAGGGACAGATAGACAGTTCTGTGGCAGCGAAAGACACTCACGGATGGTATGTTGCCTCCCGGGTGCCAGGGTCCGTGACGTCTCGGACCGTGTTTTCAGAATCCTTAAGGGGGAGGGGGAACAGACACAAGTCGTGGTACACATCGGTACCAACAACATAGGTAAGAAAAGGGATGGGGATTTAAAACAGGAATTTAGGGAGCTAGGGTGGAAGCTGAGAGCCAGGACAAACCATGTTGTCATCTCTGGTTTGTTGCCGGTGCCACATGCTAGCGAGTTGAGGAACAGGGAGAGAGTGCAGATAAACACGTGGCTGCAGGATGGTGTAGGAGGGAGGGTTTTAGGTACGTGGATAATTGGAGCACATTCTGGGGAAGGGGGGACCTGTACAGACAGGTCAGTTTGCACCTAAACCAGAGGGGCACCAATATCCTGGGAGGGAAATTTGCTACGGCTCTTCACGGGGGTTTAAACAAATTTGTCAGGGGGGCTGGGAAAACGAGCTGTATTCCAGAAGCCAGTGTTGAGAGTAGTGAGGTACTGAGGAGGGTATCAAGGTCACAGGAGTGTACCGGCAGACAGAAAGGTGGGTTGAAGTGTGTCTACATCCGGAATAAGGTAGGTGAACTTGGAACGTGATTTGGTACTTGAGACTACGATGTTTTGGCCATTATGGAGACATGGTTAGAACAGGGACAGGAATGGTTGTTGGAGGTTCCAGGGTATAGATGTTTCAGTAAGAGCAGGGAAGGTGGTAAAAGAGGTAGAGGAGTAGCATTTTTAATCAAGGTTAGTTTAACGGCTGCAGAAAGATAGTTCCAAGAGGATTTTCCTACTGAGGTAATATGGGCCGAAGTTAGAAATAGGAAAGGAACGGTCACATTGTCAGGAGTTTTCTACAGGCCCCCAAATAGTAATAGAGATGTGAAGGAAGAAATTGCAAAAAAGATTATGGATTGGTGTGGCGGTCTCAGGGTAGTTGTCATGGGCGACTTTAACTTTCCAAATATTGATTGGAACCTCCATAGGTCGAACAGTTCGGCTGGGGCAGTTTTTGTACAGTGTGTGCAGGAGGGTTTCCTGACACAATATGTGGATAGGCCGACAAGAGGGGAGGCCACATTGGATTTGGTACTGGGTAATGAACCGGGCCAAGTGTTAGATTTGTTTGTGGGAGAGCACTTTGGAGATAGTGACCACAATTCGGTGTCTTTCACTATAGCAATGGAGAGGGATAGGGCCATACGGCAGGGCAAGGTTTATAATTGGGGGAGGGGCAATTATGATGCGATTAGACAAGAATTAGGGAGCATAAGATGGGAACAGAAACTATCAGGGAAAGGCACAAATGAAAAGTGGAGCTTGTTCAAGGAACAAATACTGCGTGTCCTTGACAGGTATGTCCCTGTCGGGCAGGGAGGAAATGGTCGTGTGAGGGAACCATGGTTCACAAAAGAGGTTGAATGTCTTGTCAAGAGGAAAAAGGAAGAGTACATAAGGATGAGAAAACAAGGTTCCGTTTGGTCGCTTGAGGGTTACAAGGTAGCAAGGAATGAGCTGAAAAAAGACTCAGGAGAGCTAGGAGAGGGCATGAGAAGTCCTTGGTGGGTCTGATCAAGGAAAACCCCAAGGCTTTTTACTCTTATCTGAGAAATAAAAGAATGACCAGGGTGAGGAAACATGGTGAGGCCATGTTTTTGTGGATGAGAGGGTGATACAGGTGGATAGGCTGGAGGAGGTACATGTTCTGAGGAAGGATGTATTAGCAATTTTGAAAAAACTGAGGGTCGACAAGTCCCCTGCGCCAGATGGGATATATCCAAGGATTCTTTGGGAGGCAAGGGATGAGGTTGCAGAGCCTTTGGCTTTGATCTTTGGGTCCTCACTGTCCACAAGGATAGTGCCAGAGGACTGGAGAGTGGTGAATGTTGTTCCTCTGTTCAAGAAAGGGAATAGGAATGACCCTGGTAATTATAGGCTGATTAGTCTTACTTCGGTGGTCGGTAAGTTAATGGAAAAGGTCCTGAAGGATATGGATTTATGACCATTTGGAAAAATGCAACTTAATCCGGGATAGTCAACACAGATTTGTGAAGGGTAAGTCATGCCTCACAAATTTGATTGAATTCTTTGAGGACGTAACTAAGTATGTAGATGAAGGTAGAGCAGTTGATGACGTATACATGGATTTCAGTAAGGCATTTGATAAGGTTCCCCATGGTCGGCTCATGAAGAAAGTAAGGAGGTGTGGGATCGAGGGAAATTTGGCCAATTGGATAAGTAACTGGCTATCACATAGAAGACAGAGGGTGCTGGTGGATGGAACATTTTCAGACTGGAGACCAGTTACCAGCGGTGTACCACAGGGATCAGTGCTGGGTCCTCTGCTATTTGTGATTTGCATCAATGACTTGGAGGAGGGGGCTTAAGGGTGGGTCAGTAAATTTGCTGATGACACCAAGATTGGTGGAGTAGTGGATGAGGTGGAGGGCTGTTGTAGGCTGCAAAGAGACATTGATAGAATGCAGAGCTGGGCCGAAAAATGGCAGATGGAGTTTAACCCTGATAAGTGCGAGGTGATTCATTTTGGTAGAAAAAGTTTAAATCGGATTACAGGGTCAACGGCAGGAACAGAGAGATCTTGGGGTTCATGTCCACAGATCTCTGAAGGTTGCCACTCAAGTGGATAGAGCCGTGAAGAAGGCTTATGATGTGTTCGCGTTTATTAACAGGGCGCTTGAGTTTAAGAGCCGCGGGGTTATGCTGCAACTATACATGACCCTGGTGAGACCACATTTGGAGTATTGTGTACAGTTCTGGTCACCTCATTATTGGAAGGATGTGGAAGCATTGGAAAGGGTGCAAAGGAGATTTACCAGGATGCTGCCTGGTTTGCAGGATAGCTCTTGTGAGGAATGGTTGAGGGATCTGGGACTTTTCTCTTTGGAGCGGAGGAGGATGCGAGGCAACTTAATAGATGTTTATAAGATGATGAGGGGGATAGATAGAGTGGACGTTCAGAGACTATTTCCTCGGGTGGATGTAGCTGTTACAAGGGGGCATAACTATAAGATTCAGGGTGGGAGATATAGGAAGGATATCCGAGGTAGTTTCTTTACTCAGAGAGTGGTTAGGGTGTGGAATGGACTGCCTGCTGTGATAGTGGAGTCGGACACTTTAGGAACTTTCAAGCGGTTATTGGATAGGCACATGGAGCACACCAGAATGACAGGAAGTGAGATAGACTGGTTTCTTGGTTTCGGACAATGCTCGGCACAACATCGAGGGCCGAAGGGCCTGTTCTGTGGTGTACTGTTCTACATTCTATGATTGTGGTCTGTGGATCAGAAAGTCGAAGAGCCAGTTGCAGAGTGAGGAGCCAAGTCCTAGGTTTTGGAGCTTTGATCTGAGCTTGGCTGGGATTATGGTGTTGAAGACAGAGCTGTAGTCAACAAATAGGAGTCTGATGTAGGAGACCTTGTTGTCAAGATGCTCTTGGGATGGGTGTAGGACCAGGGAGATGGTGTCTGCTTTGAACCAGTTGCGGCAGTTCACGAATTGCTGTGGATAATGCCGTTCTGGGAGCATGGAGTTGATGCGCTTCTTGACCAACCTCTCAAAGCACTTCATTACGACTGCAGTCAGGGCCACTGGCCGGTAGTCATTGAGACATGTTGCCTGGTTCTTCTTTGGCACTGGTATGATGGTGGTCTTCTTGAAGCAGGTGGGGATCTCGGAACGGAGTCAGGACTGGTTAAAGATGTCTGCAAACACATCTGCCAGCTGGTCCACGCAGGCTCTGAGTGCACGACCAGGGTTCCCATCCGGACCCATCGCCATCCGAGGATTCACTTTCGGGAAGGCAGATCTAACTTCAGAAACTGTGATGGTAGGTATGGGTGTTTTATGGGTTCGGTCCTTGGCCCCCAGCTATTTACAATCTATATTAAGAACTTGGACAGTTGGATAGGAGGTTTAATAGGCAAATTTGCAGATGACACAAAAATAGGTCAGAAAATAAGTTGCAATGAGGAAATAAGAACGTTATCAATGGATATAGATAGATTAGGAGAGGGGTCAAAATGTGGCAGATGGAATTTAATGTGAATAAGTGTGATGTCATGCCTTAAGGTCAAAAAAGTGGAAAGGTAACTTATTATCTAAATGGGGAGAATCTTCAGGGTGCTCCGATGCAGAGGGATCTGGGTGTCCTCATGCATGAGTCACAGAAAACTAACATGCAGTTGCAGCAGATAATAAGGAAATCAAATTGAATGTTGACATTTATAGAAAAAGGAATTGAGTATAAATGCACCTGAAGTATTGTGCGCAGTTTTGGTCCCCTTATTTGAGGAAAGATGTCGTAGTATTGGAGGCAGTTCAGAGGAGGTTCACTCGATTGATTCCAGAGATGAGTGGTTTGTCGTATGAGGAAAGATTGAACAGTTTAGGCCTATACTTACTCTAGTCTAGAAGAATGAGGGGAGATCAAATCGAGGTATACAAGATGATAAAAGGTATGGATAAAGTACACGTGGAGCAGATGCTTCCTCTTGTGGGGCATTCCAAACTCACAGGTATAAGGGGTAGCAAATTTAAAACAGATTGCAGGAGAAACTATTTCACCCAAAGGGTTGTGAGTCTGTTGAATTCGTTACCCCAGTCTGTAGCATTGTGGATAATAGATGAGGAACATATCAGCCATGATAGAATGGTGGAACTGGCTCGGTGGGCAGAATAGCTTAATTATTCTCCTTTATCTTATGAACTTACAAACGTATCAAACAGCAGAATGGGAATGAAGCCTTTATCCCCACCTTGTAGTCACTTACACCAAAATAGGCCAATGGGAGTTAGTCCTTTTAGAGGAAGAAAAACATGTGGACAAATTGAAGGCTTTTATACCAACTGCGAGAAATGAACCAAAGGGTCGATTTAATTCCGAGTTGGGTGTAAGATTTAGGCTTCAATCAAATCAAGGTAATAATGGCTCTCAATATCGATTATTTGTTGTGCTAGCTATGAATGCCATACCTCCCAAAGACTGGCAGCGGTCCAGTCTTGTCCCAGTCGCTGTTCGCAATGAATAAGGTACAAACTGAACCCAACCAGCCCATGCATGCTGAACTCAAAGCACAATGTCCAACATTAGATGTGATTCTGTGATTGAACAACATTTAATTATCCTCAGTGTGCTAAGAATTGTGTTGACAATCAATTTAAGATTATCAATCAGGCTTGCTGTGTGGCTCATTTGCATGTACTGCAAGTTACATGTATTAATATATTTGGTCCTGGTCTTTGCATACAGAAAGAACATGACCACACATTGTGTCTTTTTCAGCAAAACAAAATATGTGGCCACCACTTGCCGTTTCATTCCTCAGGGAATGATCAATTAGAATCAAAATGCCTGGTTTAAATGTCAAACAATGCTTGGCAGTTAACTGTTAGTCACCTCGTGCATTTTCCAACACAATGCTCCTACTAATCAGAGCTAACTTGCCAACCAATCAGCTCTATCTTCACATGCAGCATAAATTGTTGTTTACCCTTTATATTGGTATTCTTGAGTCGTGTCATGATGGTGATGACCAACACGAGGGGACATAGCTTTAAATTGAGGGGTGATAGATATAGGACAGATCTCAGAGGCAGTTTCTTTACTCAGAGAGTAGTCGGGGTGTGGTACGCCCTGCCTGCAATAGTAGTAGACTCGCCAACTTTAAGGGCATTTAAGTGGTCACTGGATAGACATATGGATGAAAATGGAATAGTGTAGGTCAGATAGGCTTCAGATGGTTTCACAGGTCGGCGCAACATCGAGGGCCGAAGGGCCCGTACTGTGCTGTAGTGTTCTATGTTCTATGTTCTATGAGCACAAGATGAAAAGCTTTGACATTTCCCCTTTTTTCAGCAATACTCACAATACCTGTTTAATTAAAGCCTCTCTGTCCATCAGGGATATGATATGGTGTCAGAACAAACAAGTGATTTACTGTTGGGACATGGCAGATGATCTGGCAGACATGGAGTGTAGTGAGTTGAATGTATCACCTTTCCACTTGCATACCTCACTGTACCAACACCACATCCCCCATTTCCCCCTCCCCCAAACCCCCACCGGCTCACCACCACCCCACCACATTATTGTCCAGGGCCCCACAAACTAGTCTAAGAAAATGGAACATGCACTTATATATAATGTCTTTCATAACTTTCAGGTGTCCTATAATATTTTACAACCAATTAATTATTTTTTGAAGTGCGATCACTGTTTAATGTGCGGAAACATGCACAGCAAAGTCCACAGGGAGCAGTGAGATTATGACAGACCATCATTTTTTAGTGAGGTTGACTTGACGGAGATGTATTGCAGGAACATTAGGAGAACTCACATACTCTTCTTCGAGTGCTGGTAATGACTTGGTATACTTAAATCCACCTGAGAGGGCAACAGGAGCTCAGTTTCAGCTCTCATCCAAAAATTGACACTTCTCACAGTACATATCTTTCTCAATGTTGCCCTGAAGCGGCAGTCTAGTTCATGTACACAAGCCTTTGAAGTGGAACTTGAACCCCCACCCTTCTGAATCAGGACACGTAAAAGCACTGTGCTTCATAGTGTAAACAATCCTGTTCTCTCACAGTGTGGCCTTCTCTTGTCATCGGCCTTGGAAAGAAAATATGCTTGTGGAGCCTGAGTAATTTTTGGAGTTATTGGGAAACATATTTTGGCCACAAGCGTGGAGGTGGACTCCGCAACCCTTGCACTGTACCATAAGGCATTAAATAAGTAGCAGCTCTGGGTCCATCTGCTGAGCAACTCCTTATAACAGGGGCTGGGAATTTTCAGTCCAAACTGAGGCGGGTGTAATGTTGGGCGCTGGGGGATGGGGCATTAACAATGCAACATGAGTTGAAAATTCGGCGCAAAATGACGGCGGGAATGTGCGCTCCAGACCACTATGGTGGGTCGCCATTCCCATCGGAGGTCAGCCTGAGGCTGTTTTGCATCTTGTTAAATGAGATGTAGATGAAAGCCTGATCAAAATTGTTACCCACTGATCAATGATCTGTGCCACCAACTGGATATCATGCTAGTGTAGATCAATGTGACATGGACGTGTTAGGACAGACAAGGAAGAAGACCGAGCACAGTTTCAGAGATAGGAGAATATAGACCTCCAGGGGCCGCAGACCATGAGATAATGCGTGAGCCGTTAGTGTGTGGAGTATAAACAACATGGGTCACAGCGCTGCTGACAGCGCTTCAAGACATGGATACTCTCTTCGCTGGAGCTTCCAGAACATGAATCTTCATGCTGCAGGTGGACAGGTGGATGAGGTACTGTTGCGCAATGATAATCTGGCTGGGGGAGAGGGGGTGATGGTGGGAGGTGGGGGGTAGACAGGGAGGGGAGGAAAGAAGAGGTGGGGTATGTGTTGAGGTCTAGAAGGGTCAGGGTAGGTTGGGTTGGCAAGGGAAAGAGAGAAATGCTTTGTGTTTAATAGTGATGTGGTATGGACTGGGAGGGTGAAAAGTGCCATGGTACAGTGCAGGTGGGGTGCAGGGTAGGCAGGTGTTAACAGGCATGAGACGGGGGGAGGGAAGAGGGGAAAGGCGTTCGGAGGGAGTGGGTCTGTGTTGTCAACTGATCAGTCCGAGGTGACATATCTATGTTGGAGAAATGTTGGAGAATTAAAGGTATAGTGAGAGGGAAGAACTGAGGGAGATCAACATTAGTTGAGAAATGGTGCATGGAAAATTGATGGGATTGAATGCAGATAAATTCCCAGGGCCAAAGAATCTGCATTCCAGAGTGCTTTAGGAGATTGCTCTGGAAATAGTGGATGCATTGATGGTCATCTTCCGGGATTCTATAGATTCTGGAACTCTCCCTGCGGATTGAAGTGTAGCTCATGTCCTTCCAATATCCAAAAAGGAAGGTAGAAACAACACAGGGAATTATAGACCAGTAAGCCTAACATCGGTATTGGGGAAAATTCTTGAATCCATTATCAAGGCTTTATAGCGGAACATTTAGAAAGTAGTGGCAGGATCAGTCAGAGTCAGCTGGGATTTATGAAGGGGAAATCATGCTTGACTAATCTGTTGGAATTCTTTGAAGATATAGCCAGTACAGTCGACAAGGGGGAGACAGTTGATGTGGTTAATGTGGACTTTCAGAAGCTTTTGACAAAGTCCCACATAAGAGATTATTGTACAAAATTAAAGCGCAATGGATTGGGGAAATGTATTGAGGTGAATAGGTTGGCTAGGTTGGGATTGTTCTCGCTGGAGTTCAGAAGAATGAGGGGGGATCTCAAAGAGACTTATAAAATTCTAACAGGACTAGACAGGGTAGATGCAGGGAAGGTGTCACCAATGATAGGTGTGTCCTGAACCAGGGGTCACAGCCTGAGGATTCAGAGTAAACCATTTTGGACAGAGATGAAGAGACAGTTCTTCACCCAAAGAATGGTGAGCCTGTGGAATTCATTACCACAGGAAGTAGTTGATGCTAGAACATTAAAACATTCAAGAGGAGGATAGATATTGCACTCGGGGAGAATGGGATCAAAGGCTATGGGGAGAAAGCAGGATTAGACTATTGAGTTTATGAACAGCCATGATCGTGATAAATGGCGGAGCAGGCTCGAAGGGTCAAAAGGCCTCCTCCTGCTCCTATCTTCTATGTATGCATCTATGTATACTGAGGGAGTTCTTGAGAGGAAGGGATGATGAGGGTGAAAGGGAGCAGTGGGAGCTGATAGGGAGGGAGGGAGGGTGAGTGTTGTATGATAACGGGTGAAGAGCTGGTGGAGGGGACACAGAAGTAAAACCAGATTCTAGTGGTAATCAGGATGAGAGAGGAGCATGTCTATTGTCATAGGGATGGTGTTTTGCCTTTGAGTTTTGTGCAAAGAGAAGATGTATGGAGGTGCCCATACTCTGGATTCTTACAAACAAGATAATAACTTTTACTAGGGATATTGCTCATCCAGGGTACGGTTCAATGACCGCATTGAGCCCGGTGTGGCTTCCTTGCTTTTGTGGACCAAGGGCCCCTCTCTGATTTATTGAGAAGGGGCACTTGGCGAGTGTTCGAGATGCCCCATCACCCTCTCACGTGGCTGCAGCAGGATCTCACCCATGGCTACAGCGATGGTTTTCAGGTCTGTGCACATCTCTGACAGAAACATGGGGCAGGATTCTCCTGCAACTGGCCGGATGGCCCGATGCCGGCGCCAAGAGCGGCGTGAACCACTCTGGCATTGGGCCGACCGGAAGGTGCGGAATCCTCCGGCACATCTGGGGGCTAGGCTGGTGCCGGAGGGGTTCACGCTGCTCTTGGCGCCGGCATCGGGCCATCCGGTCAACTGGCCGCCGCCGTATTCTGGCGCATGCGCAGGGGGGTGTCTTCTCCGCACCGGCCATGGAGGAGCCCTACAGAGGCTGGCGCGGAAGGAAAGAGTGCCCCCATGGCACAGGCCCGCTTGCAGATCGGTGGGCCCTGATCGCGGGCCAGGCCACCGTGGCCGGATCCCCCCGCGCCCCCCTGAGGACTCATCTAGCCAGGCTAAGCCAGGTCCCACCATGATGGACCGTGACCCCGGCGAGGGGTCGGAGAATCCCGCCCATGGTGTTCTCTTGCACAGTATTTTGCGTGGTGATTGGTATCCTCCTCATGAAGACATCCATGTATGCACAGGTCAGAACCACTGAGAGTTGGCTGCCGGACTCTTTTGCCTCACATGGCATTCTATTGATGGCCTCTGATACCTTTGTCTGATGTTGCTCTGCCTCTCACAGCATCTACAGTATGTAGGTTCGGGATGATCACAGAAGCTCATCATCAGACTCGGATGTGACAGGCACCTCTATGTATCCCTGTGCTGGTGGGGGGTGCAGGTTATGGCTCCAGAGTTGCACTTTCCTCTTCCTCCCCAATGTCCTTTTTCCTCTGTGGGCTGACGGACCTGCTGGACAGGCCTTCCTCTTCTGGCCTTCCCCTCTTCCTGCGGGCATCTGTAAATGAGAGATGAGCAAGTGAGAGACTGCATGAGCAGCCTCCAACATGGAGCAACACATAATTCTTAGTTTCTATATGACTATATCATGCATACTGGATGGCCTACATCAACTACACTATTCTCATCAGGTGAGGTGGTAAGATGGATACAGAACTGGCTCAGTCACAGAAGGCAAAGGGGAGCAGAAGAAGGGTGTTTTTCTGAATGGAAGTTTGTGACCAGTGGTGTACCACAGGAATCAGTGCTGGGGCCTCGGTCGTTTGTAATATCATTAAGAAGCCCACCAACCACTCCATCTGCACAGGCTCAATCCAGCTCCTCCCATTCTAGCTGAGCAGCCTGTACTTGAACTTGGTAAGGTTCCACAGTTCAAGCAATCCCCTCATATCTTCTTTCTGTCTCTCTCCTGTTGTGATAGGGAAACTCTTGGAGAAAATTCTGAAGGAGAAAATGAATCTCCACTTGGAGAGGCAAAGTTTGATCAGTGATAGCCAGCACGGCTTTTTCAGAGGGAGGTCATATCTCACAAACTTCATTGAATTTTCTAGGAGGTGATCGGGTGTTTGATGAGGACAGTACAGTTGATGTAATATATATGGATTTCAGCACAACCTTTGACATAATCCCACATGGGAGACTTATAACGAAGATAAAAGCACATGGGACCTAGGGTAACGTGGCAAGTTGGATTAAAACTAATTTAGTAGTAAGAGACAGGGGGTGGTGGTAGAAGGCTGTTTGTGGCCAGTGGTGTACCACAGGGATCAGTGCGAGGTCTCTTATTGTTTGTGATATATATAAATGATAGCGATAGAAAGCATTGTTTTGTCATGGGGAGGTCGTACCTCACTAACTTCGATAGGATCGAGTTTTTTGAGGAGGTGACAAAGATGATTGATGGGAGAGGGTGGTGGATGTTGTTTACATGGACTTCAGTAAAGCCTTTGACAAGGTGCCTCATGGCAGACTGGTACAAAAGTTGAAGTAACACGGGATCAGAGGTGAGGTGGTAAGATGGATACAGAACTGGCTCAGTCACAAAAGGCAAAGAGTAGAGGTAGAAGGGTGTATTTCTGATTGGAAGGTTGTGAGTAGTGGTGTTCCACAGGGATCTGTGCTGGCGCCTCTGTTGTTTGTAGTATACATTAACAATTTGGAGGAAAATGTAGCTGGTCTAATTAGTAAGTTTGCAGATGACACCAAGGTTGGTGGAGTTGCAGATAGTGTTGAGGATTGTCAGAGGATGCAGCAGGACATAGATACGTTGGGGACTTGGGCAGAGAAATGGCAAATGGAGTTTAATCTGGACAAATGTGAGGTAATGCATTTTGATAGGTCCAACATAGAAGGGAAATATGATGTAAATGGCAAAACTCTGAGGAATATAGAAAGTCAGAGAGATCTGGGCGTGCAGGTCCACAGATCTTTGAAGCTGGCAACACAAGTGGACAAGGTGGTCAAGAAAGCATACGGAATGCTTGCCTTCATTGGACGGGGCATTGAGTATAAAAACTGGCAAGTCATGCTGCAGTTGTATAGAACCTTGGTAAGGTCGCACTTGGAATATTGCACACAATTCTGGTCGTCACACTACCAGAAGGATGTGGAGGCTTTGGAGAGGGTGCGGAGGAGCTTTACCAGGATGTTGCCTGGTCTGGCGGGTATTAGCTATGCAGAGAGGCTGAATAGACTCGGACTATTTTCGATAGAAAGATGGAGGTTGAGTGGTGACCTGAAAGAGGTCGATAAGGTTATGAGGGGCATAGATAGAGTGGATGGGCAGGCACTCTTTCCCAGGGTGGAGGGGTCAGTCACCAGGGGGCATAGGTTTAAAGTCCGGTGGACAAAGTTTAGAGGAAACGTGCGAAGCAGGTTTTTACGCAGAAAGTAGTGACTGCCTGGAACACATGCCAGGGGACGTGGAAGCAGGTACATTAATGGCATTCAAAAGTCTTCTTGACAAACAAATAGATAGGATGGGTATAGAGGAAACACCACAAGGAAGTGCTGAGGGTTTTGGCAAAGATTGGTATCCTGACCGGTACAGGCTTGGAGGGCTGAAGGCCCTGTTCCTGTGCTGTATTGTTCTTTGTTCTTTGATGTACATAAGAATGTGGGGTGGGTAGGGTGTGGTGATGAATAAATTTGTAGATTACACAAATATTGGTAGGGTGGTTAATAGTGAGGAAGAAAGTCGTAGGTTGCAGGAAGATAAAGCTGGGGTGGTCAGATGGGTAAATCACTGGCAGATGGAATTTCTCCCTGACAAATGCGAGGTACTGCACTTTGGAAGGAGTAACAAGACAAAGAAATGCTCAATGCATGGTAGGACACTAGGAAACTGAGAGGAACAAAGGAATCTCGGGGTGCTTGTCCACCGAGCCCTGAAGGTAGCAGAGCAGGTGAATAGGTAGTTAAGAAGACAGACAGGACACTTGCCTTTATCAGTCGTGGCATAGATTAAAAGAGCAGGGAGGTTATGTTGGAGCTGTACAGGACTTTGGTTAGGCCACAACTGGAGTACTGTGTCCAGTTCTGGTTGCCTCACTATAGGAAGGATGTGATTGCTCTGGAGAGGGTGTAGAGGAGATTCACCTGGGCTGTAGTGTTTGAAATATGAAGGGAGGCTGGATGAGCTCAGGTTATTTTTCTGTAGAGCAGAGAAGGCTGAGATGGGACCTAATTAAGTTGTATAAGATTACGGGGGATATGGACAGAGTGGATAGGAAGCAACCTTAGTTGAAGTGTCAATTACAAGGGGACATAACGGGGCCAGAGGATGATGAATACCTGGAATGTACTTCCTGGCAGGTGGCAGAGGCGGAAACCTCACAACTTTAAAAAAGTATGTGAATGAGCATGTGACATTTTCAAGGCAATTCACCAAGTGCTGGAAAGTGGGATTAGCGTAGATTTAGTGTAGTTTTGTCGGTGCAGACTCTATGGACCAAAGCTCTTCTGTCCTGGATTACTCTGTGATTATGTTGTAACGTAACTCTTCTAATAATAATAATAATCACTTATTGTCACAAGTCAGCTTCAATGAAGTTACTGTAAAAAGCCCCTAGTCGTCACATTCCGGCACCTGTTCGGGGGGGCCAGTATGGGAATTGAACTCGCGCTGCTGCCTTGTTCTGCATTACAAGATAGCTGTTTAGCCCACTGTGCTAAACCAGCCCCAGTTCGATGCAAGAAGAGAAGATGGGATTGAGAGCAATTGGGTTTCATGTATCCTTTTCATGCTTCCAGTCTTAGAAATAACCCACTGGCTTGTGATTAATGCACTGCAGATTGTCAACAAGGTTCTGAGGCAGCGCATTCCAGAACGGTGAGCCCATGCAGACAGAGGATAATGCTCACAGAAGCAGGTCATTAGTGACACTCACTGGTGCCCTCAATACCTAACCCTCTTCCCCACAACCCCACCCAACTTCCTCAAAAGCAGCATCGGAGCTCTGTTTGTGGAAGGGTCAGGGACCCACAGTGGCCTCTCCACTTGCAGATTAGATGGACTGCAGGGGGGCTATCAGGCATCTCTTTGTCATGTTCCTTTAAGCATGGGCTGTAAGGATGGCGCTCTTGCCACTGAGGCACATATCTACTGTATTATTCAGTTATGTGAGTGTGAGCAGTTCACTCTTCCTGGTGAAAGAGGCGGAGTGTGAGTGCTTTGTGCCTTTTATAGTGGGAAACTACCCCCTAGTGTTCTGCCTGCTGATTGGTTATGTCCTGTTCTCTGTGTCCATTAGCTGCCTGTCTGTAACTCATTATGAGCATGTCTGCATATCATGACATCTCCCCTTTTGAAATGTTTTTCTGTAGCATATGTGAAAGTATTTAAATGTGTAGGCCGAAAAACTAACTTATTTACATACTACGGCAGATGGGAACATATGTACATGTGAAAACAGGTGTCTAATGTGCGAAAACAGAACATAGCAAACAAATGTTCATAAGTCCAGTCTCTGGGGCTTGCGTCTGATCCTGGTCGACCGCCGGAGAGGTGGTGGCGGGGACGACGGCGCCTTGATATGTGGGATTGAAGCCTGACTGGTGACCTCGTGGTTCGACATATCAGGAGGTGGCACAATAACAGATTGTGGTGATCCACCACTGTATATATATGTGTGTGCCTGTATTAGGGGATGTACAGCAGTACCTGTATTACAGGTTTGTTGGTAGCCCCTGCCGGCTAGCTCTGCCCACAGGGAGCAGTATAAATATTCATGAGTTCTCCTGAGCTGCCATTCTACCAGCTGCAGTCGAAGGATAACATCTCACGGTAATAAAGCCTCTATTGTACCGGTTCGAGTCTTTGTGTGCAATTGTTAGCGCATCATAGATGGAAACAATGAAGAATGTGGTTTCAGGCGGGCAACTGTGTGCAGTGCCCGTCTGTTTCGCTGCACAACAGAGCCATCAGCCATACGCACAACATACGATCGAGGAGCAGCCTGTCAAACAACAACAGCTGGAGCTGACAAGCCTCCATCAGGTAGCTTGATCCGAACAGCATACCCCGGGGATAGCACAGGCAAATCGGTGGCATGAGCATCATAGCTCTGCTTTTGCCAGTCCCTGAGTTTCTGCACCTTCTGCAGAACCAGGAGGTGATCCAGGCCAGGCAAGTGTATGGCTGGAAGAGTCGTCCGCAGGTCCCTGTCCGTCAGGAGTTGAGCCAGTGACATACTGGTAGACAGAGGGATTGCCCTGTATGCAAGCAGCCCAAGGTTGATGTCAGAAGCAGAATCCGCGGCCTTGCAGATGAGCTGCTTCACTATGTGCACCCCTTTCCCAACCTTCCCGTTGGACTGCGGGTAATGCGGGCTGGAAGTCACGTGGTTAAACTGATATGACTGGGCAAATCTTTACCACTTGGCTGTTGAAGCAAGGACCATTGTCACTCATGACAATGAGTGGAATACCATGCCTGGAGAACGTCTCCTTACAGGCCTTGATGATGGTCTTGGATGTGAGGTCCGAGAGCTTCACGACTTCTGGGTAGTTGGAAAAGTAATCAATGATTAACACATAATCATGACCATTGGTGTGAAAGAGGTCGATGCCCACCTTGGACCACGGGGAGGTCATGATTTTGTGCTGCTGAAGCGTTTCCTTGCTCTGTGCTGGCTGGAAGCATTGACAGGTCGGACAGTTGAGGACCATATTCGAGATGTCCTGACTAATCCCAGGCCAGTAGACAGCTTGCCTGGCTCTGCGCCGGCACTTCTCAACACCCAGATGTCCCTCGTGGATTTGCCGGAGCACCAAACACTGGAGACTGAGTGGAATGACAATGCGGTCGAGCTTGAGGAGGATACCATCAACCACCATCAGGTCGTCCTTCACATTGAAGAATGGAGGGCACTGCCCTTTTTGCCAACCATTGGCGAAGTGGCGCATGGCACAATGCAGAATAGGCTCTTTGGCTGTCTCATCGCGAATACGGATCATCTTTTCATCTGATGCTGGGAGGCTTCTGGCCCACAGCTGCATCTGTAATTCAATCTGTTGGATGAATGCCGGCGGGTCAGCAGGTAAGGTTATGGAGCGGGAAAAGGCATCTCCAATAATGAGCTCCTTGCCAGGCGTGTACACAAGTTCAAAGTCATACCTTCTGAGTCCGAGGTGGATGCGTTGCAGCCGGGGCGTCATTTTGTTCAGGTTCTAGTGGATAATGTGGACCAGAGGCCTGTGGTCCGTCTCGACGGTGAACGTCGGCAGGCCTTAGACATAGTCGTGGAACTTGATAATTCCAGTGAGAAGGCCCAGGCAATCCCTTTCAATTTGGGTGTACCGCTGCTCACTGGGTGTCATTGCCCGTGATGCATAGGCAACCGGTGCCCAGGATGAGGTGTCATCGTGCTGGAGCAACACCGCGCCGATGCCGTCCTGGCTCTCATCTGTCGTGATTTGTGTTTCCCTGTCAGGGTCAAAAAATGCCAATACAGGTGCAGTGGTGAGCTTGGCTTTCAGCTCCAACCAGTCTGCTTGCCACTCAAAGGCAGTAGACTTTTTCACCAGGTGTCTGAGGGCAGTGGTGTGTGAGGCCAGGTTTGGGATAAACTTGCCCAAAAAGCTTACCATGCCTAGGAAGCACAGCACTGTCTTCTTGTCATCAGGTGTCTTCATGGCTTCGATCGCCTTGACCTTGTCTGTGTCCAGGCGCACACCCTGCTGAGAGATCTGGTCACCTAAGAACTTAAGTGTCGACATGCCAAAGCAACACTTGGCCCTGTTCAGCTTGAGGCCATTGGCATGGACACGGCAGAATACCTGCTGGAGATGAGAAATGTGCTCTTCGGGGGTTGTGGACCACATGATAACGTTGTCCACATACACATGAACCCCTTCAATGCCCTCCATCATCTGCTCCATGATTCTACGGAAGAACTCCGAGGCCGATACAATGCCAAACGGCATACGGTTATAGCAGTACCTGCCAAACAGTGTGTTGAAGGTGCAGAGCCTTCTGCTGGACTTATCCAGCTGGATTTGCCAGAATCCATGTGACGCATCTAACTTTGTGAAAAACCAGCATGTGCCATTTGTGAGTTCCTCCCACTTTGGGATGGGTAGTGTTCCCGCATTATATTCTGGTTGAGATCCTTGGGATCAATGCAGATGCGCAGCTCCCCCAAAGGCTTTTTTACACATACCATCGAGCTGACCCAGTCAGTCGGTTCTGTAACTTTGGAGATGATTGCACATTCTCCCTGTGTCTGCGTGGGTTTCACCCCCACAACCCAAAGATGTGCAGGGTAGGCGGATTGGCCACGCTAAATTGTCCCTTAATTGGAAAAAATAACTGGGTATTCTAAATTTTAAAAAAAACTTTGTAGATGATGCCCTGGTCCTGAAGATCCTTGAGCTGTGCCTTCAGGCGCTCCTTCTGTGGAGCCTGGACCCGGCGTGGTGCATGGACCACAGGCTTGGCATCAGGCCATAGCAGCATCTTGTACCGATATGGCAGAGTGTCCATTCCGTCAAACCCATCCGGATACTGAGCGAGGATGTCGTCAATGCTTGAAGGGGAGGCTATTGTGTAGATCCGCTGCACAAGGTTTAGCTGCTTGCATGTATGTGCGCCGAGCAGGGAGGCCCTGTCTGGCTTGACGATTTCAAACCTTAGCCTTGCGTGAATACTCCTGTTGGAGACGAGCAGATGGCAGGATCCCAGTGCTGTGATGGCGTTGCCGTTATAGTCCAGGAGCTGGCAGGCTGCTGGAAGTAGCTTGGGTGGCTTCTTAATGAGGTTGAAATCTGCCTGTGAAAGGAGGTTGGCAGAAGCACCTGTGTCCAGCTTGAACTGGATAGAGCATTGATTTACTTGCATCACCGCACGCCGTTTGTCCCAGAATCCACAGTGAGGATGGACAGGCTTCGTGATGATGTCAGAGAGGCATGTTCACGTGTGGTAATGATGCCCACATGGTTGGGGGACTCGAGGCAATCTTCCACTGGATCCATTGTACTGCCAGGATCAGAATCCTGTAAACCTTGTTGGACACTCCGAACGCGCCTGCGTTGGAATTGGGAGCGCTGGCCCTTGACTGGTGGTGCAGACTTGCACAAGGCTGCAGAGTGTCCAGGCTTTCTGCAATTTAAACATTGCCTCCCCCTTGAGAGGGCAGTGTTTCTTTAAGTGGGTGGTGTCGCATTTCGGGCACGTCATGATGTCGTTACGCTCCATGTGTCGACGCACATGTGCAGTGTGGTCGGCAGACGTTTGCACCTGCGCAGTATGGTGATTGGCCGCTTCGTTATCCCATTCGCATCGCGCATTTGTGGGACTCTGGGAAGAGCACGTAAAATGGTCGCTTTCATCAATGCTGAGGCGCTGCATCCGGGTGATGGCCTGCACTCTCTGCATTGTGGGAGGCAGGTTTCTCATTTATTTTCAGCTGATTTGTATTGGAACACCAATTTTTGTAGTGCTCATGCACTGTACATGTTTCAATCGCGACTGACAGGGTCATATGCTTGATTTTTAGAAGCTGCTCTCTCAGAGGATCAGAGTGAACTCCAAAAACGATTTGGTCTCTGATCATGGAGTCAGCAATATCACCAAAGTTACAGGACAGCGCTAGTAGACGGAGAATAGTTAAGAAGGAGTTGAAAGATTCAACTTTACATTGTAAGTGCTGTTTAAATACATAGCGCTCAAAGATTTTGGGCGCGATTCTACGCTGCCCACGGCGGGTCGGAGAATAGCGGGAGGGCCTTCCCGACATTTTTCCCGACCTCCCGCTATTCTACCCCCCTCCCCACGGCCGCCCCACGACACGAATCGCTGCTCGCCGTTTTTTACGGCGAACAGCGATTCTCCCCTGGCCGATGGGCCGAGTTCCCAGGCCTTTACGGCCGTTTTCACGAACGCAAACACACCTGCTCTCACCGTTTGTGAAAACGGCCGCCAAGTGCCGTTCCGGACAACCATGGCACCGATTGGCACGGCCGCACCACGGCCGTGCTAAGGGTGGCATGGGCCCGCGATCGGTGCCCACTGATTGCGGGCAGCGGGTCCGATACCTGCGCACTCTTTGTTCCTCCGCATATGTGTGATGAAGTCATCCGCGCATGCGTGGGTTGGAGCCGTCCAACCCGCGCATGCGCGGCTGACATCATCGTGCGCGTCAGCCGCCGTGACGCTTGGCGCGCGGGCTTAGCGACGGTCGCTAAGCCCGCGATGCCGTTCTTCACGGGGCCGCGCTGCTAGCCCCGACCGGGGGGGAGAATCGGTCACGGGAGGGGGCGCGGAGGCTGCCGTGAAACACAGCCAGTTTCACGGCAGCCTTTACGACTCTCCGCATTTGCGGAGAATCGCGCCCAGACTGTTTAGGTATTCTGCTCCAAGATCCAGCTTTCCACCCCAACACTTTGCTCGTTGTCCATACACTTTCAGGCAGCCATCTAATTCATTTTAAAAATATTTCACAGGCCCTGCTTCAATAAGAGTTTCGAACAGAGAATTCCCATTCCGACAATTTTGTGCAAAGGAGTTTTTCTCTCAAAATTTGTCCTTTATTTTTGTGATAGTCTCCAATTTGTACCCTCTCATTACTGTCTCAGAGGCCAGCAGAACACATTTATCACTGCTTACCTTAGACAGGCCTTTATAATCTTGAAACCCTTTAGAATCATTAATGTTGGCAGCTCAGAAAGAGGCCATACACTAGTAATCCGCTCGAACAATCCTAAACCACACCCGGTGGAAAACAGTTTTGTGTAGTGCTCCCTTTTATTTCTGTCACTTCCACCGCAAGTTGAACATCGATGGTGATGTAAAGAATTTGCTTAAAGTTCTTGAATGTTCTGCAAAGGTGCGGTGGAAATAACCTGACAATTTTTGGAATATTCTCTTAAAAACGTATTGTGATTTGCAAAGCTGCCTTTTCTAAACAACTACTGCAGTTGCGTTTTCTCGAACGTCCTTTGATACACAAATAACTCACAATGGGGGGGGGGGGGGGGGGCATTTACACAACCACCTGTGATCCTGAGAGAGGCAAAAGGCATTAGTGTCCTGTGGTTAAGCGGCTACGTGCAGGAGGAACATATAAGAAAAATCAACCACGCATGATGCTTTGGACCAAGTTCAGTTTGACATGAACCAATCAGATACTGATCACCTATCCCAGAAACCAATCAAAGTGCAGAGAAGGAGTGGGCATGAGGGCAGTTGCTACGCAACAAGAGGATAAAAGGGAGCTAAGCTCCCTCGGAGGTCGCACCGGAGAGTGGATCGGTCTTTGTCAGATCAGAGCTAATCAATCTGCAGTCAACCTATATTAGCTACCTACACAGTAATGGCATGCTTCAAGTTAAGTTGCTAATTTTAAGCTTTTATTTTAATAAAGCTACAGAATTTGCAGTAAAGGTGTGTCACTAGAAATTCTCAATCCCTTGGATGTAACAGTAATCTTTGCCTGCCTTTCTACTTCTTCAACCTATCACAAATTCAAAATCACATGCTCTATCTCTGTCCAATGGAACTGGCACATACAGATTGGAGTGGGTAGTAGCAGGTCCAGGCAGAGCATCTCATCTGCACACAGGACATCTGGCCATGGTTCCCTTCTGTCCCTGCCTCTCTTATTCCAATGCATCAGAAAAAGAGACAGTTGGAAGCAGGATATTTGCTGAGCTAGGAAGACTCCACGAATGTTTACAAATGGTGGCCAGGAACCAAATGAATAAAATCTATCCCATTTTAAAATTCATCTATGGGATGTGGGCGTCGCTAGCTATGTCATCACTTATTGCCCATCCCAAGTTGTCACTGAGAGGGTGATGGTGAGCTGCCTTCTTGAACCGCTGCAGGCCATGTGTTGCAGGTATACCCACAGTATTTTGCTGGAGGGAATTCCATGATTTTGACCCAGCAAAAGTGAAGGAACGAGGTTTCCAAGTCAGGATGGTGAGTAACTTGGAGGGAAACCTCCAGGTAATAGTGTTACCATGCATCTGCTGCCCTTGTGCTTCTTGGTGCTGGATTTTGAAGCTGCTGTCTAATGTGCTGTCTTCAGTTCTTGCAGTGCATGTGGATGGTACACACGGCTGTCATTGTGCATCGGTGGTGGAGGGATTGAACGTTTGTGGCAGGGATGCCATTCAAGCAAGCTCATTTTGCTGGATGGTGTCGAGCTTCTTGAATGTTGTTGGAGCTGCACTCATCCAGGCAAATGGAGAGCATTCCACTACACTCCTGACTTGTGCCTTGTACATGATGAACAGATTGGAAGGAGTTGAAAGTGGTGCTGAACATTATGCAATCATCAGCAAATGTCCCCACTTCTAACCTTATGATGGAAGGAAGGTCATAGAACATAGAACATTACAGCGCAGTACAGGCCCTTCGGCCCTCGATGTTGCGCCAACCGTGAAACCCCTCTAAAGTCCATCTACACTATTCCCTTATCGTCCATATGCCTATCCAATGACCATTTGAATGCGTTTAGTGTTGGCGAGTCCACTACAGTTGCAGGCAGGGCATTCCACGCCCTTCCTACTCGCTGAGTAAAGAACATACCTCTGACATCTGTCCTATATCTATTTCCCCTCAATTTAAAGCTATGTCCCCTCGTGCTAGACATCACCATCTGAGGAAAAGGGCTCTCACTGTCCACCCTATCTAATCCTCTGATCATCTTGTATGCCTCAATTAAGTCACCTCTTAACCTTCTTCTCTCTAACGAAAACAGCCTCAGGTCCCTCAGCCTTTCCTCATAAGTTCTTCCCTCCATACCAGGCAACATCCTGGTAAATCTCCTCTACACCCTTTCCAATTCTTCCATATCATTCCTATAATGCGGCGACCAGAACTGCACGCAATACTCCAAATGCGGCCACACCAGAGTTTTGTACAACTGCAACATGACCTCATGGCTCCGAAACTCATTCCTCTACCAATAAAGCTAACACACCATACCCCTTCTTAACAACCCTCTCAACCTGGGTGGCAACTTTCAAGGATCTATGTACATGGACAGCGAGATCGCTCTGCTCATCCACACTACCAAGAATCTTACCATTAGCCCAGTACTCTGTCTTCCTGTTATTCCTTCCAAAATGAATCACCTCACACTTTTCTGCATTAAACTCCATTTGCCGCCTGTCAGCTCAGCTCTGCAGCTTATCTATGTCCCTCTGTAACTTGTAACACCCTTCTGCACTGTCCACAAATCCACCGACTTTAGTGTCATCTGCAAATTTACTCACCCATCCTTCTATGCCCTCCTCCAGGTCATTTATAAAAATGACAAACAGCAGTGGCCCCAAAACAGATCCTTGTGGTACACCACTAGTAACTGGACACCAGTCTGAACATTTCCCATCAACCACCACACTTTGTCTTCTTCCAGCTAGCCAATTTCTGATCCAAACTGCTAAATCACCCTGTAT
The DNA here is from genome assembly GCF_902713615.1 of Scyliorhinus canicula. Taxonomy (NCBI): domain Eukaryota; kingdom Metazoa; phylum Chordata; class Chondrichthyes; order Carcharhiniformes; family Scyliorhinidae; genus Scyliorhinus; species Scyliorhinus canicula. The sequence goes on along the minus strand of NC_052151.1, from coordinate 48,424,714 downwards.
CCCATGCCTCCGTATTTTCTGCAATAGCCTATCGTGGGGAACCTTATCAAACGCTTTACTGAAATCCATATTCACCACATCAACTGCTTTACCCTCATCCACCTGTTTGGTCACCTTCTCGAAGGACTCAATAAGGTTTGTGAGGCGCCACCTACCCTTCACAAAACCAAATTATTCCTTTCCAGATGATTATACATCCGATCTCTTATAAACCTTTCCACAACAGATATAAGGCTCACTGGTCTATAGTTACCGGAATTGTCTCTACTCCCCTTCTTGAACAAGGGGACAACATTTGCTATCCTCCAGTCTTCGCGCACTATCCCTGTAGACAAAGAGGACTTAAAGATCAAAGCCAAAGGCTCAGCAATCTCCTCCCTAGCTTCCCAAAGAATCCTAGGGTAAATCCCATCCGGCCCAGGGGACTTATCTATTTTAACACTTTCCAGAATCGCTAACACCTCCTCCTTATGAACCTCAAGCCCTTCTAGCCTAGTAGCCTGTGTGAATACTGATGGAAAATACTCATTTAGCACCTCTCCTATCTCCTCGGACTCCACGCACAACTTCCCACTACTCTTGGCTGGCCCTACTCTTACCCGAGTCATTCACTGGTCAGTCAGTCACTGGTGAAACAGCTGAAAATTGGGGAGCAATGCCTCGGACATCACCCTGTTAACTCCTGCAGTAATGTATTGGAACTGGGATGGTTGGCCTCCAAAACATAACCATCTTCCTTTGTGCCACATATGACTCCAACCAGCCCAAACTTTTCCCCTGATGCCCACTGACTCCAGTTTTGCGAGCACTTCTTGATGCCACATACAGCCAAATGCTGCCCTGATGCCAAGGACAGTCATTCTTACTTCACTTCTGGGATTCATCTCTTTTGTCTTTGTCTGAACCAAGGCTGTGAGCCAGTCATAACTGAGTGGCTCCGGCAGAACCCAAACTGACCATCAGTGAGTGAGTATTTGCTAAGGAAGTGCTACTTGATAGCACTATTGATGATGTGTTCCATCACTTGAAAGAAGATCCAGAGTAGACTGACTGGTCATTGGTTGGGTTGGATTTGTCTTGCTTTTCGTGGACATTTATAACCGGGCAACTTTCCACAGAATCCAGTGTAGTAATTTGTCTAGGGCCACAGCAAGTTAGGAGCACAAGTCTTCAGTACTATTGCTGACATATTGTCAGGGCCCATAGCCTTTGCAGTATCCACTGCCTTCAGCTATTTCTTGTCATCACATAGAATTAATTGAATTGGCTGAAGACTGGCATGTGATGCGAGGCACCTCTGGAAGAGGCCGAGATGGGATCATCCACTCAGCATTTCAAATGGAAATTTATTGCAATGATTCAGCCCTATCTTTTGCACTGATGTGTGTTGTCTCTGAGGATGGGGATGTTTGTGATCCATAGACTGATCTGTTTTTTGCAGCAGAGGGAAGAGGATGTTTGAGGTTCACACAGGTTCACACAGGTGGGAATCCCAAGCCCAGCAGGGATGTTCAAACAGACCACATTTTGCCTTGTTCACAAGGGTGTTAACCATAGTGTGGAAAACAAGACTTTATGGAGTAGATATAAATGCTCTTATAGGATGCACAGGAACTGGGATGGTTGGCCTCCAAAACATGAGTGTCATGAGCTGAAACTTTTAAAATTGATTATTCTTTAAACATGAAGAAAACTGTTTTATCTGACACTGGAAGTTTAAAAAAAACACACCATCCGCTGGACTGTTTTGATCAACAGACCTCCTGGTGTACATTAGAAAAATAACATGAGGAAAAAAAACATGGGTGGCATGGTGGCACAGTGGTTAGAACTGCTGCCTCACAGTTTCAGTGTCCCACGTTCAATTCTGGCCTCTGTTGACTGTGTGGAGTTTGCACTTTCTCCCTGTTTTTGCGTGTGTTTCCTTTGGGTGCTTTGGTTTCCTCCCAAAGTCCAAAGATGTGCAGGTTAGGTGGATTGGCCATGCTAAATTGCTTCTTAGTGTTCAAAAGGTTAGGTGGGGTTACTGAGTTATGGGGATAGGATGGAGGTGTGGGCTTGAATAGGGTGCTCTTTCTAAGGGCCGGTGCAGACTCGATGGGCCAAATGGCTTCATTCTGCACTGTAAAAATAAGTAAATTCTATGAACTATTTTACAGTTTCAATCAAGTTGTTTGTTGACATTTCCCAGTGTTATTATATCGTTATGAATGTTCAGCTGCGATTCAAAGGCTACAATGACCTCTGTGGGGGTTCTGGATTCACAGTTTGATTGACATTTTAAAAGGCTATTAAAAGAGATGTCCTTGATGTAGCTACTGCATGGAATTGTGTTTGTTTTCATAACATATTTATTAGTTAAGAACATTTAAAAACTTTGGTTCAGTTTCAGATTCAGTTCATTATCAAGTGTCAATGACTGAGAGTTATGTCAGATCTTTAGAATATAATTTCAATTTCCACATTGATTTTGAGGTTTGACCATGGTGGCTATTGGGAGAGAAGCTGTGCGGATAACACGGGTATTATGAATCATAGAAGGAGGCCATTCAACTCGAGTCTGCATCGACCCTCCGAAATAGCACTCTAGCCAGGTCCACTCACCTGCCAACACTGCACTATCCCTGAAAGCTAATATGCACATCCCTGGACATTACAAGCATTTTAGCATGGCCAATCCAACTAACCTGCACATTGTTGGACTGTCAGAGGAAACTGGAGCACACAGAGGAAACCCACACAGACACGAGGAGAATGTGTAAACTCTGTATAGGCTGTCACCCGATGTTAAAATCAAACATGGGTCACTGGCGCTGTGAGGCAGCAGTACCACCATGCCACCCTTATGAGAGTGCATGAGAGATTGTTGGGCAACATGAATTGTCAAGGAGATGGCATGGGGACAATGAGTGAGGGGTGTAGGATGTGAGGGATTGAGGGCCTGGCAGCTTCTTAAATTCCCAGAGAATGGAGGCGGACTGTCTAACCAGCCTACCTGAGCACTCGTTCGCTTCTGTGATTCGCTACAATCTGCTTCTCGGATCAGTGAGCCTGAATTTATCCAGCCCCCTCCTTGCTGGAGGAATAAACTGTGTCTAATGGGACAGATTAAACTGAGGCAGGTCTGTCAAATCAGAAAATTTGCCAACATGAGCTACCCACCATGGGAGCGAATATGCGGGCCTTGTTTTACAACCATGTTGATAAGTGCAACAAAATGTTCCCCTCTTTTTCTGAAAGCTATGCCTTGTTTCATTCACTGCACAACTCTGACAACTCCCTCTGATCCTTTAGCACTGCTGGCAATGGTGCAAAATGAATGTGACGTAGAAATCAATTCTTGAATAAATTTGCTTTTTAACTGCAGATAATTAATTAACACTAGTTCAGTAGATCAAACGTTCGGCCTGTGTACTGGCAGGAGTAATTTAGGAGTATGAATAAAAATTCATTCTTTCTCTCAGAATACTTACTCACGGAATTATTATATTTTAATCCAAAATTACCAAATGCACTAGCTCTAATTCCAAGAGATAATTAATTTTCTGGGTGAGTACCAGGCAAGGCTCCAAACAATCACCAAAGAACATGCAGTAGCATCGCAAGGTTATCACCAAGGAAACAAAAGGGAAAAGAGCGAGGCAAAGCATTGTAAAAGCGTGAGGAAAATGTCAGGAGAGCACCTGGGGACAGTGAGGGAAGCACCATGGCACAGTACTAAGTGCATCAGATACATGGGATCACAGAGGTTAACAAGCTCCCAAAAATCACAACATCAGGTAGAGAAAGAAAATGACTGTAGATGGAACAATCAGGTTACAGCTCAAGAACCGAGAATAGCAGGCACAGTGAAAAGTGATCTGAAATTGTGGAAAGATGGGGGCGAGATTCTCCGTGAATTGGCGCGATGGCCCGAACCCGGCGGAAAAAACGGCACGAATGACTCTGGCATCGGACCCCCCGGAACGTCGCAAATTCTCTGGCTGCGAATGGGCTAGCAGCGGCGTGACGCCATTCGTGACGGCATCACCCATCACAGACGCGCGTGCCGTCAGTGACTCCGCGCAGCGTCGCAGCACAAAGGACGGCCCCACCCACCGCGTCGCAGCACAAAAGACAGCCCCCGCCCCGGAGACCCGTCAAAATGGCCTACCGCTGTGCAGCACCGAGGTTCCAGGAGCAAGACATCGAGGCGCTCCTGGACGCAGTGGAGCAGAGGAGGGAGAGCCTGTACCCTGGACACAGTCGCAGGGTTGCACCACACCTCTGCCGGCACCTGTGGAGGGAGATGGCAGAGGCCGTCAGTACCGTGGCTGTAACAACAAGGACAGGCATCCAGTGTCACAAGAAGATCAATGACCTTGTCAGTGCAGCCAGGGTGAGTGCCCCCTCCACCTCCGATGGGTGGCACAGCCCGAACAACCTACTTGGCTGCACCCACCCATGCAGGCTGCAGTGGCAGGATGGGTTGTGAACTTCTGCCAACATACACACAACCGCTGGTCCGCATGTATATGTCTGCCTAACACTGTTGCCTTTTATCCCTGCCACCCTCTCGCTCCCCCACAGGAGAAGCGCGCTCACAACAACCGGAAGCGTGAGAGGCCTGGAGGGTGTTCACCCGAACTGCGACCACTCACCATCCATGAGGAGAGGGCCCAAGAACTTGCAGGCGGACCCGAAGACCGGGAGGCTGCGGATGTAGAGGTCAGGGGCGCACCACCAAGTGAGACCCCTTCCCCTTCCCCCCTTGCCACAGATCCCCTTCCCCCATATTCCCATTCCCCCATATCTCCCTTCCCCATATCGCCATTCCCCATATGCCCCTTCCCTCATATCTCCCATAACCCCCATCCCCATATCCCCCTTCCCCAATATCCCCTACATCCCCCAGATCCCCCATATTCCTCCTTCCCCCATATCTCCAATATTCTCCAAATCCTCCTTCACCCATATCCCCCATATCCCCCTTTCCCCATATCCCCCATATCCCCTTCCCCATATCCTCCATATTCCCCCTTCCCAAATATCCCCGGTATTCTCCCTTCCCCCATATCTCCCTTCCCCCATATCCCCCATATTCCCCCTTCCCAAATATCCCCGATATTCTCCCTTCCCCCATATCCCCCTTTCCCCATATCCCCCATATCCTCCTTCCCCCATATCCCCCATATCCCTCCTTCCCCCCTATCCCCCTTCCCAGGACACACCTGTCACAATATACATCTATGTATATAATGGAGTGCAGACAGGCAGTGATTGACACCACAGCCCTCCGCCATCTCGTCAGAAAGACGACAGAATTCCAGTGGCTGCCCACTCATGAGAAAGAATAGCGTGAGCTGAAGGCAAAACTCACCACAGCCCCGGTTCTGGCATTTTTTGATCCTACCAAAAAGACCAAAATATCCACTGACGCGAGCCAGGACGGTATTAGGGTGGTGCTCCTCCAACGGGATGACTCCTCCTCCTCGGCCCCAGTTGCGTATGCCTCCAGAGCCATGACGTCCACTGAGCAATGGTACGCTCAGATTGAGAAGGAATGCCTGGACCTCCTAACGGGAATCGACAAGTTTCCCGACTATGTGTATGGCCTCCCAAAATTCGCGGTTGAGACAGACTACAGGCCATTAGTCCACATCATCAAGAAGGACTTAAACAACATGATACCCCGGTTACAACAAATCCTTCTCAAGCTACGCCACTACGATTTTGAACTTGTCTACACGCCAGGCAAAGAACCTATTGTTGCAGATGCCCTTTCCAGGTCAATCACTACACCGTGTGAGTAAACTGACTTCATCTGCCAAATCGATGCGCAGGTGCAATTGTGCGCCTCCAACCTTCCGGCCTCTGATGAGAGGGTCGTTCAAATTCGTGAGGAAACGGCCAAGGATCCTCTGCTCCAGCGGGTGATGCAGCACTTCACGAACGGATGGCAGAAGGGACAGTGTCCCCAGTTTTACAACGTCAAGGACAACCTGATGGTGGTAGACGGCATCCTCATGAAGCTCGACAGAATCGTGATTCCGCAGAGCATGCAAGCTATGGTGCTCGGCCAAATCCATGAGGGTCACCTGGGGGTGGACAAATGTTGCCGCAGAGCTCAGGAGGCAGTCTACTGGCCGGGCATCAGTCAGGTCATTGCCAACACGGTCCTCAACTGCCCTACATGTCAAAAATTTCAGCCAGCTCAACCCAAAGAAACTCTGCAGCAACATGAGATAGTGACCTCCCCATGGTCCAAAGTCGGTGTCGACCTTTTCCACGCCAAGGTGCGTGACTATGTTCTCCTGGTCGACTACTTCTCCAATTACCCTGAAGTGGTGAAACTGTCCGACCTCACGTCGAAGGCGATGATTAAAGCATGCAAATAAACATTTGCCAGGCATGGGATACCACTCACGGTGATGAGTGACAACGGTCCCTGTTTTTACAGCCAGGAATGGTCTGAGTTTGCCCGGCTATTCAACTTTCGTCACGTCGCCTCTAGCCCCCGCTACCCGCAGTCAAATGGAAAGGCCGAGAAAGGGGTCCATATTGTCAAGAGATTACAATGCAAGGCTGCAGACTCAGGCTCCGACTTCAACCTGACGCTGCTGCCATACAGAGCAACCCCACTGTCCACTGGGTTGTCTCCAGCACAAATGCTCATGAATTGCACTCTGTGAACCACGGTTCTAGCCATCCATGTTCCAGACCTTGACTACCTCATGGTCATACAAAAGATGCAGCAGTCTCGGGCCCAACAGAAATTAGCATACGACACTCATGCCACGGATCTCCCTGAACTGGTCCCAAATGATCGTGTTCGTGTGCAACTGCCTGATGGCGGCTGGTCCGCCACAGCTGTGGTGGTCAAGCAAGTGGCCCCGAGATCGTTCCTCATCCACATGGATGATGGCTCCTTCATACGATGCAACAGACGGGCGCTGCGCAGAGTTCCACACCCACCACCCAACCATGATGTCCCGCCTCCCACAATGCATCCTCCGGACGTGCCCAAGCACGAGGCCACCGATCTACCAGCAATCCTGCCAACGTCTGCGACACCCGCATTGGCGGCAGTCCTGCCTATCCAAGTGCAGGCGGCCCCTGATCCACCCTTGAGGCGGTCAACCAGAATTCGTCGCCCGCCACAAAGACTAAACTTATATCCTGAACTTTTGCACAATTTTGTTACTGCATCGTTTTGACCTCTGTAAATATAGTTTCTACCATATCATCAGCCCTATATCTGCACTAGCGACACCGTCCAATGTATATACGTTCATTTTAGCACATTCTGTATATAGTCACGCACATATACACGTCCACACGCACATGCACCTTACTATTTATTATCTGAACACAAACAATGTAAAAAGAAAATGGGGGGAGATGTCATAATATACATCTATGACTATAATGGAGTGCAGACAGGCAGTGATTGACACACAGGATGACCAGTAAGCACACAGAACAGAGCAGCCAATCACCAGACAGGACACAACCACTATAAAGCCAGAGGGCACCCGTTTTCCCGTTCTCTTGGGACCCAGCCTCTGAGACAGTCAGAGCTCGTGAGCTAGCCAGTGCAAACACCATGTGGTAGCTAGTAAGTCTGGTCAGGCTAGTGTCAGGTCTCGATTCAAGTCAGCATAGTGTCAACCCACAGTTGAACATGTATAATAGTTTAGATATTAAATAAAATCGTGTTGCATCTCATCAAGTGTTGGAAGTCTGTCTCTCGCTACACTGCACCAAGTGCAGTCCACATCGACCCAGCCAGCCCAACACATCAACACCTACCCAGGACATACCTACCCAGGACACACCTACCCAGGACACTGATGCACAGGACACTGATGCACAGGACACTGATGCACAGGACACTGATGCCCCAGACACTGACGCACAGGACAGACACACAAGGGATGAATGGACAAGAATCACCACTCCAGGGGACCGTGGACTTCAGGTCGGATGAGGAGCACGACACAACACCACTGCTATCTCTTAGACCCTCCAGAGATACTCACCTCAGTTGGGCACTTTAGCGATGAGGCATCTGGGACGCTAACTGGTGCGCACAACACAGCCGTCGCGATACAACAGGTGGAGGCAGGAGCAGCCGAGGGGCCGGGCGGTCAGAGGGCAGCCCGGCGCAAGCAACCATCTGCTGCCCAGACGGGTCCCGGGTTCCTGGAATTACCACACCTACCCATAGACCCGACGCAGTCACGGAACCAGGGACGACCGAAGGGGGTGACGGCCGATTTGCAGCAGCTGCAGATGCAGGTGCAGGATCTGGGAGTGGTGCCGGTCATGGGTGCCACCCAGGCCAAAACCGCACGGGTGGCATCTGCGGTGGAGGCAATGGGTGCGACGGTGTCAGACGTGGGTTCCGTGCAGGCGGTGTCCGTGGCCCAGGACATGGCTGCCCTCTCACAGGAAGCCATGAGCCAGTGCCAGCAGCAGATCACAGAGGCGCTCAATGCTGTGGCCCAGTCCCAGCAGGCAATGGCCCAGTCTCTGTAGGCCTTTTGCTGAGGGCATCGCCAAGGGCAATTTATCATGGCCAATCCACCTAACCTGCACATCTTTGGACTGTGGGAGGAAACCGGAGCACCCGGAGGAAACCCACGCACACACGGGGAGGACATGCAGACTCCACACAGACAGTAACCCAAGCCGGAATCAAACCTGTGACCCTGGAGCTGTGAAGCAATTGTGCTATCCACAATGCTACTGTGCTGCCCAACTCCATCTACAATTTTGTTGATGACACAACCATAGTGGGTCAGATCTCAAAATATGATGAGTCAGAATACAGGAGGCAGATAGTAAACCTAGTGGCATGGGGTGATGACAACAATCTCTCTCTTAATGCCAGCAAACCTAAAGAGCTGGTCATTGACTTCAGGAAGCAAAGTATTATACACACTCCTGTCTGCATCAATGGCGCTGTGGTGGAGATGATTGACAGCTTCAAATTTCTAGATGTGCACATCACCAATAATCTGTCCTGGTCCACCTACGTTGACGCTACAGCCATGAAAGCACAACAGCGCCTATAGTTCCTCAGGAAACTAAGGAAATTTGGCCTGTCCACATTGATTCTTACCAGCTTTTACAGAAAGCATAGAAAGCATCCTGTCTGGCTGCATTACAGCCTGCTATAGCAACTGCTCGGCCCAAGACAGAAGAAACTACAGAGTCGTGAGCACAGCTCAGTCCATCACCTGAGCCCACCTCCCATCTAATTACTCTTTCACCACCTTGGGAAAGCAGCCAGCATAATCAAAGACCTTCCCACCTGAGTTATTCTCTCTTCCAACTTCTTCCATTGGGCAAAAGACACAAAGCCTGCGAACACTCACTAACAGATTCAAAAACAGCTTTTTCTCTGCTGTGACCAAATTTCTGAATGGCTCTCTTATGGACTGAGCTGATCTCGCTACACTTATTCTCTACGGTGGTTGCACTATACTCTGGCTGTTTCACCCAATGCCTATGCCTATGTATTTATATTGTGTATTTTTCATATGTCCAATTTTTTCATGTATGGAATGATCTGCCTGGACTGTACGCAGAACAATACTTTTCACTGTACCTCGGTACACGTGACAATAGATCTAAATCTAATCTAACAGTGACTGAACTGATCAGCTCAATAGTATTGCCCTGTCGATTTGGAGTAATTTTGAAATGATAAAATGGATCCAGGCACAATACTTTTGGAAATAAAAGGTGCTCTAAAATAAACAAACAAAATGTGTAAATAATTTTTTATTTTTTATTTTTATGTTTTTTTTAGGCTATTATTGTATTGGACAGTAAAGTTACTCCAGTCCTCACGAATGATGAAATAGTGGTTACAGTGTATAATTGAATGTTCAGATGTGGTTGAAGATATAAGACAAAGAGTGGGAAATTATACCACCACATAGGAATATCATTTTGAATATTATTGTCTGGAATTGGAATCAATCACCTGGCACATTTCACGGAAAAATATCAACCTAGACATAAACTGCATTACAGTAAGAGTCGGGAAATTAAAACTGATAGAATTCTCTGTGCTTTTGTCGATATTGAACGATTTTTAAAAATGCATTGAGAGTCTGGTCATCCTCCGAGTCATTCAAACCAGATGGGGGAATGAGCAATGATCTCCAACACTAACCCTCTGTGACCCCCAGGTTTTATAATAACCTGAAATCCCAAGAACGGCATTGTATGTGATATGTTGCGGGATATTGCGTGGAAAAATGTGAGGATGCGGAAGGGCATCGTGAGGATGCGCTGAAGAATGGCTGTCAGACGTGCTCAATTGTTTGACAACAGCACCGTGTGAAACAGTTAACATGGTTCAGGGGAGTGAGAAAACATTTTAAATCAAGGCATTGATATATAATCCATAGAGAAACTAGCTAATGAAACAATCTATCACCCAATCATTCTGCCTGAGGTGTGACTTTAACCCGATTGTTCCTGTGGAGTGTGACTATGATCCTGTAGGAGGTACCAAACTGACTTGATCACTTTGTCTGAAGTGTGCATTCAACCTGCTGATTCCTTAATTAGGACACAAATCTGTCTGCTCCATATCCTTTGCTCAATTTCACTACTTACCCGTTGCTGTTTTGGCCAGCATAGTCACAGGAAAACCTGCAAGAACTCTGAATCTGTGAAAAGATAGTTTTCCTGAATGTACTTCACTGTTATCAAGGGATACAATGAAAACCTGCTTAACGTTTCCATTTGCTTCAGCATTTTTGGCACTGAACACTACAGAATTAACATTTCGCAAATTTCACCAACTGAGGTACATTTTACGATTGCTGTGAGTGTTCCAGCAAAAATTGCAATTGATCTTTGCAGCCCCATCGGGCCTTCTTTTGCTCCAACAATTTTCAAAGTGACAGTCACACCCTGTAGTTATCTCTTTGTGATAACTTTGCTGCATTGTAGACTAATTATTGCCTGTTCTGTAAAGCTAAAATGCAGAAGAACTTTAACAAGTGCCTGCTTCTTACTAAAATTCCAACCCATTAATAATGAGGAAAACTGCAATTGTGTGGATCCTCCTGAACATTTAAATATAAAAATTAGATAAGTGATTCTTCACTTGCTATTTAGCAAACATTCAAGATTGTTTTGAAACTATTGAAGAATTAAAATTTAACACAATACATTGTTTCCTTTCCACCTCCCCTGCAGATTGATTGCAACCAATAGTCCTTTCTCCGCTTGGAAAATCACAGTGCTACAGTTATTTGTTCATATCATTCATTTTGTGTTCCCTGTTGCTATGAAGGGGTAATGGTGATTCTTCTCCTTCAGTCCTTGTGGTGGTCTCGTTCTCACAATGGTAGCAGGAAATTTGACCTGCCTGTGGTTAAAGAATTGCAATATACATTCAAGGCCGGAATGCCGCATTACTTGGAGGTAATGCCAGAGGTGATGACATTCCCATCACTGCTGTGTTTGTCTTTCTTTGTGGCAGAGGTCACGGGGGGGAGAAGATGTTATCAAAATGGCCTTGGTGAATTGTTGTCGTGCATGTTGTGGATTGCAGAGTGCAGCAGTGACGGAGGGAGTGATTACTGAGTCCAGCTGGGACACTGTTTTCAAGGGAACTGCTATGTCGTGGATTGTATTAAACCTCTTGAATACTGTTTGAGTTGCACTGTAATCATAGAATCATAGAATCCCTTCAGTGCAGAAGGAGGCCATTCAGCCTATCGAGTCTGCACAGCCCTCTGAAAGAGCACCCTACCTAGGCCCACTCCCCATCCTACCCCTGTAACTCTGTATCACCACCTAACCTTTTTGGACACTAAGGGACAATTTAGTATGGTCAATCCACCCAACCTGTACAACTTTGGACTGTGGGAGGGAACCGGAGCACCTGGAGGAAACTCACACGAGAACATACGAACGCCATACAGACAGTTAATAATCTCGCCAAGGCCAATCTGCGAACACCATCCCCTTTTATTTACATAACGGGAAAGGCCACAGTCGCGGTTTCCAGCACATTAGCCCAAGTCCGGGGACCTACAGCATACCAGCCTAGATTGAAACTCTCGCTGCACGTTTCCTACTCGACAAGCCGCCCACTCAATAGGGAAATTAATAGTCCACGAAGCACACAGGGAGATCGATTGATGATCCCCATGTCCTTCGTGGTCACCATAACATCCCTCCCTGCCTAAGTCAGTTTTTTCTCCTGTACCTCCGTTACAAGAAAGTCCGTTCTGCCAATTGCCGATTGGTCTGAGGTCAGTCGAGGGTGGCACAGAATTGGTGGTGCAAACTGAATTGGGGACTTTTGTTTCAGAGGGAGTGGCAAAGATTTACTGACACGGGTTCCTCTTCGGGGTCCACTTCAGACGGGGCACCTATTTTCGTTGCTCCCATCTCAGAGACCATGGGCACAATTTAGTTGCACTGATAGAAATAAAGGGATATCATATAAGAACATAAGAACATAAGAACTAGGAGCAGGAGTAGGCCATCTGGCCCCTCGAGCCTGCTCCGCCATTCAATTAGATCATGGCTGATCTTTTGTGGACTCAGCTCCACTTTCCGGCCCGAACACCATAACCCTTAATCCCTTTATTCTTCAAAAAACTATCTATCTTTACCTTAAAAACATGTAATGAAGGAGCCTCAACTGCTTCACTGGGCAAGGAATTCCATAGATTATGGGATTATGGAGACATGGTGACCAAGGATGAGAATTAAACATTGAGGGCTATTCAATTGTTAGGAAGGACAAACAGAAAGGAAAAGGTGGTGGAATTGCATTGTTGATTAAATAAATTATTCATACAATATTGAAAAAAGATACTAGGGTGAAGATGATGTGGAATCTGTCTGGGTCGAGGTGAGAAACATCAAGGGGCAAAAAACATTTATTGGGGTGGTATACAGACCACCAAACTGCAGTGGATAAAGTCAGCATGGATTTACGAAAGGAAATAATGCTTGACAAATTTACTAGAATTCTTTCAAGATGGAACTTGTAGAGTTCACCAGGGAGAACCGGTGGATGTGGTTTATTAAGACTTTCAGAAGGCTTTCGACAAGGTCTCAAACAGCAGGTTAATATGTAAAGTTAAAGCGCATGGGATTGCGGGTAGTGTTTTGTGGTGGATCGAAAGGGCAGCACGGTAGCATTGTGGATAACACAATTGCTTCACAGCTCCAGGGTCCCAGGTTCGATTCCCGGCTTGGGTCACTGTCTGTGCAAAGTCTGCACATTCTCCCCGTGTGCGCGTGGGTTTCCTCCGGCTGCTCTGGTTTCCTCCCACAGTCCAAATATGTGCGGGTTAGGTGGATTGGCCATGATAAATTGCCCATAGTGTCCGAAATTGCCCTCAGTGTTGGGTGGGGTTACTGGGTTATGGGGATAGGGTGGAGGTGTGGACCTTGGGTAGGGTGTTCTTTCCAAGAGCTGGTGCAGACGTGATGGGCCGAATGGCCTCCTTCTGCACTGTAAATTCTGTGATGATTCTATTCTCTTCTGAAAGCTGGTTAGCAGACAGGAAGCAAAAGTTGGAATAAATGGGTCTTTTTTTGATTGGTAGGCAATTGCGAGTGGGGTACCACAGGGATCTGTGCTTGAACCCCAACTGTTCATATTATATATTATTGATTTGGATGAGGGAACTAAATGTATTATCTCCAAATTTGCAGATGATACAACGTTGGGTGGAAGGGTGAGCTGTGAGGAAGTGCAGAGATGCTTCAGCGGGATTTGGACAGGCTGAGTGAGAGGGCACATGCATGATAGATGCTGTAGAACGTGGATAAATGTGAGGTTGCCCGTTTCGGTGGCAAAAATAGGAAGGCAAATAGGAAGGCAGCACAGTAGCACAGTGGTTAGCACTGTTGCTTCACAGCACCAGGGTCCCACGTTCGATTCCCGGCTTGGGTCACTGTCGATGGGGAGTCTGCATGTTCTTCCCATATCTGTGTGGGTTTCCTCCAGATGCTCCGGTTTCCTCCCACAAGTCCTGAAAGATGTGCTTGTTAGGTGAATTGGACATTCTGAATTCTCCCTCTGTGTACCCAAACAGGCGCCGGAGTGTGGCGACTGGGGGATTTTCACAGTAACTTAATTGCAGTGTTAATGTAAGCCTACTTGTGACAGTAATAAAGATTATTATTGTTGGACAATTATTTGAATGGGTGTAAATTCAGAGAGGTGGATACTCAGTAAGACCTTGGTCTCCTCGTGCATCAGTCGCTGAATGTAAATGTGCAGATACAGCAGGTAGTAAAGAAGACCTTCATGGTGAGAGGATTTGAGTATAGGAATAAAGATGTTTTACTACAATTGTATAGGGCATTGCTGAGGCCACACTGGAATATTGTATGCAGTTTTGGTGTCCTTATATGAGGAAGGATGTTCTTGCTATGGAGGGGAGTGCAGCAATGGTTTATCAGGCTGATTCCTGGGATGGCAGGACTGTCATTTGAGGAGAGACTAAATCGGTTAGGATTATATTCATTGAGGTTTAGAAGGGTGAGAGGGGATCTCATAGAAATTTACAAAATTCTAGCAGGATTAGACAGGATCGATTGAGAAAGAATATTCCCGATGGTGGGGGAGTCCAGAATTACGCGTCATAGTTTGATGATAAGAGGTAAACCTTTTAGGACTGAGGTGAGGAGAAATTTCTTCACCCAGAGTGTGGTGAATCTGTGGAATTTGCTATCACAGAAAGCAGTTGAGACCAAAATGTTGTGTAATTTCAAGAAGGAATTAGATATAGCTCTTGGGGCTAAAGGGATCAAGGGATATGGGGGGAAGGCGTGATCATGGTATTGAACTTGGTGCTCAGCTATGATCATAATGAATGGGAGAGCAGGCTCGAAGGCAGGCTCGAAGGGCAGAATGGCCTCCTCTTGCTTCTATTTTCTATGTTTCTATGTTAACTGTAAAAACATTCTCTGTGCAGTTTTGGGCACATTTAGCGTGGTGTTTCTCAGTGGCTACAGTGCCGAGAAACACGTTGCTATTCAACGGCACTTTGCCGGTTTTCTGCTGTCAGGGATTGCCTCTCCTCCGAGGCCGCACCTAGAGTAATTTCATACTAGTGAGTTTCCCGTCACTGTTTGACCCCTCACCCCCCTCTCCTCCCAACCTACAGGAACGCCCCCTCATCCTCCAGCACCTCATAAGGTCCCCCCAGGCCCGTTCCCTGGCAGTGCCAACCTGGCACCCAGGCACCTTGACACTGCCACCCTGGCACCCTGGCAGTGCATCCTGGGCATCCTGACAGCACCAGGATATCACTGCCAAGGTACCCAGGTGACACTGCAGGTTTTCAGGCTGCTCGTGTCAAAGTGGCCGGGTGCCAGAGGGAGTGCCAGGGTGCCACCATGCCCCATTCCCTCTCAGGTTGTTTTTTCATCTCCGTTTTAAAGGTCCACAGTATAATTTGGCTAAGTATGAGGTTATTCATTTTGGAAGCAAAAACAGGAAGGCAGATTACGACCTGAATGGTTGTAAATTGGGAATGTGCAGCGGGACCTGGGTGTCCATGTGCACCAGTCGCTGAAGGTAGGACATAGAACAGAAAACATTACAGCGCAGTACAGACCCTTAGGCCCTCGATGTTGCGCCGACCTGTGAAACCACTCTAAAGCCCATCTACACTACTCCCTTATCATCCATATATTTATCCAATGACCATTTAAATGCCCTTAATGTTGGCAAGTCCCCTACTGTTGCAGGCAGGGCATTCCACGTCCTTACTACTCTCTGAATAAAGAACCTACCTCTGACATCTGTCCTATATCTATCTCCCCTCAATTTAAAGGTATGACCCCTCGTGCTATCCATCACCATCCGAGGAAAAAGGCTCTCACTGTCCACCCTATCTAATCCTCTGATCATCTTGTATGCCTCAATTAAGTCACCTCTTAACCTTCTCTCTAACGAAAACAGCCATAAGTCCCTCAGCCTTTCCTCATAAGATTTTCCCTCCATAGCAGGCAACATCCTGGTAAATCTCCTCTGCACCCGTTCCAATGCTTCCACATCCTTCATATAATGTGGCGACCAGAACTGCACGCAATACTCCAAATGCGGCCGCACCAGAGTTTTGTACAGCTGCAACATGACCTAATGGCTCCGAAACTCAATCCCTCTACCAATAAAAGCTGACACACAATACACCTTCTTAATAACCCTATCAACTTGGGTGGCAACTTTCAGGGATCTATGTACATGGACACCGAGATCTCTCTACTCATCCACACTACCAAGAATCTTACCATTAGCCCAGTACTCTGCCTTCCTGTTACTCCTTCCAAAATGAATCACCTCACACTTTTCTGCATTTAACTCCATTCGCCATCTCTCAGCCCAGCTCTGCAGTTTATCTATGTCCCTCTGTAACCTGCAACATCCTTCCACACTGTCCACAACTCCACCGACTTTAGTGCCATGTGCACATTTACTCACCCATCCTTCTACGCCCTCCTCCAGATCATTTATAAAAATGCCAAACAGCAGTGGCCCCAAAACAGATCCTTGTGGTACACCACTAGTAACTGAACTCCAGGCTAAACATTTCCCATCAACCACCACCCTTTGTCTTCTTCCAGCTAGCCAATTTCTGATCCAACTGCTAAATCACCCTGAATGCCATGCCTCCGTATTTTCTGCAATAACCTACTGTGGGGAACCTTATTAAATGCTTTACTGAAATCCATGTACACCACATCAACTGCTTTACCCTCGTCCACCTGTTTTGTCACTTTTTCAAAGAACTCAATAAGGTTTGTGAGGCATGACCTACCCTTCACAAAACCGTGTTGACTATCCCTAATCCTTTCTAGGTGATTATAAATCCTATCTCTTATAAACCTTTCCAAGACTTTGCCCACAACAGAAGGCTCACTGGTCTATTGTTACCGGAGTTGTCTCTACTCCCCTTCTTGAACAAGGGGACAACATTTTCTATCCTCTAGTCTTCTGGCACTATTCCTGTAGACAATGACAACATAAAGATCAAAGCCAAAGGCTCAGCAATCTCCTCCCTAGCTTCCCAGAGAATCCTAGGATAAATCCCATCTGGCCCAGGGGACTTATCTATTTTCACACTTTCCAGAATTGCTAACACCTCCTCCTTATGAACCTCAAGCATGCTGGTGCAGCAGGTGGTAAAGAGGCTAATGGTATGTTGGCCTTTATTGCAAGAGGTTACGAGTATAGAAGCAGGCATGTGTTGCTGCAATTGTACAGGGCCTTGGTGAGGCCACACTTGGAGCATTGTGTGCAGTTTTGGTCTCCTTCTTTGAGGAAGGATGTTCTTGCTCTCGAGGAAGTGAAGCAAAGGTTTACCAGACTGATTCCAGGGATGGCGGGACTGTCATATGAGGAGAGATTGACTAGGTTGGGATTGTTCTCGCTGGAGTTTAGAAGAATGAGGGGGGATCTCATAGAGACTTATAAACTTCTAACAGGATTAGACAGGGTAGATGCAGGGAAGATGTTACCAATAATGGGTGTGGCCAGAACCAGGGGTCACAGCCTGAGGATTCAGGGTAAACTGTTTCAGACAGAGATAAGGAGACATTTCTTCACACAAAGAGTGGTGAGCATGTGGAATTCATTCCCACAGGAAGTAGTTGATGTTAAAAGTTTGAATATAGTCAAGAGGCAGCTGGATATAGCACTTGGGGAGAATGGGATCAAAGGTTATGGGGAGAAAGCAGGATTAGGCTATTGAGTTGGATGATCAGGCATGATCGCAATGAAAGGCGGAGCAGGCTTGACAGGCCAAAAGGCCTCCTCCTGCTCCTATCTTCTATGTATCTACACCACCCGTTCCACCAACCCATTTGACGACGGGTGAAAAGGTGCTTTTCTGATGTGTCTGATGCCATCGGATAACATACTGGCGAAGGCAGTGGCATAATCGGAAACCAGGATTTCTGGTATTCAGTGTGTGCAGAAACTCTTGTTTCTCCATTGTCGTTTGGGAGACAGTGAAGCTCATATGGTGCATCTCCAACTATTTGGGGTGTGCATCTCCCAGGATCAAAAGCCTGGTACCCATAAAAGGCCCAGAAAGGACTGTGTGTACTCATACTCATGGCCTGCCAGGCCACTCCCATGGATGGAGGGAGGCTCAGGGAGGGAGATTTTGATTCTCCTGGCATAGATTGCACCGTCTCACCAAATGCGTGATGTCTGAGTCAAGATTGGGGCAACAGGATTGTAGCTCCTGACGAGTGTTATCATTTAAATACTCCAGGGTGTTCATTATATAGTTCCATAAGTATTGGGTGCTGCCCTAGGCAAGTGACAACGACTCAGGACCGCCAGTAAATTATAGCGACCTCAAAACTGGGCTCATCTTTCTTAGTCAGATAAGGATTAATTTCTTCTCAGGGTTGTCCTCGAAATCCACCATTCAGGATCATGTATTTTAGTTTTGACAGATTTGGCGCTTTCTGCCTCCAAGTCTTTGTTTGCCTTGTGGACAATGGCAATGTCTTTGAAATGTTTAGGGTCATCGCGACGTCTTCCAATTCTGGTGAAGGATTTGTTCTTGTGAGCAGTGGGAGGCGGTTTGGGGGCAGTGCTCTAAAAGCCATTCATAAGCTGCAGGACATAGGTTACACAGCCGAATGCTGGCCAGAGGTATCGCAGAATCACTGAATTTACAGTACAGAAGGAGGAAACTCGGCCCATCGACTCTGCACTGGGCCCTGGAAAGAACACCCCACCCAAACCCACACTTCCAACCCATTCCCATAACCCAGTAACCCCACCTAATCGTTTTGGACACGAAGGGCAATTTAGCATGGCCAATCTACCTAACCTGCACATCTTTGAATGGTGGGAGGAAACAGGAGCATCCGGAGGAAACCCACGCAGACATGGGGAGAAAGTGCAAACTCCACACAATCACCCGACGCCATAATTGAACCTAGGACCTTGGTGCTGTGAGGCAGCAGTGCTAACCACTGTGCCACTTTCTTTAAACAGTCCCAATAAGGGTTCGTAGTCGGTTATTATTATCAAACACCTACTGTAGATGTGCTGGTGGAATGTTTTACACGAAACACATCCTCCAAGCCCTTGTTCTTGATTTGAGAATATCCCTGGTCGGCATGCGGGAGGGTCTTGGATGCTTGTGTGATAGGCCTCTCCATGCTCTCTTTCCAGTGGTGTGAAAGTATCACCCAAACCTTGTAAGGGGAAGCTTCCAATGTCAAAATTAGTTCCGTCGTAGTGTTAAAAATGGGCTAATAATTTGGATGATAGCAATTGTTGGTTAACTCTATTGAAAGCATCCACGTTTGGCGCCTTCCAAGATCACCTTTGATACTTTTGTAGTACGGCGTGCCAGGGGGTCAGTAAGGAGGCCAAATTTGGTATGAATTTCCCTTAATAATTTACTAATCCTGGGAAGCATATTAACTCTGTGGCATTTCTTGCAGCTGGTGCTTCCTGATAACCTTTACTTGTCCTCTACCGGATGTAGATCTGTTCTATCCACCCAATAGACCAAGTAGATCACTTAATTTGTTTGATAAACATATTTTTCCCTCTTCAGGTGTAACCCAGCTCTCAAGAATTTCTTTAGAACCTTTTCTAGGTTTGTCAAATGCTCCCATTCTGAAGTCCTCATGACCAGGATATCATCGAAGTACACCACCACTTTGGGTAACTCTTGGAGTGTGTTTCTATGCTCCATTGGAATATGGTGCAAGCTAATGAGACCGCAAAGGGCAAGTGAGTGTACTCATATAGGCCCTTGTGTGTGTTGATTGTAACATAACGGGAAGGCTCGTCTAATTCAAGTTGATAATTCAGGGGCCTCACGGTAGCATGGTGGTTAGCATCAATGCTTCACAGCTCCAGGGTCCCAGGTTCGATTCCCGGCTGGGTCACTGTCTGTGTGGAGTCTGCACGTCCTCCCCGTGTGTGCGTGGGTTTCCTCCGGGTGCTCCGGTTTCCTCCCACAGTCCAAAGATGTGCGGGTTAGGTGG
This sequence comes from Scyliorhinus canicula, assembly GCF_902713615.1. Classification (NCBI taxonomy): domain Eukaryota; kingdom Metazoa; phylum Chordata; class Chondrichthyes; order Carcharhiniformes; family Scyliorhinidae; genus Scyliorhinus; species Scyliorhinus canicula. The sequence continues at coordinate 48,404,704 of NC_052151.1, read as the reverse complement.
ATTGGCCATGCTAAATTGCCCGTAGTGTAAGGTTAATAGGGGGATTGTTGGGTTACGGGTATACGGGTTACGTGGGTTTAAGTAGGGTGATCATTGCTCGGCACAACATCGAGGGCCGAAGGGCCTGTTCTGTGCTGTACTGTTCTATGTTCTATGTTCTATAGGCGTGGTCATATCCAACTTAGTGAATGTCTGGCCAGTTGCTAACTGGTTCTATAGGTGTTTGATTTGAGGCATGAGGCATCTATCTAGCTTGGTAACCCAATTGACCATTAGTTTGTCATCTCCACACAGGTGGGCCTATTTGTCCGATTTAAGGACAGCGTTGACAGATGCGGCCCCCTCTGGGACCCATGTAGGCCTTATTATGCCTAGACTTTCCAGGCCACCTCCTCATACCCAATAGGGAGTATAGAACAGGTCTCACTCTAAAATATTTAGGTGTAACATCAGGATTGACATAAATCTTGGCTTTGGCTCCTCTTATTTTCCCAAGTCCTTCCTGGAAAACGTCAGGGTTTTTGCTGCTGACTTCATACAGTCCTCCCATGCCCAGCCTGAAGATCTCCAACCAGTTCACCATGATCCACTGGAGCCAATCTCGCCTCATTAGGCTTGGTCCTTTCCCCCACACAACGATGGGCTGATTACTGTCTGTAACTCACTAAAGTCATTGTAGTGCCCTTTATTTGTATGGTTCTCCTGTGTAGATGGTGAGTCTGGCCTAATGTCTTCTAAGCTCAAGATTTCAATACCAGTTAGGAGGTGATCATATGCCTGCTCCCTGATAACGGAGACCAGAGTTCTCGAGTCCACCTCCATTGTCAATGGATGACCCTTTACCAGCAGTTCCACCATTGTTGGGGTGACCTTGGTCACTATGATGTGGTTTAATGCCTTTCTACCTTTTTCTGGGAGTGGGTGTGCCTGCATGGCTTGGGCCAGTGCTGGCCTTGTCTTCTTCCCTGAACAGCACGCATTTAGCCTATTCCTATCATTTCATTTTGTCTCTGCGCTTTTGCAATAGTCCATCATCTGGCATCTGCAACTTTCTGGAGTATGTCTCACAGTCTTGGGACTGTGATTACATTTTCTTGCCTGCTGGGCGATGTAAGTTGTCGTCCAATATTATAAAGAACAAAGAATAAAGAAAAGTGCAGCACAGGGACAGACCCTTTGGCCTCCAAGCCTGCGCCGACCATGATGCCCGTCTAAACTAAAATCTTCTCCACTTCCGGGGTCCGTATCCCTCTATTCCCATCCTATTCATGTATTTGTCAAGATGCCCCTTAAACATCACTATCGTCCCTGCTTCCACCACCTCCTCCGGCAGCAAGTTCCAGGCACCCACTACCCTCGGTGTAAAAAGCTTAATTCGGACATCTCCTCTAAACCTTGCCCCTCACACCTTAAACCTATGCCCCCTAGTAATTGACCCCTTTACCCTGGGGAAAAGCCTCTGACTATCCACTCTGCCTATGCCCCTCATAATTTTGTAGACGTCTATCAGGTCACCTCTCAACCTCCTTCATTCCAGTGAGAACAAACCAAGTTTATTAACCTCTCCTCATAGCTAATGCCTTCCATACCAGACAACATCCTGGTAAATCTCTTCTGCAATTGTAATGGACTATCTGACATCTTACTTACACAAGCGCCCTCAGTTTAAGCGCTCCTCCCCTTAATTGATGGACATTGCTGTTTCACACCACTTGCCGCGCCTGAGCCCGTTTTTTTGCCTTTTCCAATGATAGAGCTATTTCAATGGCTTTTTAAAAACTTTTGGTTGAGTTCTGCCAATAATTGTTTTTGGGTTGTCAAGTTTTTATTCCGCTTACCAACCTGTCTTGTAACATTTCATTTAGGGATGGTGCAAATTCACATTGTTTTGCCAATTTTCATAATCTGGCCCAACGTTTGGTGACAGGTTCCCCCAAAATTCTCCCTGCTGTGTTAAAGTGAGATCTCTGGAGTCTAACACAAGTCTTCCGATCAAAATGGTTTCTTCCCAAGTCTACTAACTCATCAAATGTTTACGAGTCAGCGGCATCTGGATAAGTCAGGCTTTTTATCATGTTGAATGTTGGAGCCCGGCAGGCTGTCAGTAAGGTCACTTCCCGCTTTTCACCTCTCTCAATGTTATTAGCCTGTAAGAAGTAACATGTGAGTTCTGTGTATTGGGCCCAGTCTTCTCTGCTTACATCATCGGGTTCAAGTTTACCGAAGCGAGGCTTTTCTTTTCTTACCGGTAAAGCTGCTTGTGTTTGACAATGCATGTTCCTGGGAGAAAAAGCTTGTTTACTTCTCATCACCAATGTAATAATCTCGCCAAGGCCAGTCTTCTGACACCATACTCTTTTATTTACATAACGGAAAGGTCCGCATCCAGGGCTTGCATCCGTAAGTCCAACCTCCCCAACCTACAGGATACCGGCCTGGGTTGAAGCAGCGGGTTTTAAACTTCCATTGCTGGTTTCCCATTGGGTGAGCTCCCACCCACCCAATAGGGAAAATCATACCCAATGGGGAGATTTATTGATGATTCCCCCATGCCCTTTATGGCCACCATTACATGCACCCATCCAGGTGAAAGCGTGGGTATTCCTAGTTTGAGCTTTGCAAACGCTGGAGGGCAATTGAATGATGAGAAAATAAGCCCCTAATCACAGCCTACCCAGCCTCTGTCGGTACAGTGTTGATATAACTGGTGCAGTTCAACTTCTGGTCAATGCTAACCTGCCACTGATTTATGAATGGATTCGATGATGGTGTTGTTAAAGAGCCATTAAAGAATTGCTAATCTAATTTTTTTAAAGTTCAGGAGAACTACAAAATTGTGTTTCTTGTCATTATTGATATTAGAATCATGAAGAGAGGTGGGTGGGCTTTCTCTTGCTCGTCATTACCTGGCACTCATTTGACATGCATGTCAACTCAAGCCTGGATATTAGCCACCTTTACGTTGTTACATGTGGCCTTGTTATCAGGTATGACTCCAGACACTGGAAAGTTGTCCCATCAACAACAGGGGTAAAACCTTACGTTCCCTGAGAGCAAATTTGCAGGGAGGGGGGTGTCCATTAAATTCCATGGATGGTTTCCCACCAAGCTCTCTGTCTTTCTGCAATTTGATGGTGCAAAGGGAGGTCAAGAACAGTCTGACAGCCATGCTGACCTCTTGCATGGCAGGAAGGCAACCCCCACCATCCTGAAAATCCAGTTTTCCAAGGTCTCCAACACACTGGGTTGGATGTGGAAGCAAACTCTCTTCTCCTCTCTTTTCTCTCGCATCAGCGCTTTCATTTAAATCAAATCTCTCAGGAGATGTGCATATTGCACCCATTCACATCTCATAATTGCATTGAGCTCCTATAATGAGCAGAAGACACCTGTTTGCATATTTTAAAATAGGCTGGCTCCTTCAGGCAGGTTCTCTAACAGCCCATTCTCACCACAGAACGTAAGAGGGAGCGGCCATATTGGGGACTGCGAAGATTGCCATTGAGGGTCTTGCGGTGCTTCACTCCTGCCTGGTGAAGGGTCTGCAAATCAGTTGCTATGTGTAGATACTCTTCTACCTGTAACTGGTTAGATCACAACCAGAATATTACATAGAACATAGAACATAGAACGATACAGCGCAGTACAGGCCCTTCGGCCCTCGATGTTGCACCGACATGGAAAAAATCTAAAGGCCATCTAACCTACACTATGCCCTTATCATCCATATGCTTATCCAATAAATTTTTAAATGCCCTCAATGTTGGCATGTTCACTACTGTTGCAGGTAGGGCATTCCACGGTCTCACCACTCTTTGCGTAAAAAACCCACCTCTGACCTCTGTCCTATATCTATTACCCCTCAATTTAAGGCTATGTCCCCTCGTACTAGCCACCTCCATCCGCGGGAGAAGGCTCTCGCTGTCCACCCTATCTAACCCTCTGATCATTTTGTATGCCTCTATTAAGTCACCTCTTAACCTTCTTCTCTCTAACGAAAACAACCTCAAGTCCATCAGCCTTTCCTCATAAGATTTTCCCTCCATACCAGGCAACATCCTGGTAAATCTCCTCTGCACCCGTTCCAAAGCTTCCACGTCCTTCCTATAATGAGGCGACCAGAACTGTACGCAATACTCCAAATGCGGCCGTACTAGAGTTTTGTACAACTGCAACATGATCTCATGGCTCCGGAACTCAATCCCTCTACCAATAAACGCCAACACACCATAGGCCTTCTTCACAACCCTATCAACCTGGGTGGCAACTTTCAGGGATCTATGTACATGGACACCGAGATCCCTCTGCTCATCCACACTACCAAGAATTTTACCATTAGCCAAATATTCCGCATTTCTGTTATTCTTTCCAAAGTGAATCACCTCACACTTCTCCACATTAAACTCCATTTGCCACCTCTCAGCCCAGCTCTGCAGCTTATCTATGTCCCTCTGTAACCTGCAACATCCTTCCGCACTGTCTACAACTCCACCGACTTTAGTGTCGTCTGCAAATTTACTCACCCATCCTTCTGCGCCCTCCTCTAGGTCATTTATAAAAATGACAAACAGCAACGGCCCCAGAACAGATCCTTGTGGTACGCCACTCGTAACTAAACTCCATTCTGAACATTTCCCATCAACTACCACTCTCTGTCTTCTTTCAACTAGCCAATTTCTGATCCACATCTCTAAATCACCCTCAATCCCCAGCCTCCGTATTTTCTGCAATAGACGACCGTGGGGAACCTTATCAAACGCTTTACTGAAATCCATATACACCACATCAACTGCTCTACCCTCGTCTACCTGTTCAGTCACCTTCTCAAAGAACTCGATAAGGTTTGTGAGGCACGACCTACCCTTCACAAAACCATGCTGACTGTCCCTAATCATATTATTCCTATCTAGATGATTATAAATCGTATCTTTTATAATCCTCTCCAAGACTTTACCCACCACAGACGTTAGGCTCACCGGCCTATAGTTACCGGGGTTATCTCTACTCCCCTTCTTGAACAAAGGGACCACATTTGCTATCCTCCAGTCCTCTGGCACTATTCCTGTAGCCAATGATGACCTAAAAATCAAAGCCAAAGGCTCAGCAATCTCTTCCCTGGCTTCCCAGAGAATCCTAGGATAAATCCCATCCGGCCCCGGGGACTTATCTATTTTCACCTTGTCCAGAATTGCCAACACTTCTTCCCTACGCACCTCAATGCCATCTATTCTAATAGCCTGGGTCTCAGCATTCTCCTCCACAATATTATCTTTTTCTTGAGTGAATACTGACGAAAAGTATTCATTTAGTATCTCGCTTATCTCCTCAGCCTCCACACACAACTTCCCACCACTGTCCTTGACTGGCCCTACTCTTACCCTAGTCATTCTTTTATTCCTGACATACCTATAGAAAGCTTTTGGGTTTTCCTTGATCCTACCTGCCAAAGACTTCTCATGTCCCCTCCTTGCTCGTCTCAGCTCTCTCTTTAGATCCTTCCTCGCTTCCTTGTAAATATCAAGCGCCCCAACTGAAACTTCACGCCTCATCTTCACATAGGCCTCCTTCTTCCTCTTAACAAGAGATTCCACTTCTTTGGTAAACCACGGTTCCCTCGCTCGACCCCTTCCTCCCTGCCTGACTGGTACGTACTTATCAAGAACATGCAATAGCTGTTCCTTGAACAAGCTCCACATATCCAGTGTGCCCAACCCTTGCAGCCTACTTCTCCAACCAACACATCCTAAGTCATGTCTAATGGCATCATAATTGCCCTTCCCCCAGCTATAACTCTTGCCCTGCGGGGTATACTTATCCCTTTCCATCACTAACGTAAAGGTCACCGAATTGTGGTCACTGTTTCCAAAGTGCTCACCTACCTCCAGATCTAACACCTGGCCTGGTTCATTACCCAAAACCAAATCCAATGTGGCCTCGCCTCTTGTTGGCCTGTCAACATATTGTGTCAGGAAACCCTCCTGCACACATTGTACAAAGAATGACCCATCTAATGTACTCGAACTATATCTTTTCCAGTCAATATTTGGAAAGTTAAAGTCTCCCATAACAACTACCCTGTTACTTTCGCTCTTTTCCAGAATCATCTTCGCCATCCTTTCCTCTACATCCCTAGAACTATTAGGTGGCCTATAGAAAACTCCCAACAGGGTGACCTCTCCTTTCCTGTTTCTAACCTCAGCCCATACTACCTCAGAAGGAGAGTCCCCATCTAGCATCCTTTCCGCCACCGTAATACTGTCCTTGACTAGCAGCGCCACTCCTCCCCCTCTTTTGCCCCCTTCTCTGAACTTACTAAAACACCTAAACCCCGGAACCTGCAACAACCATTCCTGTCCCTGCTCTATCCATGTCTCTGAAATGGCCACAACATCGAAGTCCCAGGTACCAACCCATGCTGCCAGTTCCCCTACCTTATTTCGTATACTCCTGGCATTGAAGTAGACACACTTCAAACCACCTACCTGAACACTGGCACCCTCCTGCGAAGTCAAATCTGTGCTCCTGACCTCTATACTCTCAATCTCCCGTACCCTAAAACTACAATCCAGGTTCCCATGCCCCTGCTGAATTAGTTTAAACCCCCCCAAAGAGCACTAACAAATCTCCCCCCCAGGATATTGGTGCCCCTCAGGTTCAGATGTAGACCATCCTGTCTATAGAGGTCCCACCTTCCCCAGAAAGAGCCCCAGTTATCCAGAAATCTGAATCCCTCCCGCCTGCACCATCCCTGTAGCCACGTGTTTAATTGCTCTCTCTCCCTATTCCTCATCTCACTATCACGTGGCACGGGCAACAACCCAGAGATAACAACTCTGTTTGTTCTCGCTCTGAGCTTCCATCCTAGCTCCCTAAAGGCCTGCCTGACATCCTTGTCCCCTTTCCTACCTATGTCGTTAGTGCCAATGTGGACTACGACTTGGGGCTGCTCCCCCTCCCCCTTAAGGACCCGGAAAACACGATCCGAGACATCACGTACCCTTGCACCTGGGAGGCAACATACCAAACGTGAGTCTCTCTCGCTCCCACAAAATCTCCTATCTGTGCCCCTGACTATTGAGTCCCCAATTACTAATGTTCTACTCCTTTCCCCCCTTCCCTTCTGAGCAACAGGGACAGACTCCGTGCCAGAGGCCCGTACCCCATGGCCCCCACTTTAGGAGGGAGGGATGGGTACTTGAGACAGTGTAAAGGAAATTTACTGGAATGGTTCCAAGGATGAGGAATTCTCACAACAATGTCAAGTTGGAGATGCTGAGGTTAATATCCTTGGAGTGAAGGTTTTATAGAGCTGTACAAAAATACGATAGGTTTGGATAAGGTAGACAAGGAAAAACCTGTTCCCATTAGCTTATGGCACCAGGAGTAGGGGACATAGCGTTAATGTTTTGGGCAATATAAGGTAATACACATGGAATCTGCTGCCCATGAAGGTGGTGGAAAAAAAGACAATCAATCAAATCAAATTGAAGGGACACTTGAGAAAATAAACTTACAGGACTTCAGAGTGGGGGAATGGGACTAATTGGTTTGCTCCATGGGGAGCTGACATGGTCTTGATGGGCTGAATAGCCTCCTTTTGCACCCTAAATGACTCAATTAATCTAGAAGAACCTTGGTATCAAGCTTGTGTTCTCTGTGCTTGAAGGCCTGATAAACTTCTGAAAGCCTGATGAATTCTATGATTCTATGAAACTTAACCCTTATAATCTCTGAGAAGAAACTGTTTCTGGCAGAATCAGCACTGAGGTCACTTTGTTACCTGAAAGCTATGTCATGGCTGAAGGCAAGCGCAGCTCTTAGATGCCATGGCAATGAAAATAAAATCAGCTGAAGCCACATTTCAAACAGCAGAAAATAGACACAGTGGAAGCTGAAGGGGAAAAAGATGTAATCGGCAGTAAGGATGGAATCAAGTGTGAACCGGGACTATTGCTCTCATTTCTAATGCCTGGTGAGACACCAAATGGAATACTTACATTTGATCTCAACAGGCCAGGAATTTCTGTAAGTTAAAAACTGCTGGGGTGAAACAAAAATTCTTAAACATAAACAGGGTTAGGAATGAAACGAAAGGCAGCAGTCAATCTCAAAGGGAAACCTATTCCCATTTAGTCAATCGGCTGGTGGGATCCCTTGCAAATGTTCTCTGGCTCACCATTGTGTAATGAGTGGATAAAATACTTGGAAAACCTTGCCGAGAGACAAACACAAACCTGGATAGGAGTATGGAGCATAAAATGTTAGTCTGCAGCTCCAGCAGGTGATTTGGAAGGCAAATGGAATATTGCCGTTTATTGCAAGGGGAGTGGAATATAAAAGCCGTGAAGTTTTACTGCAGCTGTGCAGTGCCCTGGTGAGACCACATCTGGAATACTGTAAAGGCATTCAAAGCAGTTCAGAGAAGGTTCGCTTGACTCATTCCTGGGATGAGGGGCTTGCCTTGCGTAGAAAGGTTGAGCAGGTTGGACCGAAACTCAATGGAGTTTAGAAGAATGAGATTTGATCTCATTGAAATGTAGAAGATCCTGAGGGCATTAGATAGGGTCGACACCAGAAGGATACTTCCCCTTGTGGGAGAGATAAGAACTGGAGTAATGTTATGAACAGCAAGATGGAGTTGAGACCAGAACCATGATCATATTGAAGGCGGAATTATGGTTGAACGACTAAATAGACTACTCCTGCTCCGAAGTCTTTTGTCCCCTTTGTTACTAAATTCACGGAACACAATAGAGTTCATTCATTTAATAGATTATAAATCACGTTCAGCCAACTTTCTATGTTTGTTACTCTGGCAAGGTTCCCATCAGCAATATAAGGTCAGCGATTACATCTATTTATTGTTGTGTACTTTCATTATGTTGGGAATAATGGTCCCAGAAGGAAGAAACAGCAACCACAGGGAAATAAAAAGACTGATCTAAACTGGTCTTGTACACTTTACAATACAACATCAGTAAAATGGTAAGAATTTAACTAGTAAGAATACCAGTTAGAATTGTTTTTCCTTCTGACGGCAGAAGGGCAGGGAGACACAGAAATAGAATAGGGAAACATCCGGTTAACCATAAAACTGCTGGATAGAGACACTTGGGCCTTTGAATTGGTGTTCGCCCATGAGTGCAATATATGCTGCTGACATGTGAAGCTTTTAGCCTGGAGCAGTAAATGTGAGAACGTATTCCAATGTGGTCAAAGATTATGCTGGTGAGCGAAAATACAATATGGAACTGCCTAACTTGTCAGCACATCTCCTGTGCTGCAGTGGAGTTTACACCATTTTATAACAGGTGCTTTCATACGCCATGTAATTCACAATGTGCTCTCCAATGAGGTAATCTCTGTAGCATTTCCCTCAGGCTACCTTCAATTTCCTTGGCCAAACCATGAATTCCTTCAGGAAAACCTCAGAAAAAGACTGGAACCTTGTGTCATTCAGTCTTTGGGCTAAATTCTCCACTTTGCGTCACCAGGAGTAGAATACAGATGAAGTGGAAAATCCGGCATTGTGAAGGAAAACATGATGGGTGCCGGGCGTTGATCCGTTTCTGATGGGTCCGGCCCACTGTCCACGTCAGTATCGAGGTTCACACCTCCCAGTGGGAGAGTGCAAATAGGTCATTAAGACCCATTTGCATCCACTTAGCGGGCCGGGCACCATCGGCTGGATTCTTTGATTCTGAGGCTATGTCCTCACGCCGGTATGGGATTCCCCGTTTTGCTGGGGGCTAGCAAGATGGCAGCGTAGAGCACCCAGCTCTAGCTGTCGATACGCCCCGGAGAATTGCCAGGTTCGTGGCCGCGCATGTGCATGGTGCTGGCCTGCAGTGGCTGTGCCGTGCTACATGGCGGATGCAGCCTGCGGGCCCGGCAATTGTAAGTACTTGTGGAATTTCTTGATGTTAAAGACTATTGATAGTCCTTCTTTCTCAACTTGTGAGTAGCCTCTAAGAATATTTTTGACACATTCCCTATCGGCCTTTCAGAACTGTCGTCCATCTTATGGAACAACACTGCACAAACACCATATAGAGAGGTGTCGCAGGTCAGTTTCTGTTGGATTGTTTCTGATGGATTGAAGTGTCCTAACAACTTAGAAGAATGCATCAACTGTTGATAGCTTCCTCCTGGGGAACCTTCTACGACCAACGATGGTGTTTCTTTATCAGAATATGCAAGAAGGCCAAATACCGTCAATACGTTTGGTAGAAAAATGGCCATAGTAGTTTTTCATCCCCAAAATCGATTTGAATTCAGTTGTATTTGTGGGGGAAGTGCCTCCTTGATTGCTTTAATCTTGTTCGCCATGGGATATAATCCTTGTGCATCTACACAGTGCACCTCAGTGTTTGAAAGGTGCATTTCTCTTTCTTGCGGGCAAACTCCAGCCTCCTGAAATCTCTTTAACACTTCCTCTAAGTTTGCTAGATGCTCAGTATTATAAGGTCCGGAAAGGATCCCACACTGAGCCGATTAGGTTGAGTCAAAGAAAAAAGGTTGAATGCAACAAAACAAGAATACAGAGCAGTTACTCCACTACAGGAGCCAGCTCACAGTTCACTGCCCTTTGACTTTATACAGGATGTAGAAGAGGTGCCCCACCACTCAGTGGGTGAAGTGTGTATTCCCCATAGTCCTTTGGGAATATCATTCCCCCCAGTCTTAGAAGTGTCCCATGACCTGCTTAAGGTTTCATTAGTGTCCAATGACTTGCTTAACCCCAGGTTATGACACTCAACCTCTATCGATCCAGTTATAATATATCCAGTTGGAATATGGTATATTCCAACCCACGGTAGACCCTCTAGCAGACTCTTCATTGTCCTTTAGAAAATTGCACACACCGAAGACCTGCCAAAAGGCAGGCACATGTACTGGAATTGCCATTTCTGTGTGTTTATCGTAACATACCCCAGAGAAGCGTCTATTAATTTGGGTTGCTGGTGTGTGTGTGACCTTTATCCAGCTTTGTGTAAGATTGACCTCATGCCAGCTTTACATACAGGTCTTCACTTCTTGGAATTGGATATTTACCCAGCTTAGCAGCCTGGTTAACTGTTAGCTTGTAATCATCACAAATGCGGATCACCTTGTCCAGTTTCAACACGGGAAAATGGGTGCTTCCCATTCCGAGCATTGAACTGGCTGGATAATTCCTAGTTCTCCCAACCAGTTTAACTCAGTATCCATTTTCTCTCATAAGGCATATGGTGCCAGACATACCCCACAAAATCGGCGAGTTGCCTCTGGATCCACACAGATCTTAGCTTGTTGCCCATTATTTTGCTTAATTCATCATAAAAGATGCTCTCATATTTTCTGATCAGTTCAGACAGTCCCCCTTCCCGCACTTGAAAATCTCGGACCAATTCAACTTGATTTCTTTCAGCAAATTGAGGATGAGAAGGCCTGGTCATTGGCCCGTCACTGTTATTCCTGGGAGTTCCATTATGGTTCATTTTACTTTTATTGCGTCTCCCGTTTCAGTCTTCAACTCGGCAGAAGTGCTCTTCAAGTTTAATTGTTGGACTTCCTCTCATAGATACTGAAATCTATGCTCTCCTATCCCAATGGCTGATGTCCCTGCATCTACTTCCATCTTAAGAGGCATCCTATTATTCAGAACGTTAAACTAAATGTTAAACTAATAGGGTCTAGCTTGCCTGTTTTAGCTTAAGCAGAGAGTGAATGGCAGAATTACAGGTGCTAGGATCTTCCACATTGTATATCTGTAACATTTCAGTTCATCGATTATTCAGTGATATTGACTTAGCTCTCCACTGCTTTATCAAATGTCTTCCTTTGTGACAATAAAAACACAGCTGGGAGCGATTCAGCAGACGGCACATTTAGCAGGAAGTCTCCCGCTATCCAACGGCACTTTACCTTTAATTTAGGCCTTGGGGAGATTCACTCCACTGAGGCCGCACTTAGAGGAATCCTTGCAAACCAAACTACCATTTTGTCTGGCTGCCCTATCTTACCCCTTTCAGACACGCCACCCAATTTTTGACCACCCCTCACCTCAACCCCCCCCCCCCCCCCCCAACAATGGGGAGGCACCCTGGAAGCCCCCTCAATGTCCTCTACCTGGCAAGGCTCCCCCGCCCTGGGTCCGATCCCTGGCACTGCTAACCTGGCACCCTGGCTGTGTCCCGGCACTCTGGCAGTGCCAAGATGCCCGGTTGCCTGGGGAAGAGCCAGGGTGATACCCTGCCCTGCCCACAGCCACCTAGGGACAATCACCACCGTCGAGAAACCTGGAGTCAGGATGCTAATGCCATGGTTCAGACAAAGAGCACTGCAAAGTTTACTTTCCTGGCCCCTTTCCTCCATGCCTGTTTGCTTGGAGATATTGTTCTTTCCCTCCCACCTTTGGCAGTGTTTTATTTAAATTTAAAATACCCAATTCACTTTTTCCAACCAAGGGGCAATTTTGTGTGACAAATCCACCCAGCATGCACATCTTTGGGTTGTGGTGGCGAAACCCACGCAAACACGGGGAGAATGTGCAAACTCCACACGGACAGTGACCCAGAGCCGGGATCGAACCTGGAACCTCGGCGCCGTGAGGCAGCATTGCTAACCCACCGCCATTGTGCTGCCCTCCTTTGGTAGTGTTAACCGTGGTGCTATTCCTCAGCCCTCACACCAGGCTCCCAGGTAAGAGCAAGGGAAGCAGCTAATGATGTTCTGAACTTTCCCTGTGATTGCTCCAGCCCCAAATTTCCAAGTCTTGATGCCGCATTTTGAAGTGTGCAGTCACTTCTAAATAACTAAGAATACAAGCATAAACTGCTTCTGAACCGAACTACCTGCCTAAACTGGAAAGCCTTATTTTATTATTTTCTACACAAAAGAGATATAAATCAGAGATTCTGCCTGCAGCATACCCTTTTGGCAGGCTTTATACAGTACTTCTTTTCAACTAAAATGTCCTTTTACAAAAGTATAAACTTGAGGGACAAACATTATGGGCGCAATTCAGTGAACTTAAATCTAAGTAAAATCTGCTTCTGGACGCGTTTCACAGGGTGTTTCTTGGAGGTTGCAGTGCCGAGAATCACCATGCTATTCAATGGCGCTTTACCATTCTTTTTGGCCTTAGGGGTGTCTCCCACCAAGGCTGCACTTAGAGGGATTTCCTGCTGGCGAGCTGATCTCACCGAACAGCCCCGATCTCCCCCCCCCCCCCCCCCCCCCCCCCCCCCCGGGGCCCGGCTTTCTGCCCCCAGCCTTCTGCATTCCCCACCCCCCCCCAACCTTCAAACCTTCCTGAGACCCCTGGGAACCTGTCTTACCTCCCCCCCTGTAATTGGCAAGGCCCTTCGGGCTCAATCTAGCCCCGTCAATGTGGCAACTGGGCAACCTGCCACTGCCAGGTTGGAATCCTGGCACTTCCCCGTGCCACCTGAGCTGCCAGAGTGTCCATGTGGCACTACCAGGTGCAAGGCTGGCAGTGCAAGGTGCCTGGGTACCAGGGGGTGCCAGAGTAACATCCTTCCCTGTTCTGACCACCCGTGAGTCTCCAATGACCTGAAAGACTGCCTGAGATGCCGTTACACCTGGTCCACGGTTGTGTGGACCAGTACTAAACGGTACCATGGTGAGGTCTCGCAAGTGCAGCTGTTGAGTCCCGGGCACCAGGAGAATCCAACATCTGGGTATTTAAATGAGCCATTAGGCTCATAAACTATGCAGAGCTGGATTTCGCCCAGCGAGTGACTCACAATCGGCTCGACAAGGAGCCCGATTAAAGGCCGTCGCCCAATTCACCCACTGCACTGGATCGATGCCGGACGTAACAAGGTCGCTGAATCGCGCTTTCATCTCCTCCCCGTTTAGCCAGGAACAAATTGGTCAGGCAGTTTGTGGATTCACTTTTGTCTAGAGAGGAGTGTTGGCTGGGGGATCTCAGTTGATTTGCTTGGAAATGGAAGGTACTGCTGCTCTGTTGTGGTTCAACAGGTGCACCAGGTTCATGAGTTGAATCAAGTTAAGTTTAACCAACTTGAACTGATGTTTCTCAGAAATCGCCACTGAGGAAAGGTCCCAGGAAATTTGGTTCTTTGGATTTAACTTCTCTAAACTGGTCAGAGGTTCTCAATGCTTTATGATTTTTCCCGGAGCTACTTTGCTGTTCCACAGGTATTTCTGACCCAAACAGACTGATCCAGATTAAACTCACAGACTTGTTTACTTATGTCATGTTGCCTTGAACCAATCTTTCCTTTCAAGTCTAGCCAAGCAAATCCACCCTGGGATGCAGTCATCTTCAAACATCAGCTCAGCAGGAGGTGCTTGTGTTGTTGAATGTGTAGTAATCGATACAGCATCAAAAAGTTCCTCTGCTTCAACTTCCAACCTGTTTCCATCCTCCCCACCAAGACATCCATCTTGACTGGCTGGATGAAGTGCTTCGCTTCACCATTTGAGGATGGCAGGTGAGGCAAGATGAGAATCTGCTTGGTCCCATTATTTAGACACAACGTACTCTACAAAGCCAAAAGTAATGAACACATTCTAGAAAGCATCAATAGTCTTTATTGAAGTAGTCAAATACATGAAACTAACATGAGGACACTTTGGGCGGGAATCACCAATAATGGTGTGAAAAGCGATGCCAACCACTCCGGTGTCAACGGTCCCCGATAATGGGGAATGCTCCCTTTCCTAGGGGGCTAGGTCAGCGCCAGAGTGGTTCCCGCAGCTCCAGCTGGCGGGAACAGTTGGTGTGATTCCGCGCATGCGCGCAACGGCCGGCATATTTCTGCGCATGCACACTACGGCCGGCATATTTCCGCGCATGCACGGGGGTTCCCTTCTCCGCCCGGTCCCCAGGCAATATGGCAGAGCCCTACAGGCGCCCAGCATCTAGTAAAATAGGGCCCCTTGGAACCAGCCCGCCCGCCGATCTGTAGGTCCTGATTGCGGGCCAGGCCACTGTGGGGGCCCCCCTCGGGGTCGGATCCCTCTGTCCCCCCCCTCCAGGATGGCCCCCGCATACTAACCTTCGAGGTCCCACCGTGTGGGACCTGCGTAACCCACACCGGCAGGACTCGACCCAACGCGTCAGCCACTCGGCCCATCGGGGCCCGGAGAATCGCCAGTGGGGGCCGCTAGACCGTTGCGGCGGGAATCCCGTGGGCACCCGAGAATCGGCGCCGAAGAATGGGGAAGCCAGCATCGGGGCGCGATTCACGCGTCCCCCCCTGGGGATTCTCCGATCCGGCACCGGGTCGGAGAATCCCGGCCTATGTGTGGGCATTCACCACAATAAAGAATCCAAGAAGTGGACCAGCAAAGTCTCCATGCAGTCGCTGCTATGAGTGGTCAGAACAAGCCCATGGATGCAATGGGGCAGGAGCAAATGCAGGAGAGGACTTAATTTCTTGGCATGGGAAGGCAATCACTGACCATGCCTTTGACTCTTTATCCAGGTATGTCCACCATACATGTAGACGAGCTAATGCTTTCATTTTGACAATTCCCATGTGACTGAGGTGAAGTTATTCTCACACTCACGTTTGGAATTTCAATGGAATGCCAACTCTTATTCTCCATAACAAATAACCATCTCGCAGAATCAGCTCAAATCTATGCATTTACTAAGGTCTAAACTCAGTTGTCACTTCTTGGGAGGCACACCAACCTTTCAGTGTGTACAGGTAATATAGAAATTAGGAGAATAAGCAGGTAATTCAGCCTTTCGAGCCTGCTCCGCCATTCAATTAGATCATGGCTAATCTCTGCCTGCTCTCAAATCCACATCCTTACCTGTTGCTCATATCTCTTTTACCTGTTTTTTATCAGAAATATATCCATCTTCTTCTTGAAATGATTTAATGATAATCTTACATTAACACTGAATTGAAGTTACTGTGAAAAGCCCCTAGTTGCCACACTATGGCGCCTGTTTGGGTACACTGAGAGAGAATTCAGATGTCCAATTTACCTAACAGCATGTCTTTTGGGTCATGTGGGAAGAAACTGAAGCACCCGGAGAAAACCCACGCAGACATGGGGAGAATGTGCAGATGCTGCACAGAGAGTGACCCAAATGGGGAATCGAACCTGGGACACTGACCCTGAAGCAACAGTGCTAACCACTGTGTTACCGTGCCACCCACAGATTCCACCGCACTATAGGATAGTGAGCTACACAAATTCACTACCCTCTATGAGAAGTAATTCCTTCTCATCTCAGTTCTAAATCTACCACCTCTCAACCTATATCCGTGACCTCTCATTCGAGATTGCTCCACGAGGAGGAACATTTGGTCTACGTTTACTTTATCAATCCCATTTAGTATGTTCTACACCTCCTTCAATCCCCTCTCATCCTTCTAAACTCCAGCAAATATATGCCCAAACTATTTAATCTCTCCTCATACGTCAACCCTTTCACCCCCAGAATTAATCTGCTAAACCTCCTCTGAACCGCCTCCAATGCCACCACACTCTTCCTCAAATAAGGAGACCAAATCTGGATGCAATACTGCAGTTGTGGTCTCACAAATATCTATAAATTTGCAACAACAGTTCCCTACTTTTTTACTCCAGTCCTTTTGCAATAAATGTTAACAGTCCACCTGCCTTTTTAATTTCATATTGTGCCTACGCACTGACTTTCTGTGATTTATGAACAAAGACACCAAGATCCCTCTGCCCAGACACACTTTGAATCTGTTTTCCGTTTAGATATAAGAACATAACATAAGAACATAAGAACTAGGAGCAGGAGTAAGCCATATGGCCCCTCAAGTCTGCTCCACCATTCAATGAGATCATGGCTGATCTTTTGTGGACTCAGCACCACTTTCCGGCCTGAACACCATAACCCTTAATCCCTTTATTCTTTAAAAAAACTATCTATCTTTATCTTAAAAACATTTAATGAAGGAGCCTCAACTGCTTCACTGGGCAAGGAATTCCATAGATTCACAACGCTTTGTGTGAAGAAGTTCCTTCTAAGCTCAGTCTTAAATCTACTTCCCCTTATTTTGAGGCTATGCCCCCTAGTTTTGCTTTTACCCGCCAGTGGAAACAACCTGCTCGCATCTATCCTATCTATTCCCTTCAGAATTTTATATGTGTCCATAAGATCCCCCCTGAATCCTTCTAAATTCCAACGGGTACAGTCCCAGTCTACTCAACCTCTCCTCGCAATCCAACCCCTTCAGCTCTGGGATTAACCTAGTGAATCTCCTCTGCACACCCTCCAGCGCCAGTACGTCCTTTCTCAAGTAAGGAGACCAAAACTGAACACAATACTCCAGGTGTGGCCTCACTAACACCTTATACAATTACAGCATAACCTCCCTAGTCTTAAACTCCATCCCTCTAGCAATGAAGGACAACATTCCATTTGCCTTCTTAATCACCTGTTGCACCTGTAAACCAACTTTTTGTGACTCATGCATCAGCACACCCAGGTCTCTCTGCACAGCAGCATGTTTTAATATCATAATAATAATCCCTTTTGCTGTTATTCCTACAAAAATGGATAACCTCACATTTGTCAGCATTGTATTCCATCTGCCAGACCCTAGCCCATTCACTTAACCTATCCAAATCCCTCTGCAGACTTCCAGTATCCTCTGCACTTTTCGCTTTACCACTCACCTTAGTGTCGTCTGGAAACCTGGACACATTGCACTTGGTCCCCAACTCCAAATCATCTATGTAAATTGTGAACAATTGTGGGCCCAACACTGATCCCTGAGGGACACCACTAGCTACTGATTGCCAACCAGAGAAACACACATTGATCACCACTCTTTGCTTTCTCATAATTAACCAATCCTCTATCCATGCTACTACTTTATCCGTAATGCCATGCATCATTATCTTATCCAATCCGCCGCGACCACCCCAGAGTCTAGTGAATTTTGGTAAATTATCACTAGTGCATTTGCAATTTCCCAAACCATCTCTTTTAGCACTCTGATATGCATTCCATCAGAGCCAGGAGACTTGTTTACCTTTAGCCTCATTAGCTTGCCCATCACTACCTCCTTAGTTATAACAATCATTGCAAGGTCCTCACCTGTCATAACCTCATTTCCATCAGTCACTGGCATGTTATTTGTGTCTTCCACTGTGAAGACCGACCCAAAACACCTGTTCAGTTCCTCAGCCATTTCCTCATCTTCCTTTATTAAATCTCCCTTCTCATCCTCTCAAGTACCAATATTTACCTTAGTCATTCTTTTTTTTTAATACATTTGTAGGAACTTTTACTATCTGTTTTTATATTCTGAGCAAGTTTACTCTCATAATCTATCTTACTCTTCTTTATAGCTTTTTCAGTAGATTTCTGCTGCCCCCTAAAGATTTCCCAGTCCTCTAGTCTCCCACTAATATTTGCCACTTTGTATACTTTTCCCTTTAATTTGATACTCTCCCTTATTTTGTTAGATAGCCACGGTCGATTTTCTCTCTTTCTACCGTCCTTCCTTTTTGTTGATATAAACCTTTGCTGAGCACTTCGAAAAATCACTTGGAAGGTTCTCCACTGTTCCACCTAAAAGTCTTTGCTCCCAGTCTACATTAGCTAGCTCTTCTCTCATCCCATTGTAATCTCTTTTGTTTAAACACAAAACACTAGCGTTTGATTTTACCTTCTCACCCTCCATATGTATTTCAAATTCCACCCTATTGTGATCGCTCCTTCCGAGAGGATCCCTAACTATGAGATCATTAATCAATCCTGTCTCAGTACACTAGACCAGATCTAGGACCGCTTGTTCCCTCGTAGGTTCCATTACATTACAAAATTAATTTGCCTTATTTTTTTTGGTCTTAATGGATCATGCCACACTTACCTACATTAAACCCTATCTAGTCCATTTACATATGACTGTAAAATCTTTATCTCCTCTTCACTGCCTGCTTTCCCACCAATTTAGTATTGTAGGAGTGTTTTCCAAGGCCTGAGTATTGAGCCACCCTTAACGTGGGGTTTGTCCCTCATTGTAGGCATTAGCTTAATAAACAGAGCAGACACACAACCTGGTTAAGATGGCTTTATAACCCAAGCTTGGTTGCATGTAGATGGACCTGGATAATGCCAAGATCGATCTGCTGAACACTGATAAAAATACATCAATTATACAATTTCCAAAAATCAATATCCTACCGAATTGCACTTCTTCCAATCCCTGAAGCTGTCATGTTTAAACTATCCAATAAAATTAGAATCCACCCATGATTGAGCCTCATCCTGTCGTTTACCAAAGTTTTTATGTCCATGTTAAGTTGTTTTCCCCATCCTAACATCCTGTTCAATCATTGTTCATTAGGGACAGGATGGCAGAACTGACATTCTCTTTCCTCCATGGATTGTTTCAGAGGCAGGGGGTGGCATTCTCCCCTACCCGGCGGGGAGTCCCAGCATAGGGGAGTGGCGCCAACCACTCCAGCGTCGGGCCTCCCCAAAGGTGTGGAATTCTCCGCACCTTTAGGGGCTAGGCCCGCTCCGGAGTGGTTGGTGCCGCCAAAACAGGCACCAGCGGCCTTTCAGGCCTGCCGCCCGGCGCCGGGGCTGGCTGAAAGGCCTTCGCCAGTTCACGCATGCGCGCTGGGGGATTCTCTTCTGCCTCCGCCATGGCGGAGGCCGTGGAGGCGGAGGAAGAGAAAGAGTGCCTCCACGGCACTGGCCCGCCCTCCGATAGGTGGGCACCGATCGTGGGCTTGGCCAACGTGTGGGCACCCCCGGGGCTCCAATCGCCCCGCGCCCCCCCAGGACCCCAGGGGCCCACTCACGCCATCGGTCCTGCCGCCACCAGAGGTGGTACAAACCTCGCCGGCGGGAGAGGCCTTCCAGCGGCGGGACTTCGGCCTATCGCGGGCCGGAGAATCGCCGCAGGGGCCTCGCCGATCGGAGAGGAAGTCACGCCGATCGGCGGGGCATAAAACCCGCCCCCGCCAATTCCCGGGTGGCGGAGAATTTCTGCTACGGGGGGGGGGGGGGGGGGGGGTGGTTTCTGCGGCCCCGGGCGATTCTCCGACCATGCTGGGGGTCAGAGAATTTCGCCCGAAGTGGCTTCCTTTTCACTTCATGGGTTGTTCTGGAGGATAATGGGGGCCACTGATAAAACTTTTTAACATCCACTATGTAATCTGCTGACCACACATCTCCTGTATCTCAAAAACATGAGCAAGTTAGCTAGCCTAAATCCCATCATGCATTGTGGTCACTGCTTGTAGCTAGAGTTTACATGATTATCACTGCTATGTCCCAAAATACAGCTTTGATGGTTAATAAAAATTACCCAGTACACTTTCTATATTTAATGTCAATCCTTAATAAACTAACATTTGTAGAACTACTCTCGTGGCATCCCAGCTGTTCATTTTAAGCGGACTCATCGCTGGACACCCCCTTCAAGTATCATCCACAAATGTTGCTATATTAAACTTTCTCCCTGCTTGCAGGTCATTTCTATAAATTTTAAACAGTTGAGGTCCAAGAACTGACTCCTGCGGTACCCTACTAGTTAAAGTGTGCCAGTCAGTGAAGGACTCATTTATCCTGACCCTGTGCTCTCTGTTAGTCAGCCAATCATCGATCCAATCCAGTACTTTACTCCCAATCTCCTACCATCTCACCTTCTGGAAAATTCTTTTATGCGGCACCTCATCAAATGCCTTCTGGAAGTCTAGATATACCACATCCACAGGGTCACCATTATCTACCTTGTTGGTTATGTCCTTTGGAGAGTACAGCATCCCTCCACATTTCAAGTTGAATTTTATACGTTTTAACTAATAACATGTTGGGATGACACGGCGGCACGGTGGTTAACACTGCTGCCTCACAGAACCTGGGACCTGGTTTCAATTCCAGCCTTGGATGACTGTGTGGTATTTGCATATTCTCCCCGTGTCTACGTGGGTTTCATCCTGGTGCTCCGGTTTCCTCCCACAGCTCAAAGATGTGCAAATTAGGTAGATTGGCCATGCTAATTTTCCCCTTAGCAGGTTGGGTGGGTTATGGGGGTAGGGTGGGGTTGGTAGGGTGCTCTTTCAGAGGGTTGGTGAAGACTCATGGGCTGAATGGTCCTCTTCTGCACTGTCAGAATTCTATGATTCTATGTCTATTGGTTTCATATGGAAGCAATGACTTCACTTCGAGCTGTGGTGCAATGGAAGTCTGGAAAATGAGTCCGCATTTCCATGATTCTCAGTTAAATGGAATGTACTGGTAAGCAGATAATAAGCAGATGTCGGTAGGCGGTGGCAAGTGTAATGTCGAGCTAAGCAACCAGGTCAAAGGCTTGTGCTCTGTAATTAGCGTGAGCCTACACCCACACAAACACTGATAGAACATCTTTACACCGTAGATTAGTTCAAGAGCTTCCTTCTCAATTTGTGATAATTCTGTTCTGTCTTGGACAACATGTCTGAGGCCGATGCAATGAGGTTTTCACTGCCATCAGGGATTGTGTGGGAGATGGCACCTCCAATACCACAAGCCAGGCTGACAGGCAAATTTTCATTGAAATCTGCTAAGCATTTGGCTGCAAGGAACTCTCGCTTGATTACTTGAAACTTTCCTGAAAGGCTTGTGACCATTCCCATTTTGCATTCTTTTTTAGAAGATTATTCGGTGGTGCTGCATTGGTAGTCAAAGTAGAAATGAACTTGCCGTAGTAATTCAGAAGTCCCAAAAATGAACAAAGCACCTTAACATTTTGGGGCTGTGGTGCGTTCACCACTTTCTCCACCTTCCTGGGTGAAGTTGAGAGGCCAGTTTTGCTGATCACATGTCTCAGGTTCTCCACCAAGTGTTGCAGGAATGAGCATTTGGATTTCTTACAGCAGATGCCATATTTTTCAGTCTACGCAGGGCCCTGCTTTAGTTCGCCAAATTAGTTGGAAGTTTTTCCCTGTGATGGGGCAGAGTGGTCCACTGCTAACTCACAGTGCCCAGGGCCCAAGTTTTATTGTGACCTTGAGTGACTGTCTGTGTGGAGATTGCACATTCTTCCTGTGTCTGGTGGGTTTCCTCCGGGTGCTCTCGTTCCCTCCCACAGTCCAAACATGTGCAAGTTAGGTGGATTGACCATGATAACTTCCCCCTTAGTGTCCAAAGATGGCCAAAGATGTGCAGTTTAGATGGGGGTTACGGGATTTGGTGCCGTCTGCTCCACGTAGTTTTCTGCATTGGTTACTGTAATGGCACAAGATAGAAAGATAAAACTTATCGTGCAGTTTGACAATAAGTTAGGTAAAAGAAAAAGAGATGAGGTAAATCAGGAAGTAGATGATGTCAAGTTTTTGTTTAACTTTAAACTCGGGCCTAGGACAGAAGGGGTAAAACTGTACTTATTGCCCATCTCCAGCTGCCGTGAGAGTACAATGCTGCGGCACGTTCAGTTGATTGCTTTACAACTGGGTGGCTTGCTGGGCTACTTTGCCGTGTGTTTAATGTATATTTTATATCTCAGAATAGCATTAGTTTCAATGTGTGCAGCAGGTTTTATTTTCAATGCTTCAAAAATCTCCATATTTTGGCTCTCGCTCCTAGTTCTTTCTGAAATTTGATCACTTTTCACTGTGGACACACCCAGGCTTAACAAATCAAGCACAGCAAGCATCAATAATAAACAGGTTTGCATAATCAAACACAGAACAGTTCAACACCACAGAAGGTATCAAGAGTCAACCACTTAGTGTGGGACAACAGTTATTTGCCGCCGAGATTGGAAAGAAGTAGCAAGTTCTAATCACTGAAGAACATCAGTGAGTCAAATAGATTTTTATGTCAGATCAGCAGTTTTCATGGACATTTGTTGCTGCGATCAACACATGGGTTACCAGGTTTATTGAAAATAATTTTGCTGTTTGATGTGGTAGGATTACTGCTCTATCATTCCCCATAAGCTTGGGTTTAAAAACTCAATGGGCGGGATTCTCCGCCGGCGAGATTCTCCGTTGCACTGGCAGTCGATGTCCGTGGATTTCCCGGTGGCATAAGGTGGCAACAATGGGAAATCCCATTGGCGGGTAGCGGCAACGGAGAATCTCGCTGCCAGCGAGGGCGCGCTGCTGAGGAACACGCGGCTGGTGAACCTGAGAATCCCGCCCAATGTGTCTGAACAACATATAGCAGTAGAGGAGGAAAGAGTGTGTTGAAGAGTGCATTTCAATATTAAGGAAAGCTGGAGAGGAATTTTCAAAGATTGCTGTTCATAATATTTTTAATATCGGGTAAGAAACGAATGTTTGTTCTGGAGAATGATGAGAAGCAAGAGGATTGACAATCAGAAGGTTTGTGTGAAATAGATTCTCTTACAACCTGCCCAGATCCTATTGGCTGGGGACAATTAGTTACCATGTGTTCCTTGGGAATATGAGCTCCCCCAATGAGGGACGGGGGAGTGGGGGGGGGGGGGGGGGGGGGGTGGGGGTGATCAATTGTTAGCTTTGCAGCTGCATAAATAGAGCTGGCCAATGTGGTACCGGGAGAGAGAGACCCAGTAGTGAACTACCGGTGCTTTGTATATATTGTAAATAAAGGAACCTTTATAACCTGGGGGTTAAGGCAGGAATTTACATCCTCCCTGTGGTGTACTTAGTGTTGGTGAAGGAGGCCCGCAATTTGCCGGCAGTGGATTTCTAGGTCCTGCTGCTGTCAATGGGTTTTCCCATTGTTCGTACCCTCCATTGCTGGGGAAGCCATGGCGAGGGGTCGCCGTCGGTGGGACAGTAAGATCCCACCAGCGGGAACAGCCTGAAAACTTTGGCCTCCATGTGCGCTTTATCCAAATATGAGAGAAAATTCAATCCAAGGCTGCTGATTGGTGCTGAAGGACTAAGTGTGGAACAACCAAGAGGCAAGAAGAAATTGTGTGCTTGAATAGCTGAAAGAAATGGGAGTACTGGAATGCCTTCAGACTCTCTTCCCCAGTAGTGATGAGCAGAAGTGAAGCTATCTTCTGATGCTTCAGACTGATCAAAGCATCAGGTGTTATTTTTATAATCTGCACTAAAGACAGATGAACATATTTCATGATTGAACCGAGATCTGATTGCAAATATGGAAGACAATAAGTAAAGTAAAATCACCAAAGGCTCAGATGTCCATAGGCTGCTGCCCCTTTGAGAGGAATCTGAGGATCGCCACACCTTAGGTGAGGGGCAGGGTTGAAAATAACCTCATGAAGGACACCGCCACTCACAATGAAGGGTCAATTATGAGTTGGCATATCAAAGTTGGGCGAGGTGTTGCAACTCCCTGACTCACAACCAAGAGTGAGCCAAGCTGACAATATAATAAAAATTGAGAGGGAGAGAGAGAAGGAAGACAACAAAATTACATCAAAAGTTGAATGCTCTTCAGAAAAAAGAAATGGCATTGCAATTTAACTGTTAATGAAATAGCCGAAAATACCTGAGGGCTGAGCAGTTACAGATCCGATCAGTTTGAGTGCAGTATCCCAGAGCTGTGCCACCAGTGGGTCAATGGTGCAATTTCAATCCTACGGTTACATCGGGTTAATATTACAGCAACTGAGATGATCTGGACCGCTAATAAGCTTAAAAGCAGTAAAAATGTAAGAGATAACAATTTTCCCTCTATGTGCAGACAAGCAATAACATTAATGCGTAGCAATTATGGTTCTCAAAGAGAACTTTATTCCCGAGTAATCAAAAACAGATGCTTCTGAATCTTCTGGCCTTCAACTGAAAAGGGATAATCCATCTAAAAATATTAACAAAATCAGTTCACTTCTTTCATGTTTTCAAGGAGATATGAGCATTTCCCTGACTAGGGTACCTCTCCTTTTTAGCTTTTAGTCCAAGGACACCATTTAGCATGTAAAAACAACACACCTGGCTGAATGACAGGTACCCTGACCTTCTGCAAGAGCTCTTTTCAAAAGCGCTCCCTCCTGGACTGGTCTTGGCAAGCATACTGATTTTATAGAATTCTACGCATTGCTTGTGCAGAGAGGGAGAGAAAGAAAAATGTTACAGAGGAGAAAAAGGTCATTTTTTCCAGAGCAAAATATAATTGCGCTTACCATAATACATTTGTACAATTAAACTGCTGATCTCTCCTGTTAAGGAATCAAAAGAGTGTAATACTACAGGTCAAGCAATTTTCATTTTGAGTTTATGTACGATAGTGGCTTGGATGAGCCGGACAAATGGGTTTTTTACTTAAATGGAATGGATTGAACAGTGCTGTCTCCATGTGACTGATGCTAATTACTTTTACAAGACGGGAGAGAAATCAAAGTAGTTGTCGATGAACCTACTTGCCTGGAGCATTCAAATATAAAAAAGAAACACTAATGCCTTTTATTAACAATTATTTTTATAATTAGAAATATTTTCTTCAACATGTAAGATTATCTAAAGGAAACCATGAAGGATAAAGAATGAATAAAAGGTTTTGTGCTGCTTGTTTAAAGAAAATGAAAACACAAGCTTGAGCAACTTATAATTTCCATCTGTAAAAAGAATGTCAGTGTCCAGAACAACAAACTTCAGAGTCTGGGTTTGGCATTGGATTTGAGCTGGAGGGCCCATGGAACAAACAAGGGATACGGCTTTATGTTCTTTGTAAGTTAGGTATAAACTTTCAAAAATGTCGAAATATCCTTGTTGTTTTACATCCCATCATTTAGCTCCATGTTTGAATAGATATCTGCCAACAAAATGGGACATGCCCCCAGTTCCAGTCCAAAATGCAAGTATTCAGTTACATTTTTTCATGCATCTATGTTTTCAGGCACGTGCGTAGCTGAAGCAAGCACAGATCAGCTTAACAGATAAGAATTGATACCACTATCAACTCTTGAGCTCTCTCACAGAAAATGTGCACATTGTTAAATGGGGAAACTGAGTCTTGAGCTTTTTTCTTTATTCATTCATGATTGGCTGGACCAGCATTTATTGCCCACCCCTAAGGGCATTTAAGAGTCAATCACATTGCTGTCGGTCTGGAGCCAGACCTGGTAAGGACGGCAGATGTCCTTCCCTAAAAGACATTAGTGAACCAGGTGGGTTTTTCTGACAATCGCCAATGGTTTCATGGTCATCATTAGACCGTTAATTCCAGATTTTTTACTGAATTCAAATTTCACCATCTACCATATTGAGATTTGAACCCAGGTTCCAAGAGCATTACCCTGGGTCTCTGGATTACTCATTAGCGACAATACAACTACGCCACTGGTTTAAGTGTGAGGAGTTGCTCACCTGCGTGTTTGGACAAGAGTATGGGTCACTAATCACTGCTTTTGTATAAGTGCAGAGGCCATATTGGACATGGGAATAAGCCATGGCATCATGATTTGCTTTCATGCTCTTCATCTTCTGGCAGAGCTTTGCCATCTTAGGCATGTGCTGAGGTGCCATGCTGCAACATAAATAGGTCCAAGGGAGAGATGAGATCAATTCAAGATCAATATATCAATTTTGGATACTGTTGGGGGGGGATAGCCTATCAGGGAAAAATAACAGCGGCCAGAACAGTGGCACCACAACTGGCTTTGTTGCTCAGCAGGGGAGGGCAAAGTGCTGGAGAGCGATAGTTAGAGGGGGCTCTATAATAAGGGGCATAGATGGCTGTTTCTGTGGATGTAAAAGAGACACCAGGATGGTATGTTGCCTCCCTGGTGCCAGGGTCAAGGATGTCTCTGAACGAACACAGAACATCCTGAAGAGGGAGGGTGAACAGCCAGAGGTCATAATACATATAGGTACTAATGACATAGACAGGAAGAGTGATGAGGTCCTGCAGAAGGAGTTCAGAGAGTTAGGCAGTAAGCTAAGAAGCAGGACCTCTAGTGTATTCTCAGGATTACTCCCTGTACCAGGTGTCAGTGAAGCTAGAAATAGGAGGACAGTGCAACTAAATACGTGGCTAAACTGGTGGTGCAGGAGAGAGGGTTTCAGGTTTCTGGACCACTGAGATTTCTTCTGGGGCAGGTGGGACCTGTACAAGAAGGACAGGTTGCATCTAAACTGGAGGGACATCAAATCCTGGCTTTGAGGTAGAGTCACTCGGGAAGATGTAAAGTAGTATGGTAGGGGGTAGGAACCAGAGCGCTAGTTTAGAAGGTGTAATAAAAGAACAACATCACCCTGTCTGCTGAAACACAATGGTTTGAACTGTATTTATTTCAATGCAATAAGTATAGGAGGTAAGACAGATGAACTTCGAGCACTTATTAGTACTTCAAATTTGGATATTGTGGCAATTACAGAAATGTGGCTAAAGAAAAGGCAGTTTTGACAGTTGAACGTTTGAGGATATAGATGCTTCAGGAGAGATAGAGGGGGATGTAAAAGGGATAGGGGAGTAGCATTACTGGTTAAGGAGAATATTATAGCTGTATTGCGGGAGTACACCTTGGAGGGCTCATACAATGGGACAAATTAGGTAGAGCTCAGGAACAGGAAGGGGGCAGTCATAATGTCGGGCTTTTATTACAGGCCCCCCAACTTCCAGCAGGAGGCAGGGGAGCAGACATGTAGAGAGGTTTTGGATAGGTGCAAAAGTAACAGGGTTGTTGTGGTCGGGGATTTTAATTTCCCGTATATTGTAAATAATCTTTATTGTCACAAGTAGGCTTACATTAACACTGCAATTAAGTTACTGTGAAAATCCCCCAGTCGCCACATTCCGACACCTGTTCGGGTGCACAGAGGGAGAATTCAGAATTCTCAGCTGGTACGGGAATTGAACCCGTGCTGCTGGCCTGGTTCTGCATCACAAACCAGCTGTCTTGCTGTCTATATTGACGAGGACTCACTTTAGGGGCTTGGATGGGGCAGAGTTTCTCAGGTGTAACCAGGAAGGCTTCTTGATGCAATATGTGGATAGTCCAATGAGGGAAGGGGCAGTGCTGGATCTGGTACTGGGGAATGAGTCTGGACAGGTGGTTGAGGTTTCAGTAGGGGAACTTTTGGGAGTAGTGACCACAATTCCGTCGGTTTTAGGGTACTTTCATTAGGGTGAGGGCAACCCTCGAGTTAAGATGCTAAACTGGGCAAAGGCAAATTACTATAACATTAGACAGGAATTGAATTTGGATTGGGTGCGGCTGTTGGATAGTAAATCAACATTGGATATGTGGGAGTCTTTCAAGTGATAGTTGATTAGTATTCAGGAAAGTCACGTTCCTGAGATACCAAAGGATAAGTATGGGAAGTTTAGGGAGCCTTGGATAATGAGGGATACTTTGAACTTTGTCAAAAGGAAAAAGGAGACTATTGTATGAGCTAGAAAGGTGAGGACAGTCAAAACCCTTGAACAGTATAAACAAAGTAGAAAGGTACTTAAGCGGGAACTTAGGAGTTAGGAGAGAACATGAAAATTCCTTGACAAGTAGGATTAAGGTGAATCCCAAAGCATTTTTTTCATATGTAAAAAGCAAGAGGGTGGCCAGGGAAAGGATTGGACCACTTAAGGACAGTGGGGGGAATCGATGTGTTGAGCCAAAGTAAATGGGTGAGGTACTAAATGAGTACATTGCATCAGTATTCACTAAAGAAAGGGACTTTGTGGAAGACGATTCTTGGGTAGGGTGTGTGGGCAGTCTGGATCATGTTAACATCGAAAATGAGGCAGTATTGGGTCTTTTAAAAGATATTAAGGTAGATACATCTCCTGGGCCAGATGGGATTTACCCCAGAATACTGAGGGAAGCAAAGGAGGAAATTGCTGGGGCCTTGATGACATCTTTGTATCCTCATTGGCTACAGGTGAGATCCCAGAGGCCTGGAGACTAAGTAATGTGGTACTGCTGTTTAAGAAAGGTAGCAAGGATAATCCATGAAACTATAGGCTGGTGAGCCTTATTTCAGTAGTAAGTGAATTATTGGAGAGAATTCCCAGGGACAGGATTTATACCCATTTGGAAACAAATTGACTCATTAGCGATCGACAGCATGGTTTTGTGAAGGGGAGGTTGTGCCTCACTAACCTGATCGAGATTTTGAGGCGGTGACAAAGATGATTGATGAGGGGAGGGCGATGGATGTTGTTTACATGGACCTCAGTAACGTCTTTGACAAGGTGCCTCATGGCAGACTGGTACAAAAGGTGAAGTTGCACGGGATCAGAGGTGAGGTGGTAAGATGGATACAGAACTAGCTCGGTCAAAAAAAGAAGTAGAAGTGTGTTTTACTGAATGGAAAGTTGTGACTAGTGGTGTTCAACAGGAATCTGTGCTGGGGCCTCTGTTGTTTGTAGTACACATCAACGATTTGGAGGAAAATGTAGCCGGTCTGATTAGTAAGTTCGTGGATGACACCAAGGCTGGTGGAGTGGCAGATCGTGTTGAGAATTATCAGAGGATACAGCAGGACATAAACAGGTTGGAGACTTGAACAGGGAAATGGCAAATGGAGTTTAATTTGGACAAATGTGAGGTAATGCATTTTGGTAGGTCTAGCATGGAGGGAAAATATACAGTAAATGGCAAACTCTACAGATATAGAAAATCAGAGGGATCTGGGTGTGCAGGTAGTACCACATGTTAAAATAAGCAGCCCTGCTGGACTTTTTCCCTCCTATGCACCAAGCAGTAAAATAGTACATTCATGTGACTTAAATAAAATGCAAAATTAATACAAGTAGCCAAGGTAGTCAAGAAAGCATATGGAACGTTTGCCTTCATTGGACTGGGCATCGAGTATAAAAACTGGCAAGTCATGCTGCAGTTCTATAGAACCTTGGTAAAGCCGCACTTGAAATATTGCGCTCAATTCTGGTCGCCATACTACCAGAAGGATGTGGAGGCTTTGGAGAGTGTGTAGAGGAGGTTTACCAGGTTGTTGCATGGTCTGGAGGGTGTTAGTTATGTGAGAGGCTGAATAGACTCGGACTGTTTTCATTCGAAAGACAGAGGTTGAGGGGTGACCTGATAGACGTCTACAAGATTATGAGGGGCATGAATAGAATGGATGGGCAGGCACTCTTTCCCAGGGTGGAGGGGTCAGTCACCAGGGGCCATAGGTTTAAGGTCCATGGGGCAAAGGTTAGAGGAGATCTGCTAGGCAGGTTTTTAATGCAGAGGGTGATGAGTGTCTGGAAAGTGTTGCCAGGGGAGGTTGTGGAAGCAGATACATTTACAGTGTTCTAAAGGCATCTTGACATTCACATGGATAGGATGGGTATCGAGGGATATGGCACAAGGAAGTGCTGAGGATTTTGGTATCATGACCGGTACAGGCTTGGAAGGCCGAAGAGCCTGTTCCTGTGCTGTATTGTTCTTCGTTCTTTGTTCTATCGCTTTAATGGGTGGGCACTTTCTCAAAAAGCAATAGATTTTTATAGTGAGGTCAGTGGAGCCAAAAGCACGAATTCTGAGTGATGAACTTCGATTCACCACTTTTTTCCAACCTTAGCTTTTTTGTCATTTTATTGCTTCAGTGGAAAGTTTCCAAATTGGGGTTCTGGCTATTCTACAAATTTAAAGCAATGTCTTGGTTTAAATTTTTTTGCAACTGATTGCTTCAAGAAAACCAGCTCTAACTGGTTTAGCACGGTAGCCTTGTGGATAGCACAATCGCTTCACAGCACGGTACAGCACGGTACAGCACAGCACAGCATGGGCAGCACGGTAGCCTTGTGGATAGCACAATCGCTTCACAGCACGGTACAGCACGGTACAGCACAGCACAGCACAGCATGGGCAGCACGGTAGCCTTGTGGATAGCACAATCGCTTCACAGCTCCAGGGTCCCAGGTTCGATTCCGGCTGGGTCACTGTCTGTGCGGAGTCTGCACATCCTCCCCGTGTGTGCGTGGGTTTCCTCCGGGTGCTCCGGTTTCCTCCCACAGTCCAAAGATGTGCGGGTTAGGTGGATTGGCCATGATAAATTGCTATTAGTATCCAAAATTGCCCTTAGTGTTGGGTGGGGTTACTGGGTAATGGGGATAGGGTGGCGGTGTTGACCTTGGATAGGGGGTAGGGTGCTCTTTCCAAGAGCTGGTGCAGACTCGATGGGCCGAATGGCCTCCTTCTGCACTGTAAATTCTATTTAAACTGCCCTTACAAAGGGTAGCTTTAAATTCAGTAAGTGAATTTAAATTCTACCAGCTGCTATGGTGGGATTTGAACCCGTAGACCTCTGGATTATTAACCCAGTGACATTATCACTATGCCACTCTCTGCCTTTATTGATGGGAGTTTTGATTAAAGAAGGGCCAGGGGTAGCAAGGTTCACGAGGGCGATGAAAGCTAAACTTTCTTTCCACAAGTAAATCAGATTTGAAAACCCGCCACCAAGTGTAGCCAGAAGTGAGTAATGGTCTGTCTCACAAGTGGGAATTAAATTCATATTTCAGTGGCCTACATAGCGTATTCTATTTATAAATTTTGTGTGTGGTCTTATAATTAAGTACTTTTAATATTAATAAAGGTATAATTTACTTTTAATCAAATTTTAATGAGCACTATTACAAGCACCATGGGTATGATTTTCGGATTACCCATTAATTAATGTGAACTACTTTTTGTTTTAAATACTGCCAATCATTATATTCTACACAAAAGCTCCAAATAAACAAGATATTTGGGGTAGCAGGGTAGCATGGTGGGAAGCATAAATGCTTCACAGCTCCAGGGTCCCAGGTTCGATTCCCGGCTGGGTCACTGTCTGTGTGGAGTCTGCACGTCCTCCCCCTGTGTGCGTGGGTTTCCTCCGGGTGCTCCGGTTTCCTCCCACAGTCCAAAGATGTGCGGGTTAGGTGGATTGGCCATGCTAAATTGCCCGTAGTGTCCTAATAAAAGTAAGGTTAAGGGTGGGGGGTTGTTGGGTTATGGGTATAGGGTGGATACGTGGGTTTGAGTAGGGTGATCATGGCTCGGCACAACATTGAGGGCCGAAGGGCCTGTTCTGTGCTGTACTGTTCTATGTTCTATGGCTATCTCAAAAAATCACTAAAGCCACTTTGATTCAAATATTAGCTTGTTACATAAATGGTTGACCATTCCTTTATAATTCGGAAGGTTAATATAAATATGAAAAAAGATTATTTTCCAATTTGTCACTAGCAATCGCATAGGACTATATATACATAATGTATACATACATATAAGTGGTGGTAGAATGATTATGATGACAATCAAAGAGCCATTGAAAGGAGTAGGTTTTGAAGAGAGCTTTGAAGGAAGAAAGAGTGTCAAGGTTAAGAGCTTGAGCGAGAACTTACCAGAACTTATGAGTTTGAAATGGCTGAAGTCTCGGTGCAAAAGGAGCCAGAGTGAGAAATGAAGCATAGGCAGCTGTGACTCAATGGCGCCACTCTCAACGCTGAATCAAAAGGTTATGGGCAGTATGGTGACACAGTTAGCACTGCTGCCTCACAGCACCTGCGACCGGGGTTCGATTCCGACCTTGGGTGACTGTGTGGAGTTTTCACACTCTCCCCATGTCTGTATGGGTTTCCTCTGGGTGCTCCGGTTTCTTTCTACATCCCAAACATGTGGGGCGAGATTCTCCGCAAATGCGGAGAATCGTAAAGGCTGCCGTGGGACAGGCCGTGGCCCACGGCAGCCTTCACGCCCACTTCCGGGGCCGATTCTCCCCCCCGGGCGGGGCTAGGAGCGCAGCCCCGTGCGTCACGGCGGCGCGGCCTTGACGACGGTCGTCAAGGCCGCACGTCAAGCGTCACACTGGCTGATGCAGTCGATGATGTTAGCCGCGCATGCGCAGGTTGGACAACGCAAACCCGCGCTGCGCAGTTGCTGTATTTTCCCTCAGCCGCCCCACAAGGCGTAGCGGCTTGATCTTGCTTGGCGGTGGAGGGAAAAGAGTGCGTCCGTTACGGACGCACGGCCCGCGATCGGTGCCCATCGATCGCGGGCCTATGTCCCCCTTGGCACGGCCGTGGTACTGCGTGGTAAAAAACGGCGAGCGGCGATTCGTGGCGTGGGTCGGGCGTGGGAGGAGAATAGCAGGAGGGCGTGAAAAATGTCGGGAGGCCCTCCCGCTATTCTCCCACCGGGCGTGGGGGGCGGAGAATCGCGCCCGTGCAATTTATGTGGATTGGCGGGGCTAAATTGTCCCTTAGTGTCTAAATGTTAGGTGGGGTTGTGAGGATGGGGTGGGGGAATGGGCTTGGGTAGCATGCTGTTTCAGTGGGTCGGTGCAGACATGATGGGCTGAATGGCCTTCTTCTGCACTGTCGGGATTCTATGATTCTATGACCCACAAAATCTCAACTGACACTCTAATACCAACAGAATGTTCTTCTGTCAGAGGTACCACATTTGCATGAGACATTAAACTGAGTCGATTCTCATGGAAAAATCACATAATATAATAATATCATGATGCTATTATGAAGAAGAATGAGACTTCTCCTGGTTTCATGGCCAATATTTATCACACCACAGCTAAAAACAGCTGATTGTGGTATGATCACATTGTGGGAACTGGCTGTGGAAAAATTGTTTCCCACTGCATTGCGACACTGACAAAAGTTTAAAAGCATTTTATTAGCTTTAAAGTACTTTGGGATTTCCTGAGGTGGAAGACCTTCCCCCCAATCCTCTGAACCATATCCAAAACACCGTCAGGTCGTCTGGCCTGACAGTGAAGGGGATAAAGTATTGGTTGGTCCAGTTACCAAAGAACAAGGCTTTGCTCTTGCTGTAATTTACTTTGGCTCCTTAGGCCTGTTCAAACTGGTAACCTCTGTTCATCAATCTGCAAACAGACAGCAGATCCAAGCAGGAGACATCTAAAGGATCCATGTATGGGGAAGCTGTAAGTTTGTACCTCAGCTTATTGGGATCATCCTGGGATCCCCGAACAGGCGCCGGAATGTGGCGACTAGGGGCTTTTCACAGTAACTTCATTTGAAGCCTACTTGTGACAATAAGCGATTTTCATTTTCATTTCATCACCCTCTCCTCCACCCACATCCTCGCTTATAGACTCAGTAAAGTGCCCAATGTAACACAAACAAGATGCAGGAGAGATGTTAATTCCAGATTGATTAGAAAGCTCGCTGATACCCATCCACTGACTAATACTGCGTTCCTGATATTTGTGTAGAGTTAGACCCAATTGCAGATCCACTCCCCTGATGCCAATTTTGGACAGCATTCGTTTGAGTGTTGATTTGACACTAACACACCACTTACCTCATATAACCATCACTATTAACCGCCTGAGTTCAGCTGTGGCACTGTAGCGTAAATGTTGATCATATTCAGCAGACACTCAGACCCATCAAAAGGGCCATTGGTTACTCCTAATGCTAATATTCAACTTGCTGTTGAGCTGAGAGAATTTACCTCATCCACAACGATCAAATGATGCTGCTTTCACTTCAGAACCTGATGAGTCTTTCCTGAATCAATTGGTAGGTACAGCGGCCAGAATAAGTCCTGAGATGTGGGGTGCGATTCTCCGACCCCCACGCCGGGTGGGAGAATCGCGGGAGTGCAGGGCGATTCCCACCACGCCGCCCTGGCACCCGCACGCGATTCTCCCACCCCCCCTAAAATGGCGTGCCGAGTTTTACGACAGGCCGCTCGGAGAATCGCCGCACGCCGTTTCTAACGGTTCTCCAGCCCGGATGGGCCGAGCGGCCTGCCCAATCCGACCGGTTCACGCCGGCGCCAACCACACCTGGTCGCTGCCGGCATGAACAGCGCGCGAACGCTGTGTGTGCGGCCTGTGGGGGCAGGGGATGCAGGATCGAGCACCAGGGGGGGTGCTCAGGAGGGGTCTGGCCCGCGATTGGTGCCCACCAATCGGTGGGCCGGCGTCTCTAAAGGACGCACTCGTTTTCCTCCGCCACCCCGCAAGATCAATCCTCCATGTCTTGCGTGGTGCCCGCGGGGAGGACGGCAACGCGCATTCGCGGGTTGGCGCCGGCCAACATGCGCATGTGCGGGTGACATCAAATAAGCGCTGCCGGCCGCGTCATTTATGCAGCGCCACTTTGATGCGGGTGCCAAGGCCCGGCATGCGAAATTGACGCAGCGCCGCTCCTAGCCCCCTGGGGGTGGGAGAACAGGAGCGAGGAGCGGCCTCCGACGCCGGAGTGAAACACTCCAGTTTTCACTCCGGCATCGGCACATAGGGCGAGGTTCTCCGCAAATGTGGAGAATCGTAAAGGCTGCCGTGGTACGGCCGTGCCAATCGGGCCCCCAGATGCCCCAAATGGGCATCTGCTGCCCGTTTCACGATGGCAGCAAGCAGGTGTGTTTGCTGCCGTGTTAAAAAGGGTGTGAAGGCCTGGCCGCTCGGCCCATCGGCCTCGGAGAATCGCCGCTCGCTGTAAAAAACGGCGAGAGGCGATTCGTGGCGTGGGTCGGGTGTGGGGGAGGGGGGGGAGAATAGCGGGAGGGCGTGAAAAATTCAGGAGCCCCTCCCGCTATTCTCCCACCCGGCGTGGGGGGCGGAGAATCGCGCCCTTAGTCTCCCGTTGGGAGAATCGCGCGCCCATGATTTAAAAAGCAGCCAGAAGTGGGCTGGTTTGTCCGTTGATGATATGTCCTTCCAGGGTTGTAGAATTCACCAAAGTAGTACAGACTGGATGAGTTTCTTTACACCAGCTGGGCTCATTCTGCATTGAGACCTCTCTAATAATATAAAACCAAATGAAGTTGACCGAATGTTTGTGATGCAGATTTTGAAACGACGCAGTCATAAATGTCTCACTTTCTCTGAAAATTTCAAATTACCAATTCCACTGCATTTTTCGACTGATCTCTGAACGTAGTTGAATACATCAGTGAACAAATATAACAAATATTTAGTAACCATCATAACAATATGCAAAAAAAACCCTCTCACCACACCATTTAGGCTTTATGACTTGCCACAAATCTCATGGTGACTATGCGGAGGATTGTAGGCTGGGTGTTATTTCGATGAATAATGTTAAAACCCCTAATGAAAATTGTAATGGGCTGTACAAAACATGCCCAGTGGGAATTTCAGCTCTGTCATTTGTTTAATAAAACTGGGAAACCGTAAAATAACAGATTGTCAATGGCAATATTAAAAACAGAGCCATGTGTGTAAAGTACTAAATGCGAAAGGCTGCAGATGATGGGCAAGGGTTTCAGCATTCCTTTGTGTACTGGAAGCCCATGTTATCATTTACCTCATGGGTCAAATTTCCTTCTAATCTACTTAGACAAATGCTCCTTGCATTAAAACTAAAGTGATTTACATTATATTAGCATCAGGAGCCGATGGTAACAACATATGGATGTCATTAACAGAGAACACCAGAAAAGATCTTTGCACACCAATGTCTCCTCTCAAATCAAAAACATGCCTATATTGGATATATATTTCAACTTTCTGGCACACTTGCAGCAACACCGAAACACCAAGGCTTGAATTTAACATTCTGAGGTTGGGTGCGTACTCGCCCGACTGAACGTCAAATAACGGGAAATTACATTGGGTGTGCGTCCGGACGCTATAGTGAACAGGTTGAAGTTGTGGGCACGTGCGTGAGTCAGATAGGTGCCTGCTGACAATTAAAGGGTCAATTAAGGCCACTGACAAGCCAATTGAATTGGATTTTACATTGCCCAAGTGATTTCCCGCTCATCGCATGGGCACAACAGGTGGGCGACCAACACATTTTCGTCAACTTCTCACCCAAGAGCAGGATAAAAGGCCCCAGGGTGCAGGCATGTTCAGTCTCATTGCGAGTTTGTTGCTGGGTCAGTACAGAGTTGTGCTAGAGCTTCTTTTGATTTTGGCAAAGTTTCAAGGCTGACCATTTGAATTTCTGGTCCCCATCCTCCCTGGAAGCTTTGCTTCAGGGTTACAGAATAGTGCAATCTTATTTGCAAGGCCCAGATCCTGGTGCATCGCCCATAAAGGGGACAGTATACTCAGCTGGTGAAAAAACCTCTGAAGAGGAAGAGAGTCACAGGAGGGAGAGGAGGTCAGGTGAGTGCAGGTAGTATCCCACGGAGAGACCTTTGAGGAGAGGCATGGGCTCAGTTGTGCAGGGCCAGCAGGGTGGTGAAGATAGTTAGGTCCGCGGAAGATGCAACTACCCAATGATTAGAGTCCACAGGCAGCACTCCAAATATCTCCAAATGCCCCACGCCCAGTGCCGCAGGAGGCTCCGCCTCTCTAAGAATACAGTGACAGTAATATGCCAGATGATTGGTCTGGAAATCGCCTCCAACTATAACTGATGCTATCTTCAGACACATTTCTCCATTACCAGTCAGGTGAGGCCAGCCAGCTGGAGCTTTGCCTACACTGAGACCAATTGAGGCCCGCCCATACATTGCCAATTAATGGTCACTTAACGGCCTCGTTCCACTTCACTGGCACTTTATTTGCCATTTGGTCAGTCCGCCTGGTAAACCCTGGTGAGTTGATGGACTGGGGGGGGCCTCCTGTTTGGGCACATTATGCATAACAGAGGCTCCAGCCAATGATGATCTCTGTCCCCGCTCGTTCCCCACTCTGGCCAGTTGGTTGTCGGTCTCACCGCCATTGCTGGGGCCTGTCTCACTGGTCCTGATAAAACTGTCCCATTCACCTTGCAGGCCAGCCTTCACGCTGTGGAGTATCGGTTGCAGTTCCAGCAATGGTCATCGATCCTGCAGCTGTGACTGGAGAGCTTCCAGCCAACTGATTAGCCAAAAGCTCTCAGAGACATGACTTCCTCACAGATAGGGACAGAAGACATGACACTGAGCCCATCAATGGCTGTAAAATCAGGCAAGGGCTCCCTGCTCATGTAAAACTACATTCTTCAGTCAGTGAAAATGGTTTCAGTCTATCTGATGTGGATTGACACTGGCTGGGCCAGCATTTATTACCCATCCTTAATTGTCCTTGACCTGTGTGGCTTGCTCAGCAATTCTAGAGGGCATTTAAGATTCAACCACATTGTTAAGGATCTGGAATCACAAATGGAACCGACCAGGTTGGTGCATGACTCAATGGGCCAAATGGCCTCCTTCTTCATTGTAGGGATTTAAAACAAAATTGAGTTATTTTTCCTCGTAACTTAATACCTGTAGTCAAGGTATAATTTTTGTAAATTTCCGTTGCACTCCTTCCACAGCCAAAATATCCTTCCTAAGGTGTGGTGCCCTGAACTGTTCACAGTATTCAAAGTGGGTCTAACCAGGGTTTATTTTAGCTGCAGCTATAATTATATATCCCTCTGTCTAGATACAAAGGCTAGCATTTCATTAGCCTTTTGGATTAGCTTCTGAACCTGTTTGTGGCATTTTAAGGATCTATGTACCTGAACCATCAAGTTTCTTTGGACATTCACTGCAACTCACCTCTTTCCATTTAGAAAGTACCCTGCTCTATCCTTTTTGGTCCACAATGGATAATCTCACATTTTCTTACATTGAATTCCATCTGCCACAATTTTGCCCATTCACTTAATCTGTCACTATTTCCTGACAATTTTATGCCGTCATCAAGGCTGTGAGGAGAGATTGAATAAACTGGGATTGTTCTCCATAGAGAGACAGGGGCTGAGGGGTGACCTGATAGATGTTTATAAAATTATGAGCGGTATAGATAGGGTGAACAGTTGGAGGCTTTTTCCCAGGGCGGAAATGACAATTACAAGGGTGCACAAGTTCAAGGTGAGAGGGGACAGGTTCAGTGGAGATGTGCGGGGGAAGTTTTTTTCACAGAGGGTGGTGATGACCTGGAATGCACTGCCAAGTGAGGTGGTTGAGGCAGATCTGTTAGCGATCTTTAAGACTTATCTGGATAGACACATGAACAGATGGAATATAGAAGGATACAGGCATTTGGTCTAAATAGGACACGTGATCGGCGCAGGCGTGGAGGGCCGAAAAGCCTGTTCCTGTGCTGTCTTGTTCTTTGGTCTTTGTTCTTTGTTCTTGTCAGGCATGACCTTCCTATCATGAATCCATGCTGTCTCTCCCTGATTGACCAAAATGTTTCGCCCTTCTTAAAAAATGAAGTGACATGTGCGATTTTTCAATCCAGAAGGGCCACTCTGAATCCAGGGAACTCTGAAAGATTATAGTTAGGGCATCTACAATATCCTCCCCTACTTCCTTTAACGCCCACAGATGGAAGCTTTCAGATGCTGGGGATTTGCCACTCTTTAATTCTATTAATGTCCTAGTTACTGATGCTGTACTCATATTAATTGCACTAAGTCCCTGTTCTCAACCGACTATAATCTTTTTGGGATTTCAGGCAAGTTATCCTCCTTTTCAACTGTAAATATTGAGACAAAGTAATTGTTCAAGAAGACTTCCATTTCCCCATTATCAATGACAAAATCTTATGGGTCTACATTGTTCTTGACCACCCTTTATATAACTATAAAAAATATTGATTTGATGTCCCTTGCACGTTTCCTTTCATAATCCCTTTTAGTAGCTCTTCTCAGCTGCTTAATGATTCTTTTCTAGTCTTTGCACTGTCCCATTTGTCCGGGTTTGTGCTACGTTTTGCATTTTTATTAACCCTTTCTTTTAGTTTTATGCTGTCCCTAACCTCTATAGTTGTCCATGGTTGTTTCGTTTTGTGAAGTGGAGCCTTGTCCTCTCAGGGTGTACTCACTTTGTTCCTCGTTAAATGTTTCTCTAAACATTCTCCACTGATCTTCAGTCGTTTGACCCATTAACAGATCTTCCCAGCTTACTGTGGTCAGTCTCTGCCTCATCCCCTTAATGGTAGCCATGATGTGGAGATGCCGGCGTTGGACTGGGGTGAGCACAGTAAGAAGTCTTACAACACCAGGTTAAAGTCCAACAGGTTTGTTTCAAACACGAGCTTTCAGAGCACGGCTCCTTCTTCAGGTGAAGAAGGAGCCGTGCTCTGAAAGCTCGTGTTTGAAACAAACCTGTTGGACTTTAACCTGGTGTTGTAAGACTTCTTACTGTGCTCATCCCCTTAAAGTCAGTCTTACCCAAGTCTAAAATTCTAGTATCTGAATCCTGCTTTTCACTGTCAAACTTTACACTGAATTCAATTATGTTGTGATCACTATTTGATGAATGGTCGCGCATAATTTGGCTCATTAATTTTTTTCAATTCAGTTTTACGGGTTGTGGGCTCTGCTGGTCCGGCCGCATTTGTTGTCCATCCCTAAATGCCCTTGAGAAGGTGGTGGTGTGCTGCCTTTTCAAACCGCTGCAGCCCATGTGGTGTAGGTACACCCATTGTGCTATTAGGGAGGCACTTCCAGGATTTTTACCCAGCGACAGTGGAGGAATGTTAATATATTTCCAAGTCCGGATGGTGAGTGACTTGGAGGGGAACTTACAAGTGATGGCATTCCTTTGATTATGTTATCCTTGTCCTTCTAGATGGTAGTGGTTGTGGATTTGAAAGGTGCTGCCTAA
Organism: Scyliorhinus canicula; assembly: GCF_902713615.1. Classification (NCBI taxonomy): domain Eukaryota; kingdom Metazoa; phylum Chordata; class Chondrichthyes; order Carcharhiniformes; family Scyliorhinidae; genus Scyliorhinus; species Scyliorhinus canicula. The sequence continues at coordinate 48,364,355 of NC_052151.1, read as the reverse complement.
GGAACCTTGGTGAGTTCCTGCAGTGCATCTTGTAGATGGTACATAAGGCTGCCACTGCTCGTCAGTGGTGGAGTTGCCTGTTCCCTTTTTGCAACTGGAACATATTGCTGCAAGAAAGTATCCCGGATTTATTCCAGAAATTAACTATGTGGTGATCACAAGTTAACCAGATGCAACACAACTGAGCGACCACTAGAGGGAGCACGGGAGAGCCATATAAATAGATCAGGACAGGAAGTGAGGAGACACTCTTCACAGCAGGCGGGCTGGTAAGCACACACAGCAAGCATAGCTGGTAGTTAGCACTGGAAGGTAGTTCTAGGTCGAGCTCTGGAAACTGAACGAACCCACAATAAAGCATCTTCTCCACACTTGAGACTGCGAGCTTTATTAAGATACGAGGAACAACACATGGTACCCAGGAGTGATTTCAGACGCTTACGACAGGACAACTCAGCTGCAGATACAGAAAGCACAAAATGGCATGGAAATCTCCTACTGGACATTTGACTGGGGAAGACATCGCTAATTCGAGGATGTGGCATGGATACCCACCTCAGCTGGACACGACTGGTAATGTAATAAATGTCTGGAAAAGGTTTAAACAAATGTTCGATTTTTATCTCATAGCTAATGATGTTGCAGAAGCCTCAGACAAAATTAAAATAGCAATTCTCATCGAAGGGCCTGTCAATAGGAAAGTGTATAATGGATTTAAATACTCAAAAGGTGACGACAGGAACAGCTTACAAACGTTACTAAACAAATTTGAAGAGTACTGTGAGAAATTTGAACAGCAAGGCATGCTCACAGTCCAACCTGCACAGAGACTGAGTGATGCAAGACTTAAAAAATCACAAAAAGATCAGGAAATCGCAAATGCACAGTACAGATCAAAAAGAAGAAATAACAGAAATCATGAAGATTTTAACTCCAGAAGCGGAGCACCAAGAGTCTAGAGAAACCACGTCAACTGAAATCATGCAGATTTGGACTCCAGAAGAGGAGCGCCGAGAGTCCACAGACACCGCGTCAAATGTAATCAAGAAGACTTTGACTCCGGAAGACGAGCACCAAGAAAGCAAAGATGCGGAATCCAATTCTCCACAACTGATTGATGTCACCTGCACCGATGCAACATCAGATCATTCGCACCACTCGCAAGACGGAATGCTCAATGAATCAAATTATCCACTCGGGACACTCATAGAGTATAACAAGAAAAACAAAAGTCAAAAGAAACACAGCAAGAACAAAAACAACATGAAGCGCGACAAGACCAACAACAATAGCAAGAAGCACAGCAGAAACGAGAACGACAACAGCAAGAAGAAAAGCAACATGAAGCGCGACAAGACAAACAACAATAGCAAGAAGCACAGCAGAAACGAGAACGACAACAGCAAGAATAAAAGCAACATGAAGCGCAACAAGACAAACAACAACGTCAGGCACAAAGATAGCGACAACGACAGAGGCAGAAACAACAAGAATGGCAACAAACACAACAAAGTCAGGAGCAAAGATAGCGACAACAACAAAGACGGAAACGACAAAAACAGCGACAAGTACGGCAACGGAAACAACAAAAACAGGAACGACAGAAACAACAGCAATGAAACAACGACTTGTACACAATGGCAAAGCACACCAGCATCCAAGGCGGATGAGACAATAAATCAACACCACAAGCACAGAAAAAAGTCCATGCCAGTCAACATCAGTGATGTGACCATGCAGACACCTCGGGATGACGCATTGGGTACTTACGATAACAAGGAACACCAACAACATTCACAGCGGACTTGCAATATCAATATCACCACGTCATCAACAACAAAAAGAAAAAAAAAAGCTCTGAACAAATTCATCAAGTTTGGACTCATAAATGTTTTTATTAAGATTGGACATATAAATACATTGGCTTTGTTAACTAAGGCAATAGCATCATCACTTGTATAGATACGCATATCATAAGTTACTGTTTTGTATAAAATTTCTTTAATGATGTACAGAAACTATGTAATGAGAAAAAGGGGGATGTGGTGATCGTAGATTGACCAGATAAAAAAAAAACAACAGAGCAAACACGAGCGGGAGAGCTATAAATACACTGGGACAGGATGTACAATTTTCTTTAACGATGTTCAGAAAATATGTTAAGAGAAAAAGGGGGATGTGGTGATCACAAGTTAACCAGATGCAACACAACTGAGCAACCACTAGAGGGAGCACGGGAGAGCCATATAAATAGATCAGGACAGGAAGTGAGGAGACACTCTTCACAGCAGGCGGGCTGGTAAGCACACACAGCAAGCATAGCTGGTAGTTAGCACTGGAAGGTAGTTCTAGGTCGAGCTCTGGAAACTGAACGAACCCACAATAAAGCATCTTCTCCACACTTGAGACTGCGAGCTTTATTAAGATACGAGGAACAACACAAACTATATTTCAGACAGGTGCTTGTCTGCCTCTCCCAATCGATGCATAAGTTAGATTCCCTCATTAATACTACTCTGTCTTTGCTAAGCATTTGCCTAATTTCTGCATTCATACAATCTAACACCTCAGAACTGCTACCAGGCGGTCGATACAGAAGACCCATTACAATTTTAGATCCTTTTTTGTTCCCCAGTTCCACCCATATGATCACTACGGATACGTCCCCCTAATTATATTCTCGGGCGAGATTTAGTGGGAAAAATTCGAAGTGTCATATTGGGCACGACTTACTGGGTGCTTCCTGACAGCCGAACCGTGTGAGCCCGTGGCACGTACATAACGGCACTTAGTGCCGAAAATTATCCCTTCGAGCTTCATGGCAGAACTGGCTACGTGCCAGCTAAATCACTGGAACCACAACCGGCAGCTCCCCGATAGCAAGGGGGAGCTGCTCATAAACACTCTCTCCGAATTCACTCCCAAACAGACGACCATGGCACCACGTAAATCTGCACCATGCTTTCAGGTCATCGACCTGCTCAAGTTACTGAACTCCATAGAGACAAGGTGGGAAACCCTGAAGGAGTCAGAGGGCCAGTAACAGGGCAGCCAGTGGCAGCAGTCATCAGTTTGGGCAGCGTGACCAGGAGGACCACTGTCCAATGTCGGAAGAAGTCCAACAACCTCCACCGGGTCTTAAGGGCAAGTTAGCACTGGCCCCCTGGCATCAGTCCCACTTTCCACACCCCCCCCCCCCCCCCTGGAACCCCGCAGCCCACCCCCAACAAGTCAGCGACTGGCACTTTGCATTCCCCCCCGTGCTGTGGCACATCACCACAATTATGCCCCAGCACACCCTGGCACCCACCAGCACAACCCCATCGATGCCTAGGATACATACCACCTGCCATGAACACCACATGATACATCAAGCATGCAGCACGCGATGACCCTTCTCTGTATCTGGAGTAGAAGTTGACCCACATCAGGTGGGAAAGGGCTCAGACAGATGGCAGGGTTCCGGATATCAGAGTCCTTCCCCCATGAGGAACAGGCCCTGCAGATCGTGGGTTGGCCGAGGCGAGCGTGGTCACTGACAGCGAGGTTGGCCTGCGTCGCAGAGATGAGAATCCACTGCCCCTTTACCGACAAATGACCTCTCTCAAGTGAGTTCATGTCAGACAAAATAATCCTTTCCTCTCCCTGAGGGGATGTCTGCGACATTCCAGTGAGTGCATAGCTGAGTGGAGGAGTCCCAATGGAAATGGGCGCAGGAGATGGTGCCAGCAATGCGTGGCACCGAGGCCAACACTGTCAGGGTGCCGACTGCATTGGAAAATCTGGAGCACGACGTCAGCATCATGAGTGGTGATGTGGTTCAGTCAGTGTTGACCAGGCCGAGGGCCTCAACATTCTGTCCTAATTACTGAGAGACATGATCCAGATGGAGGTGGATGTTTCCGGAGCACTGCAGAGCATGGCCCAGTCATCGACAAGGACATCAAAACCATGGTGCAAACATTGGAGATCCATTGCGGGGTCAACAACACCATCCATCTTGGTTACTATAAGCAATTGGAGAAGGAGAGCGACCAACAATCAGTTGGGGCATCCGCTCCAGGACTGTTCTCTCCTCCGGGCATCCCGCCACACTTACGTGTCCTGCCTGCTCCCAGGTGCCATTCACCAAGCCAGCTGTACTGGAGGCTTCCGTTTTGCACACTTACTCCCAGCCACAGTCGGAGCCCGTGGACTCCAGACCTCGGCTGGGAACATTAGGGAAACAATGCTCAGGTGCCCTCCTCCCCTGATCAACACTCACACTCTGACATCCCCAGTGTTGAAGCCCAGCTTTAGAGTGTTTGGTTGTTGGCTGCTACCTCTGTGGCGCTGATGCCTCCAGTATTCAGGCAAAGTGTGGAGGGGTCACCGTTTGATTGGCATGATAGGCAATAACACTTGCTGAGCCATGGCAGGCGTACCCATGAGAATGCACTTGAATGCACTTGTTTATGAAACGGTCAACAGTACCTTCATACAAAAACATGAAAACAACTACTCAACAGTTATGTGTCACACTAACCATAAACCAAGAAGGAAAAGGCAACATGCCACACCTTTTTACTACATAATATCAGTACAAAGCTGCAACAATGCATTTATACAAGGAAAATTAAACATACTCAGAATATCAAACAGTCAACAATACAATTAGTATCTCACCCCAGGTCACAGAAGCAAAAGAGGCGCCAGCATACAACTACACAGTCTCCAGGCATGAACCATGAAACAATCAACAATACAATAAAGTCACCAGCAACCTGCAAAATGATTGCTGCAACATCCTCACCAAGTGACCATTCAGAGCCCGCAGCAGTAGCCACTCAAAGGTGGGAACAATCACACAGGAAAGCCACACTGACACAGGGCATGTCAGAAGAGAGAGAAGACATCCCTTCCCTCTCTCCAGGACTGGTCACAGCCCCTTTCCTCCTTCCAGGTCACAGACGAAAAAGAGGCGTTAGAAAGCACACAGCCTCCAGGTATGAAACATAAAACAGTCAACAGTACAACAAAGTCACCAGCAATCTGCAAAAACATTTCCTCAGCACCCTTACCAAGTGGCCCATTCAGAGCAATCCGCTCCTCTATTCCCCTCCCATGGTCTCCAGCAATAGATCCTCAAAGGTGGGAATAATGACACCGGAAAGTTACAATGGCACATGTATTGCTCCAGGCTACAGAAGCAAAAGAGGTGGCAGCAAACAATCACACAACCTCTGGGCATGAAAGATGAACAGTCAACAATATAATAAAGTGACCAGCAATCTGCAAAAGCATTTCAGCAACACCCCCACAAATTGTCCGGTCAGAGCAGTCCGCCCCTCCCTCCAGCTCCCGCAGCCCCCGGCAGTAGACCCTCAAAGGTGGGAATAATCACACTGGAAAATTAGACCAATGTAGGGCATGCCAGAGGAGAGAAAGAGCACCCAGAAGCAAAAGAGGTGACAACAAACAAATACACACACAACCTCCAGGCATGAAACATGAAGCAATCAACAGTACAATAAAGTCACCAATGATCTGCAAAACCCAGATGAGTTCAAGTGGAGATTGCCCGAATGGTGCAGATTCCTCCTGTCACAATACTGATGCCAGTGCCCCATGAAATATCTTTTCAAGCCGGTTAGAGACCGTCCCTCACCCTGGCACCGGGGAGGCAACATACCATTCGGGACTCTCAGTCCTGCTTACCTACCTATGGAACCCCCTACAACTTGACCTTTTGTTACCCCCCCAACCCATAGCGGGATTCAAACTCGGGTCCCGAGATCATTACATTGGTTCTCTGAATTACTAACTCAGTGGCAATACCACTGCGCCACTGCCTCCCAGGGAGCTTTTATCAAATCATTAACCTTTGAAATTACACTGAATACAACTATAGTTTGTATAACCTCTCCTCATAATTTAACCCACTGAATCCAGATGTTTCTGGTATACCTACACAGCACTCCCTCCAAGATGAATATATAGTTCCGAAGGTGTGATTCTCAGAGATGCTCGAAATACTCCAGGTGTTGTCAAACCAATGTTTTTTTAAGGTGAAGCATAAATTTTGATACTTTATATTTTATTTTTATAGAAATAAAGGCCAGCATCCCATTACTCATTCTTAAAAATTACCTTCTAAACTTGTCCATGATATTCTAATGACCGATGTACGATGTACGTGCGGAGAATCGGGCATCCAGCAAAAATGGAAGTTCGCACCTGACACCGATTCGGGTGCTATGGTCCGGTCCCTCCCCGCCAACGAAACCAACGTTTGCATGCATTTAAATGTGAATAAATGGAATGGGTTGTACACAGTATGCTCTGCCCTGCCACGATGGTCCGCCCCTCTTAGGCACAAGGTGCAAATTACTCCGAGTATTTACAAACGGGAACTGGGCACCAGAGCTGTGGAGGGGGAGCTGGAGGCGACAACACTGAAAAAACGTTGTAAACTGATGGGCTTTCTGGGGGCAGCTGTCTGGGCCAGGGGCAGTAGCGGGGATTGACTTGGTGTTTGAGCCTGTGGTCTCTGGTGTCCCCCTCAGGACCGGGGTGACCTGGCTCAGACCACTATTGCTGCAGTCTGTCTTTTAAATGCACCCCTTTGGTGCTACATACAGGCTCGTGGCTGCTTTCCACTGTTATTTGTTATACATATTAATGACTTGGATGAGAATGTAGGCGGCATGGGTAGTAAATTTGCAAATGACACTAATATTGGTGGCATAGTAGATAGTGAAGGTTATATAAGATTGCAACAGGATCTTGACCAATTGGGCCAGTGGGCCAATGAATGGCAGATACAGTTTAATTTGGATAAATGTGAGGTGATGCATTTTGCTAGACCAAATCAGGGCAGGACCTACTCAGTTAATGATAGGGAGTGAGGGAGAGTTACAGAACAAAGAGATCTAGGGGTACAGGTTCGTAGCTTCTGGAAGGTGGAGTCGCAGATGGACAGAGTGGTGAAGAAGGCATTCAGAATGCTGGGTTTTATATTGAATACAGGAGTTGGGACGTCTTGTTGAAGTTGTACAAGACATTACTAAGACCACACATGGAATACTGTGTTCAGTTCTGGTCACCCTATTAAAGGAAGGTTATTGTTAAACTAGAAAGAGTGCAGAAGAGATTTACGAGGATGCTATCAGGACTTGATAGTCTGAGCTATAAGAAGAGGCTGGATAGGCTGAGACTTTTTTCCCTGGAGTGTAGGAGGCTTAGGGATGATCTTATAGAGGTGTAGTTTCCCTTGAGAAGGTGGTGCCTTCTTGAACTCCTGCAGTCCTTGTGGTGTAGGTACACCAAATGTGCTATTAGGGAGGGAGTTCCAAGATTTTGACCCAGCGACAGTGAAGGAAGAACAATATATTTCCATGTCAGGATGGGGAGTGGCTTGGAGGGGAACGTCAAATGGTGGGGGGGTTCTCAGATATCTGCTGTCCTCGTGCATTTTGTGGATGGTATAAACTGCTGTTACTGTTTGTCGGTGGTGGAGGGAGTGAATGTTTGTATAATGGGTGTCAATCAAGCGAATGGTGTTGAGCTTCTTGGGAGCTATCAGAGCTACACTCATCCAGGCAAGTGGAGAGTATTCCATCACACTCTTGACTTGTGCCTTGTAGACAGTGGATAGGCTTTGGGTGTCAAGAAGTAGCACAGTAGCACAGTGGTTAGCACATCTGCTTCACAGCTCCAGGATCCCAGGTTCGATTCCCGGCTTGGGTCACTGTCTGTGCGGAGTTTGCTTGTACTCCCCGTGTCTGCATGGGTTTCCGACGGATGCTCCGGTTTCCTCCCACAGTCCAAAGATGTGCAGGTTCTTCACCCAAAGGGTTGTGAATCTATGGAATTCCTTGCCCAGTGAAGCAGTTGAGGCTCCTTCATTACATGTTTTTATGGTAAAGATAGATAGTTTTTTGAAGAATAAAGGGATTAAGGGTTATGGTGTTCGGGCCGGAAAGTGGAGCTGAGTCCACAAAAGATCAGCCATGATCTAATTGAATGGCGGAGCAGGCTCGAGGGGCCAGATGGCCTACTCCTGCTCCTAGTTCTTATGTTCTTAGGTTAGATGGATTGGCCATGCTAAATTGCCCTTAGTGTCCAAAAAGTTTGGGTGGGGTTACTGGGTTATGGGGATAGAGTGATGGTATGGGGCTAGGTAGGGTGCTCTTTTCAAGAGCCGGTGCAGACTCGGTGGGCCAGGTGATTCACCTAAGGAAGGAGCTATGCTCCGAAAGATAGTGATTGGACTTTAACCTGCTGTTGTAAGACTTCTTACTGTGATCAAAAACAGAGTTCAGCTTGATGACATGATGATTTGACATAAACTGCTCTGTTACAGTTATAAGGATCCTCCTGTTAATCCTTGATTGTCCCTTGTTTATTCACTCTATTTTATTTTGTTTTATTTTTTATAATTTCTGCACATGGACAGTTATTGTGACCTACGCCTTTAAGATGGGCTTCATCTTTAATTACAAAAAAGGAATCCGGCAAGATGTGCTGGCATCAGTGATGACTCATCTTGATGGACTTGCCTGTCAGTCAATGAGCTGTTTAGACAGCCGGGTTCTTAGCTGATCAATGCTGATAGGTGCTGACTGTTCCAGAATGTTCTGCCAGGACAGCAAGGTTTCATCTGGTTTTTAGTTTTGGTTTAATCAAGAAGCTGGAGGGTCAAACCCCTGATATCTCTCTGTCTCGCACTTTTCTGATGGACTCTGTCTATAGCAATGGTTCTCAACCAGGGTCCACATGGACCCTGGGGGTCCATGTAACATTACTGGGGGTCCACACAAATAAAATACTGAATTGGGGGTCCACGGTGATATTTTAGTGGTCCATAGAGCAATTCTACTTCAGAACAAATTAGATTCTCTCTCTCTCTCTCTCTCTCTCTCGCACTGACAAAGGTCAAAGAGAGATTATAATCTATCTAATTTACCTTGAGGGCTGAAGGAGCTCAGAACCAAAAAGGTGCATTTGCTGTGGCCCTAATTGTCCCACTAATCTCCCTTGGATTAGTTTACCACGCTAATGAAGGAAGGATTAACGGCATTAACTTCTTTAGTAGCAGAAACGATTTCGGTTGAAACTATCAACTCTCAGGAGCTATAAATATCGACATGACCCAAGCAGGTCACTTCAGTTCTGTGCAAAACTCAGTCGCAACAAGATAAGAGATATTAAAAGTATTGGTTCATAAATATATGTTGCATTTGGTGAAAATTTATCTTTTAGTTTTGTTAACATTTTACATATAATTCTTAAAAGTGGTTAACCATATTAAATCAAATTCTCTTCGAGATCGCCTCTTTCGTGAATTCTGCAGAGAAAATGGAGAAGAGTTTGAACGCCTTGTAATGCATACTGAGGTGAGGTGGTTATCAAAGGGGAATTGTGTTCATCGTTTTACTGAACTTTGGGACTCTATTGTCTTATTTCTGGCTAACACCCAGCTTGGAGAACAACTGCTTGCAGCTAAATGTGATGTATTTTACTTATCTGATATATTTGAAAAAATCAATTTACTTAATAAACAGCTCCAAGGAAAACATTCTGATCTCATATCCAGTAACGGTGCTATTACTGCTTTTCTGAGAAAACTGCCGCTGTACAAAATTAATATCAGACGTCGTGCATTTGAACAGTTTCCTTGTTTGACCTCGATTAGCAGCGATTTGCACGATGATGACCTTGCATTGTATGCTGAATATTTGGAAAATTTGCATGAAAATATGCAAGCTCGGTTTAGTGACCTACTCATGATGGATATACCAACTTGGGTGGCAATTCCTTTTGAAGTTAATGCTGCCGATGTAGACATTTCTTTACAGGAGACCCTCATTGAATTACAAAGTGATGAAATATTGTATGCAAAATTCAAAGATGGGAAGCATAATATATGGAAAACAAATGACACTGCTAAAAAGTACCCACTACTCTGGGATAAAGCACAGCTCTAAGTTATAGCTTTTCCATCATCTTACCTTGTTGAATCAGGATTTAGTCGTGTTCTTCACTTATTATCAAAAGCTCGTAATAGACTATGTAGCCACCTAAGATGGACACTGGGCTACAAAATGGAGAACTGCTAAGGCTGCAGGGAGAAAACAGTCTTAGCAAGGACAAGCAGTTTGCAGAAGGCTAATTAGCATTCTGCACGTACAGAAACCAGTTTATGGCCAGGTGCAGAATCTCAGCTAAAGGTGTAAATGGCAACAACGATTTACATAGTAATGAGGTGATCCAGATCCAGGCCCACACAATAGAAACATTTAGGTATGAATGGATACTTTGAGTAGACGCCCAGACGAAACGGCACCATAAGTATCCATCACAAAGCACCATAGAAACCGCCCCACCCATCGAGAAGCGACCCTCAGATTGGGGAGTTTGGAAAATATCGATTGGGAGAAGGCCCAATCGATATACAGCAGGTAGAGACCGCCCCAAAGAGGCACGGACTTTGGGGGGACCTATAAAAGTAAACCCCGCACATGGTCCGGTCTGTTGTTTGGCTCCGGCTTTGCTGTTGTTTGGCTCCGGCTTTGCTGTTGTTTGGCTCCGGCTTTGCTGTTGTTGCTCCGGCTTGCTGTTGTTTTTGGCTCCAGCCATCGAACTGTAAGTGTCACCACAACGATCGCTACGTGATCCAGACTTTGCTAGACCCTGACGATTTTGAGACCCTGAGAGTTGCAGACCAAGAACGGGACGAAGGCCTCGCTCCCTGACCTTGCCTGTTCCTGTCAAGATAAGTATTTTAGTCGTTTAGTTTAGAAGTAACTTAGTCTCTTTAGCGTATGCATGTGTATTTATTATATTTTTTATAATAAATATCAATCGTTTGAACTTACTAATCGGTGTACAGTTTTATTACTTTGAACCTGACCTTGATGTACTTGTGAGGTGTCTAAATACGGCACCTGGCGACTCCTGAGCAGAATTACATACACAGAGCCGTAGTAGTGTTAAGCACACGGCCTTTAAAACGGAGGCGTGTTAATACACTCCAATAAAACGCGTAATACACTCAAGTAAAACGTGCAACAACTCGACATTGTGAAAAAGGGTGATCTTCGACTATCATTGACCGCGATGGAGCCGAATATAAAAAAACTCGCTGAGCAGCATCAACCACAGGGATCTCATTGAATAAATCTGCATTTTTTTCTTAATTACTCACTTAGGCCTATCTTAAAATGGTTTATTATGAATTATTTACTAGTGTACATAATGCTCTATAGAATTTAATTGTTAAATATGTTTATTTGCAATAAATTAGTTTTCCTTCAAAATAAAGCATAATCATTTACTATTTCTTTAATATTTGATACAATTCCTTTACTTTTTTGTTAGTGAAAAATATAAGAAGCTTTTTTTTCTGTGGAATGGCTATGGGGGTCCACAAAAAAAAATTAAGAGGAAAAGGAGTCCACTGGTCTATAGGTTCAAAGTAAAGATATTTATCTCTCTACAGTCAAATTGAACTACAAATGATGACTTATTTCAATGGACTTGGCTGTTGGTCAATAAGCTGTTTACTTATCCGGGTTCTTAGCTGATAGTCTACGCTGATGGGTGCTGACCATTCGAAATGAAAATGAAATGAAAATCGCTTATTGTCACAAGTAGGCTTCAAATGAAGTTACTGTGAGGTTCCGGAGTGTTCTGCCAGGGATAGGAAAGCTTCATTTGATTTTTAGTTTTGGTTTGATCAAGAAGCTGGAGGGCCACAGCCCTGAACTCTCTCTCTCTCTTTTACCTGATGGACTCTGTCTAGAGGTTCCATGTAAAACACTTTGCTGTCTATGGTGATATTGAACTACAAGGAAGCTCAGTCCAGCAACAGCTGCAGGCACGGCCAGCTATTTAAAGAAGCCTTTTTAAAATCTCATGAAGAAACTCTATTTTTCCCTCAGTAAAGCTAGGAGTTGGATCAAATAAGTATTACACAGGCCCGAAGCAGATCTTCTGAATGAAGACCCAGGTTAATAAAAGTGAAAATGACTCTCCAGAGGGAATCCCGTGGTCTGTGGATTTGTACTGCATATTCCAGCCAGAAGATCCTTGTTAGCCATCCAACATTTGGTTCTCAATCATTCTGGAAGGACAGTCAGCTGAAAAAAAACTTCAGCATTCCAAACAAGGGCTCTCATCTTCCATCTCAAATCAATCCTCTTTTATTTTCTACCCCCCCCCCCCCCCCCCCCCCCCCCGTTTCCCTCTGTATGTGTATGCCTTCTGTGTGTTTAGGCGGGAGTTGGGAGAGTAAAAAGGGCAGTAGTTGATTAGCTGGCTGTTAATTTATTATAATGATTGCATGTCTTACCCCTATTTTTGTTACAAATAAACGGTTGCGTTTCACTTACAAACCTGATGCCTGTACGTCACGGAGCAGTCAAGAGCCAAAGGTCTCATAAATTTTATATGAACTATTGGTTAATTCACTTGTGTTGGGATTCCGGGGTCTGTGGGTCTGGAATTGACCACGTACTAGCGAAGGGTGCCAGAACACCGTGCTACTTGAAAACCATGAGCACGTGACAACAAAGATTGATTAAAATTGTACTCTATGTCTGATGAATACTTGTACCCTTTTGTTGAGCTCAGTAGACCAAGAAACTGGGTGATGTCTAAGAGACACACTAGAGATCTGTAAACTATCTCAGACTAATGAGGCCCCAGCTCAGGCAATCCAAGTGTAATGAATGGGACATTAGCACCTGTTAAAACAGTCGGCATCAAAGAATATGTTCACACGGTATTGCTACCATTAACACAACAGGTCAGGAAATGATTTGTAACATCACCATGACACTTTAAACACCTTGAAGCTTTTAACACCATCAAGAAACATCACACCAAAGGATTAAATGTATAAATGTACCGACTAAGTAGTGACAAATAAAGCAAAAGTTCCGTTTAAATGACACAGAAATTAGGCAATAGCAACAGAAATCAGATAGCAGCAAAAGTTTAATTGGGCCAAGTATGATGTGGTAAAGTAATGACAGAAAAATCCCAATAAATCATAAAATATTGAATTTCCTTGGGCACTTAATCGAGATTCCTGCTTCACTTTTGGTGAGGTTATACCAGTGGACTCGAAATGGTGTTGAGGAACCTCGGAGCTATTTGATGACTTCAATCATTCCTCTGCACTTTATTAAATATTCAAAGCATTTCAAATCATTTATACTTTCGTAAGTGAGGTAACCGTAGATTTGACAAGTGAGAAAGAAATCATGAGTGATTCATTGCTGATTTTGTGGGAGATAAGAAAATCAGATCACAGTCTACAAATGATGCTTTTTACATTATTAATATTATGTTTCATTTAAAAAATGGATTCCGTTGTGAGAAACTGTAATAAAGCCAGTTATTAATAGCACAATTACTTCATTATGTAGTGATTTAAGCATTTTTTTTGCACAGCTCTAGTTTGCGCAAAGTGTATTGTTAATGGGATTGTGGAATGGAAGTCAGTAGGTCATGGGCAGGATTCTGCGGTCGGTGATGGCGAAATCGTGTTCGGTGATCAGCTGAAGAATCAAAGTTTGCGCCAAAATCAGGGGCTGCACCGCTTCCGCAATGCTCCGCCCCCTCCAAACCCTGAGGCCCATCCCGCAATGCTTCACCCCCAACCGGCCAAGTTCCCAACGGCGTGGGTCTTTCATGGTATTACTTCTCGGGAACTCGGTGTGGCGGCTGTGGACTCAGTGCAGTGCCGCCAGGTCAGGGGAGGGCCTATCCGCAGACAGGGGGGACTTTGGCAGGAGTTGGGGGTACAGTTCAGGGGTGATCCGGGGGTTGCGAGCCGGCCATAGGGGGGGCACTATTTGGCAGGCCGGGTCCACCCGTGGCCGGCGCCATGTTACACGGCATGGCCGCTGCAGGCTGCCGCCATGCGCGTACAGGCCATGGACCCGGTAATTCTTCGGCCATATCGGCATCTGGAGCTGGGTGCTCTATGCTGCCTGCATGCTAGCCCCCAGCCAAACGGAGGATCAGTTACCATTTTGCGGCAATGTTTTGGTCGTAAAACGTCACTGTACCCACGCCGGCATCAGGATATAGCCTGAAAATTGGAGAATCCAGTCCCTTATTTTCCAGAGTGACTGATGATCTTGGCCAGGAGAGTTTACAAGTGGTGACTTACTTTAGAAACTTTCTGATTTGGTGTTTATTTGAACAGCACTGTTATTAAGCAAAGTTCAGAAAGGTGCGAGAAGGAAATTAAGGAATTCTAGACCAGTTATTCACGGCGACCGGCGACTCTCCAGCCCGGATGGGCCGAGCGGCCTGCCATTCGCAACCGGTTCACGACGGCGTCAACCACACCTGGTCGCTGCCGTCGTGAACATGGGCGCCAAAGGTCCGTTTGAAGCTTGTGGGGGGCAGAGAGGGGAGTGAACACGGCCGTGCTCGGGAGGGGACTGGCCCGCGATTGGTGCCCGATCGTCGGGCTGGCGTCTCAAAGCGACGCACTCTTTCGCCTCCCCGCAAGATCAAGCCACCACGCCTTGCGGGGCAGCGGAGGGGAAGATGGCCACCGCGCATGCGCGGGTTTGAGCCGTCAGCCGTCGTGACGTCAGCCGCGCATGCACTGGTTGGAGCCGGCCAACCTGCACATACGCGGCTGACGTCACATAGGCGCCGCCGTCGCGTCATTCTCAGTGCGCCGCTCCTAGCCCCCTGGGTGGGGGTGAATAAGGTGAGAGGAGCGGGCTCCGAGGCCGTCGTGAAACTTGGCCGAGTTCACGACGGCCTTTCCGGGAGCTGAGAATTCCGCCCTAGGTTCTCCCACCAGAGCTGAGCTGCACCTTTATTTGCACTTCTGCTGGGAGTTAAGTGCTGTCAGTTTCTAGCTGACCACTTCAAAGTCACTCAAGCATGAAGGGAAGTAATTGAAAATCACTTAATTCTGTGGTCCAGGAGCTTTCAATCAAAGCTTGATGTTGCTAAACATTGCAGTTAGACCATTTGAAAATTACTCAACCGGGAAGGAAGATGAATGAAACAATCCTGACAGCTGGGTATGTGTGGAAGCTGCCAATCACAGCCTAGTAATGTCAATATCAAAGAGAAATGAATGAACGGCTTGCACATCAAAGATCTGACGGGCTTACACCTACCTGACTGTTTTTCTCTTCCCAGGAACTGATAGGTGCAGACTCGATGGGCCAAATGGCCTCCTTCTGCACTGTAAATTCTATGATTCAATGTTCTATGATCCCGCATAAGAGAGACGCCCACAAGATACACTTAAAAGTGAGACCCTCACCAGAGACCCCCTGATAAGAGTCTCCCATGAGAGAGCTCACATTACAGAGATGACCACCAGCGACCCTCATAAGAGACCCCCCCCCACCAGAAATTCCCCATTACAGAGACCACACCCAGAGACCCCCTATAAGGGAGACCCAAACCAGGGACTCCAAAAGAGAGACCCCCCAACAGGGACACCCAGATGAGACCTCCCACAGAAACCTCACATTGCAGAGACCCCTGCCAGAGACTCCCAATAAGGGAGACCCAAATTAAATCCCCCCCATAAGAGAACAACCCACTAGAGGTCTCCGACAAGAACCCCCCATTACAGAGACCTCAACCAGTGACACCCCATACGAGAGATCCCCAGCAGGTGACCCCCATTGCAGAAACCCCTGCCTGGAAATACCCCATTATGGAGACTGCTGCCTGCAAGTCCCCCATTACAGCAATCTTAGAAAGCAGTTCAGACAGAGACAATGAAAAAAAATCACTGCTTTAAAATTCACCTGTGCAATGCAGCTGCTAGCTCAGGTAGAGGAAGCAGCACCTGCAAATACCGAGAGAAAGAACATCACATCAGTTGGGTTTAAACCCGCTCAGGTCTTTGATCAGTAATGCTTTAAATCATATCCACGTGAAATTAATTTTACTAGGCTGGGATGGACAGCTTCCACGCACTCAGCTGTTTGGATTGTTTAATCTAATTTCCCTTCACACTTGCTTGGATTTCAAATAGTCAGCTGTGAAACTAACCATAATGTTTCTAAATATCTAGCAATGATTGATATATCTGGACAGCATCCACTGCTTTTTGCAGAGAAAGGGAGGAAGTGAGAACACTGAACTGTCTTTGATGTGGTCCAAGAGCTGTGAGTCATAGCTAGATCATGGGAGAGTGGTCCTCGAATGGACTTTGGGGACAACTTCCCAAAATAGTTACCCATTTGGCCCTCCACAAGGTCCACCGCACCAGGACCATGCAGGGAAATCCTACATCAATTCTCACCCATGTTAACCCCGGCCCAGAGAAGATTCACGCGTGGCTTGGAGAATCTGGTGCCCATCCCTTTAATAGAATGTGAATGGGTCAATTTAACCTATTTACAAACACCTTCTGATATGGGCAAGAACCTCAATACTACCGCCGGGGGGCGGGGGTGGGAGAGCAGAGCCCTATCCCACTTCTTGGTTGATGCTGGGTTCTCCACCGCATCAGGAACTCCACTGATTGGCTTTTTAGGCCATTTCAGAGGGCAGGTAAGAGTCACCCCGGACGGATTCTCCCATACCCGGCAGGGCGGGGGTTCCCGGTGGGACAGTGAGGCGTGAACCACTCCGGCGTCGGCCCGCCCCAAAAGGCGTGTAATCCTCCGCACCTTCACGGGCTAGGCCAGCGCCAGAATGGTTTGCGCCCCGCCGGCCGGCCTTTGGCGTCATTCCCACGCATGCGCAGGGAGGGGGTTCACCTACACCTCGGCCATTGCGGAAGCAGACACGGCCGGCGCGTAGGAAAAGAGTGCCCCCATGGCACAGACCCGCCCACCAATTGGTGGGCCCCGATCGCGGGCCAGGCCACCGCGGGGGCACCCCCCGGGGCCAGATCACCCCGTGCACCCCCCCAGGATCCTGGAGTCTGCCCGCGCCTCCAGGTCCTGCCAGTAAGGACCGAGTCTAATTTACGCCAGCGGGACTGGCAAAGAACGGGTGGGACTTCAGCCCATCGTGGGCCGGAGAATCGCCAGGGGGCCGCTGTGAGCGGCTGCCGACCGGCGCAGCGCGATTCCAGTCCCCGCCGAATCTCCAGTGTCGGAGAATTCGGCGGCCGGCGGGGGCAGGATTCATGCCGCCCCCCGGCGATTCTCCAACCTGGCGGGGTGGTCGGAGAATCCCGCCACACATTGCAGTGGGCAATAAAGTCACATTTAGGCGAGACCAGGTAAAGACAGCAAATTTCCCTCCCATTATTGAACAAGATACATTTTTACAACAATCCTACCTTGATCACTATCCCTGAGACTAGCCTTTAATTCCAGATTTTATTAATTGACCTCAGTTTCAGGGTGCGATTTGAACATATGTCCCCAGAGCATTACAATGGGCTCACTGGACCACTTGACTTGTGATATTACCGGTAAGCCATCATCTTCTCCTTTGTAAAGGATAGGTGATGCATGACAAACATGATTGAAACTGTTGACAAGGTGAATAAAGTAACAGACAGTAGAATACCCATGAATTTAATTTATATGAACATTCAGAAGCCATTTGCTAAGATCTTCAGAAGAGACGTTGCGCTAAAGTTGAAGTTCATGGAATTGAAGGCCAATTATAGACCTGGCTTAAAAACTGTCTGAACGATAGGAGACAGAGAGTATGGCTAATGGTCAGGCACTCCAATTGGCAGGAGGCATCCCACAGGAATCTGTGTTTTTTATTCATTCATGGGATGTGGGTGTTGTAGCCTGGGCCAGCATTTATTGTCAATCCCAAAATCACATGTAGGCCATACCAGGCAAGGACAGCAGATTTCCTTCACATTAATGAACCAGATGGCTTTTTACAACAATGGTTTTATGGTCATTGTTAAACTTTTAATTCCAGATTTTTTGGTTGAATTCAAATTATGCCATCTGCAGTGGTGGGATTTGAACCTGGGTCAAACTCTGGGTCTCTGGTTTACTCATTCAGTGACAATACCACTATGCCACCACCTCCCCTTGTTACAGGTTCAACTACGTCACGTATTAAATGACAACATAAATGATGGACCAGTGATCCACAAATCCAAGTTTGCCAATGTCACAAAGATGGACATCATTGTAAGCAGAGTAAATGGAAGCACATACCATTGCTGACAATATATTTTGCGGGTCAGGCCCTACCCTCTGAATACCTTCTGTTTCTTGCCCTCCTTCTGTTCCTTTAAGTCTTTCTGTAAACTCATATAATCACCCTTCCTAATAGCTTCTTTTCTGCTTCAGGTCCATTTTTAAGTTTAACGTTGTAAAGCACCTTGGGATCTTTTGCTACATTAACAGCCGATATCTTTGCAGCTATTGTTCTTTAATATTGAAGAGTCAGCCAGCAGGCATGTGGAAATTAAACATCTTATTGTAAAACAAACAATTCCAGCATCACCAGTTTTCAGTAAACAGATTGATGAACATCATTAAATATCTTACACAAATAGAAATTGTCTGCTGCAAGGTCTATGTCGCTATTACCTTGCCAATAATGGAATACCGCTACCAGGTTTGGCATCAGCGTTGCATAACATAAAGTAATATGGAATTATTTTGATATTGTGCACTCCAAATCATAATGCATTATCGTTAAATATTTTATCATCTGTACAATAGCGGCAGAAAAATCTTTAGAAAAGGCCCTGTGTATCAATTATATTAAAAAAAAGACAACAGATAAACATTGCATCAACTCATCATCATCAGTGGATTTGGCTCAGTTCTCCATTCTGCTACTCATTCTGCATTCAGGTCAGCCTAGAATTTGTGCTCAAGTGGGGCCTCACGGTAGCATGGTGGTTAGCATCAATGCTTCGCAGCTCCAGGGTCCCAGGTTCGATTCCCGGCTGGGTCACTGTCTGTGTGGAGTCTGCACGTCCTCCCCGTGTGTGCGTGGGTTTCCTCCGGGTGCTCCGGTTTCCTCCCACAGTCCAAAGATGTGCGGGTTAGGTGGATTGGCCATGCTTAATTGCCCGGAGTGTAAGGTTAATGGGGGGATTGTTGGGTTACGGGTATACGGGTTACGTGGGTTTAAGTAGGGTGATCATTGCTCGGCACAACATCAAGGGCCGAAGGGCCTGTTCTGTGCTGTACTGTTCTATGTTCTAAGTCTTCTAGAATGATCAAAATCATAGCTGACATCATTGTTCGTCATCTGCCAATTCTCCATCCCACCTCATGTATTGGATATGGTAAGGGTAAGGGTAGAAAGGAATAATAGAATATGTAGTGCAGAAGGAGGCCACTCGGCTCATCGAGTTTGCACGGGCCTTTGGAAAGAGCACCCCACTTGAGCCCACACCCTGGGCAAAATTCTCTGACCCCACGCAGGGTCGGAGAATCGGCCGGCAGCGGTGTTAATCCCGCTCCCGCAGGGTTTTTTATTATTCTCTGACCGGCCAAAAACCGGCGTTGTGCAAATCACGCCGGCAGCCTCTGAAAACAGCTGGCGCCGGCGGGATGTCATTGATTTTTTTACTTTGAACAAATCTCCGGCCCGGATGGGCCGAAGTCCCGCCGACGTGGCCACGGGTCACGTCGGCGAAAAACAGAGTAGCTTTAAAACGGCGTCAACCATTGATGATGGTTGACGTCGTTCAGTGTCCGAGGGCGAGTGGGGGGCGGGGCGAGTGGGGGGGGGGGGGGGGTGATGGGGGGGGTGGGGGGGGGGGTGGGAGTGGGGGGGGGGGGGGGGGGAGTGGGGGGGGGATGGGGGGGGGGGAGTGGGGGGGGGCAAGTGTGGGGGGGGGAGGGGGGGGGGGGGGGGGGGGAGGTGCGGGTGTGGGGGGGGCGGGGGGGGGGGCGAGGGGGGGGGGGGCGAGTGCGGGGGGGGGGGGCGAGTGCGGGGGGGGGCGAGTGCGAGGGGGGGCGAGTGGCGGGGGGGGGGGGGGGAGTGGGGGGCGGGGGGGGGCGAGTACGGGGGGGGCGAGTGGGCGGCGGGGGGGCGAGTGCGGGGGGGGGGCGGGGGGGGTGGGGAGAAGTGCGGGGGGGGTTGCGGCGTTGAGAGGGGGGTAGGGGTAGGGGTGGTGGGGGTGTAGGGGTGGTGGGGGGGGTTTGGGGGCAGCGGCGTGCAGAGAGGGGGGGTGGCGACGGATGGCCGGGGCCAACGTACCGTCGCCCCCCCTCTGCACGCCGCTGCCCCTACCGCAACCACCCCCCCTCACCACCCCTACCCCCCCTCTCAACGCCGCAACCCCCCACCCTCTCAACGCCGCAACCCCCCACCTTCTCAACGCCGCAACCCCCCACCCTCTCAACGCAGGGGTCCCCCCCTCAACGCAGGGTTCCCCCCCCATCAACGCAGGGTCCCCCCCCCCTCAACGCTGGGTTCCCCGCCCCCTCAACGCAGGGTCCCCCCCCCTCAACGCAGGGTTCCCCCCTCTCAACGCCGGTACCCACAACCCCTCCCCCTCCCTCTGAAGGCCGGTACCCCCCCTCCCTCTGAAGGCCAGTACCCCCCCCTCCCTCTGAAGGCCGGTACCCCCCCCCCTGAAGGCCGGTACCCCCCCCCCTCTGAAGGGCCGGTACCCACACACCCCACTCCCTCTGAAAGCCGGTACCCACACACCCACCCTCTCTCCTCCTCCCCCCTCCTTCCTCCTCCCCCCATTCCTTCCTCCTCCCCCCCCTTCCTTCCTCCTCCCCCCCTTCCTTCCTCCGTTAGTGGTTGGGGGAGGGGTGCGGCGTTAGTGGGGGGGGTGCGGCGTTGAGAGGGGGGGGTACCGGCGTTGAGAGAGAGGGGGGCGGCGTTGGAGGGGGGTAGGGGTGGTGAGGGGGTAGGGGTGGTGAGGGGGTAGGGGCATTGGAGGGGGGTAGGGGTGGTGAGGGGGTAGGGGTGGTGAGGGGGTAGGGGCGTTGGAGGGGGTGGGGGTGGTGAGGGGGGGGTTGCGGTAGGAGCAGCGGCGCAATCCATCCCTCCCTCCCTCCCTCCCCTCTCTCTCTCCTCCCCTCTCTCCCTCCCTCCCCTCCCTCCCCTCTCTCCCTCCCTCCCCTCTCTCCCTCCCTCCCTCCCTCTCTCTCTCCCTCCCTCTCTCCGGCTCTCCCCTCCCTCCCTCCCTCCCGCCCCCTCCCTTCCTCCCTCCCTCCCTCTCCCCCCCTCTCCCCCTCCCTCTCCCCCTCTCAACTCCGCAACCCCCTCCCCAACAAACGCCGGGTCTTTCTCCTCTCCCCCCCCCAAACGCCGGGTCTCTCCCTTCTCCCCCCCACCCCAATGCCGGGTCGCTCTTCTCCCCCCCCCCGCCAAATGCCGGGTCGCTCTTCTCGCCCCCCCCCCAAATGCCGGGTCGCTCTTCTCCCCCCCCCCCCCCAAAATGCCGGGGTCGCTCTTCTCCCCCCCCCCAAATGCCGGGTTGCTCTTCTCCCCCCCCTCCCCCAAATGCCGGGTCGCTCTTCTCTCCCCCCTCCCAATGCCGGGTCGCTCTTCTCCCCTCCCCCATGCCGGGTCGCTCTTCTCCGCCCCCCCCCCACCCCCCCCCATGCCGGGTCGCTCTTCTCCCCCCCCCCCCCATGCCGGGTCGCTCTTCCTCCCCCCCATGCCGGGTCGCTCTTCTCCCCCCCGTCCCATGTCGGGTCGCTCTTCTCCCCCCCCCCCCATGCCGGGTCGCTCTTCTCCCCCCCCCCCCCCCAATGCCGGGTCGCTCTTCCCCCCCCCCCCCAATGCCGGGTCACTCTTCTCCCCCCCCCCCCCCAATGCTGGGTCGCTCTTCTCCCCTCCCCCCCCCAATGCCGGGTCACTCTTCTCCCCCCCCCAATGCCGGGTCGCTCTTCTCTCTCCTTCCCCCCCCCCCCCAATGCCGGGTCGCTCTTCTTCCTTCTTCCCCCACCCCCCACCCCACTGGGTCTCTCTCTCTCCCCACCACACAAACGCCGGGACTCGCCACTTCCGCAGCGGGTGAAACTGACGCCTATCGCGTCAGTCCGCTGCTGGCCCTTCCGGGAACGGAGATTGCCAGCTTAAAAGAAGGCCCGGACGGCGGAGTCATGCGCACCGCGTTTTCCCGCCGGAAATGGGCGTCACGTCAGTCCGCGGAGAATTTTGCCCCCTATCCCCGCAACCCTACCTAACCTTTGTCTTTTGGACACTAAGGGCAATTTATCATTGCCAATCCACCTGACCGGCACATCTTTGGACTGTGGGAGGAAACCAGAGCCCCAGAGGAAACCTACTCAGACACAGGGAGAACATGCAGACTCAACACAGACAGTGACCCAAGTGGGAATCGAACCTGGGACTCTGGCGCTGTGAAGCAATAATGCTAACCATTGTGATATTGTGCCCTCGAATATAGGAACAGGAGTAGGCTACTTAGCCCAACAAATCTGTTCCACCATTCATTTAGATCATGACTGATTATATTTGAACTTCATTTGCCTGCCTTGCTTCTGCATCCCTGAATACCTTTGCTGAGTGATGTGACCATCAATTCACTCAAAGACAGGAGTAGAAGTAAACCGAGGTTTTAATCAGCTTAGAACAGTGCCTGCCTGCGACTGGTACAATACTGTGATCCGCCTACAGGTCAACTGCTCTTTATACTTCCTTTCAAGGGGAGGAGCCATGGGCAGAGCCCGTACATGCCCCAACATATCCCCCTGTGGGTGAAGCCACACAATGGCCCATAGGTGGAGCCCACAATGTCAACAACATAACATAGCTGTAACACAATGGCAGAACATGATACTAATACACTGGTGAATTACTAGTACTATACATTCACCACACTGAGCAAAGGTGGCACGCTCAAAAGGCAAAGCTGAGAGTGAAGTGAAGCTGCACTGTGACTCTAAACTGGATGGGAGGAAAGGATTAGTGTAGAGTAACATTGTAGGACAGAGTCATGTGTGGTGGATGTATGCTGATAATCTCTTAATTAAATTTACATTAATCAACTCTGAAGGAAAACTTTAGTCAGAATTTTACATTCAAACTCTGGAAGCCCAACCTGAAAGTGGGCGAAACTGCATGAGAAGACATTGGCCGCACACCCCAACATCACTGTGCACTGGTACGATTTTTTGGTCAGTGAGCATGCGCACGCATGTCGGTTGGGCTCCCACCAACAATTAAGAGGGCAATTTAAATGACTTAAACATCAATTGATGTTGATTTTACACTGTCCATGAGATTATTAGGTCGGTGCACAGGCAACACAGGCAGGCGGCCAATCCGTTTTTGCCAATTTGTCATCTAGGTTTGGGATTAAAAGAGGCAGGAGAAAAGGCCGGCTGAGTGGCTTGGAGTTATTGAGAGTTTGGTGTGAGCTTATACTGTAGTTTTATCAATGGTTTCTCTGTTTCATTTTCTGGTTTGTGCATATTGTCTGGACTTTCCAGGACAATTCAGTGTTGTAATGTCTCTCTGAGATTTCCATTTTTCTCTGGGGATAGAGTGAAACCCTTAAGAGGAGAAAAAAAAAGCTGGTGGAATGGGCAGGCAAGTGGCAGAAGAAATTTAATGTAGCAAAACGTAAAATGATTCATTTTGAGAGGAAGACCAAACGGAAACATTAAAAAGTACAGTGTACAATTCTAAACTGAGTTCAAGTGCAGAGAAACCTCAGGGTATATGTACCCAGATCATTGAAGGTGGCAGGACAGTTTAAGAGAGTGATGATAAACACAAGCAAAAACCTGCACTTTGTAAATGGGGACATAAAGTACTAAAGGAATTAGGTTATGAGAAACCTCGGAAAGAATTGGAGTACTGTGTCCAGTTCTGGGCACCATACTTTAGGATCACAGAATCAGAGAATTGGTACAGTGCAGAAGGAGGCCATTCAGCCCATCCTATCTTTACTCGCTCTCTGAATGAGTATTTTACTGAGTGCTTCCCTCCTCCCTTCTTTCGGTAACCCTGCAGATTGTTTCCTTTCAAACCATCACAATTCCCGCTTTAATGCTTTGAATGAACCTATCTCCACCCACCACACTCTCGGGCAGTGCATTCCAGACTCTAACCATTCGCTGTGTGAAAAACTCTCTTCTCACTTCACTTTTGGTTCTTTTACGGATTACTTTAAATCTGTGCCCTCTCATTCTCGATCCTTTCATAAGGGGGAAAGGTTTCTCTTTATTTACTCTGTGAAGAGATTAGAGAGGCTGGAGGAAGGATTCAGGAGAATGTTCACAGACATGAGGAACCTTAGTTGTGTGGACGGATTGGAGAAGTTAGGGCAATTTGTTTGGGGATTTCAAAATCATGAGGCATCTGGGCAGAGAAATACAGAGAAACTGCTGCAATTGGGGGAAGAGAGTTGCCTGGGCACATGCCTCCTCTGTGTTGGAACCAATCTCTGACTTTTCTCTTCAATTTTGGACACTAAGGGCAATTAATCATGGCCAATCCACCTAACTTGCACATCTTTGGAATGTGGGAGGAAACCGGAGCACCCGGAGGAAACCCACGCACACACGGGGAGGATGTGCAGACTCCGCACAGACAGTGACCTAAGCCGGGAATCGAACCTGGGACCCTGGAGCTGTGAAGCGATTGTGCTATCCACAATGCTACCGTGCTACCGTGGTTGAAAAGATACCTTCCTGTTTGGGTTTTGAAAAATTACCAATGCGTATTTCTGCAGTTACGTGACTCTACCATGAGGCTGCCTCTAGAGGCATACATCTTAAGGCAGTTGAATAAAGACATTGACTGACACAAGACACTAATGAAGCTCCACTGTCCCTGTACCTGAAACATTGGGTGGGATTCTCTGATCCCCCCGCAGGGTGTTGCTCGGCTGTGCGACAATTTGATGGTGGCGGGATTCTATATTCCCTCTGCTGGTCAATGGAATTTCCCATTGAAACCACCCCACACCACCGGGAAACCCACAGGCGAGGCTGTGCTGCCAGCAGGGAAACTGAATGGCAATAACCAGAGAATTCAGCCTTTGCGTCAGGAAGTGAAAGAAAATGTGGTGGGATTCTCTCCTATCCGGCGGGGCGGGCCGTACCGGTGCCGAGGAGTGGTGTGAACCACCTTCAGAGGCTAGGCCGGCGCCGGTGGGGTTAGCACCACACAAGCCGGTGCAGAGGAGCTTGGCGCTGCGCCAACCGGCACCAAAGGGCCTCTGCCAGACGGTGCAAATTGGCGCATGCGTAGGTAGGGTTCTTCGCCGCGCCAGCCATGGCGGAGGTTGACAGCAGCCAGCGCAAAGGGAAAGAACGCTCCATGGCACAGGCCCTCCCACTTTTCGGTGGGCCCTGATCGTTGGCCAGGCCACCGTGGGGGCACCCCCGGGGCCACATCCCCCCGCGCCCCTCCCAAGGACTCTGCAGCCGCCCGTGGAGCCAGGTCCCGCCGGTACAGACCTGGTTTGATTTATGCCGGCGGGACCGGCCGAAAATAGGAGGCCGCTTGGCCCATCGCGGGTCGGAGAATCGCCGGGGGGGGCGCTGCCAACGGCCCACGACCGGCGCACATGACTCCCGCCCCTGCCGAAACCCTGGCGCCCGAGAATTCGGCAACCGGAGTCGGAGCAGCGGGGTGAGATTCACGCCGCCCACCGGCAATTCTCCAACCTGGCGGGGGGTCGGAAAACCCCCCCCCCCCCCCATGATTTTTGAACACTGGAAATGACGCAGAGAAGACACTGAGAACTAAGAACACAAAGAGGTTCAAATCTGCAAACAAACTGACTAAGGGCAAACGAAACACAGATAAATACTGCTGGTAAACTACTCAGTGAGTACAAATGGCTCCAATAGATTTTACAATCTCATCGCTGGTCGAATTGAAAAGTGATGTCTGACAAAAAACTGGTAATTTTTGCAAAACTATAAGATTGCAACAATAAGACTCAATGAACAAATCTTGAACTGATAAGAATAGCTACACTGTGGAAGAGGGGCTACTACAAAATGCATACCATTTTTATATTTTCACTTCATACAATCTACTGGTCTCGGAATTGTTAGAAACCAGAACTAGGATTGAAGATGTTCTTGTGGAAGTCCTGACTTTTGGATCTCTGTGGGAACTGCGCAGAAAGTTTCAACCTCTGATGAACAATTCTCCTGCTCCCCAGAATCCTTTGTGACTGCCTCTGGCTCTGAGCTGGAGGTGGAAAATTTAGACATTTCTGCAGTAATTACCTGGATAGTTACTCAGGAAATGTTAGACAGATTTGAACTGTTTAACACCTGGGTAACATTCCTACCTCCCAAATCACAGCCTCCCCCCCCCCCCCCACTATCCCCTGACTAGCCCCCCCTGACTACCCCCTCAACCCTGACTACACCCACAAACTGGCAAGACTATTCCCTCTAACCACCCCTCAACCCACCAACCAATCAATTACCTTTCTGACATGGTCTAGCTAAAGCTGATCTGGCCACCCTCTTTGGCATGCCTACTCCTTGTCCCTTGTCCCTCCCAACTATACTTCTGATCCTCCGATTAACCCCTGACCATCCTGCTACAAACTACAATCCCGATCTGACCCAACTGCCTCAAACCATCTGACTACCCCTCAGTCCAGATTACCCCTCCCAACCACTGAATTACCCCACTGACTCGACTGACTCGACTGTCGCCTGACACATCTACCAACTCAGCTACCTCACTACCTACCACCTCATCCACCTATCCACATACTCACTCGTCCACTGAAACATTTATCCACTCACCCATTCACTCATCCAATCACTCTTCCCCAACCTCTACCCAGCTCTGACAGAGTTCCCCAAATGACACTGCGCTGTGTTTTTCTGTAAAAGCTGGGATTGGAAAATCCTAAAGGAAATGTGCAGCACTGCCTAGTCAGGGAAATATTCAAGTGCAGCAGAAATCTGACTATCATTATGGCTGCTCGGAAGATCTGGGCCAATGTCTTCCTATATCTATTGGAATAGAGGCCATGATTATCATTTTCCATAACTGTGGATGTTGAAGTTGAATTTTTGTGTGCAATCAGGGTTAGTTCCCAGGTTATGTGTATTTGCAATCATTGTGTAGTTAACTATTCATATGAAACTCAAATCTGTTCTGACTCAGAGGTGACTATCAATGAATCCAATTTCACAGCAGATCAGAACAGAAATTTCTAATGTGAGCGAGATGTGTAAGTCTCAACTGGGAACCATCTTGTGTTTCAATTTTGCAAGTTGAGACCATTCCAGAGCGGCATGGTGGCGCAGTGAGTAGCACTGCTGCCTCACGGCGCCGAGGTCCCAGGTTCAACCCCAGCTCTGGGTCACTGTCTGTGTGGAGTTTGCACATTCTCCCCGTGTTTGCGTGGGTTTCACCCCCACAACCCAAAGATACGCAGGGTAGGTGGATTAGCCATGCTAAATTACCCCTTAATTGGAAAAAATTAATCGGGTACTCTAAATTTATTGAAAAACAAAGTTGAGACCATTCCTGCTCTGTCTGAAGGCCAAAGCGGTTGATGATAAAACAGAAGTGCAGCGATGAAGAACTGCATCATGACAAATAATGATGCTGTTCTTCATGGAATCTGAGCAAGAGTAATGTGCAATGAGAGAGATGCATCTTATCCCAGCAGCTTAGAGATGCCTTGCAGATATTTTTTTTAAAATGCCAATTGTATTCCAACTTGCTCAGTAAAGATTAATTACATTTCACCTATGAAGCAAATAACATTGTTCCATCCGGGTTAATAAAAAGGAGCAGGCTGCCAGTTTTACCCAACAGCACCAGTCTGTCACTCTTGAAGTTATTTCTCATTGCTCTTTGTTTTATGAGGCAGAATGTGGAAACAATACTTAATATTTTGGAGCAAATCGAAAATGTGTTTACTGTATTCCCAAACAGTAAAATAAGTTTTTATTTCATTGCACACTCATTGCTGGAAAGCCTGTAATTTTGTGTCTGGAGGCTGTCTTTATTGTTAATAAAATGGTAACGTTCATATTCTAGGTTGCATATGACTTCCTGAGCACTTCATTTTAGCAGCAATTTGAATACTTCCAGCTCTGCCCAGTGAATTATATTTCGAGAGCTTTTCTTAGCAGTCAGTCGCAGCGATTTGAGATATGTCAATTTAAATTTAAATTTTTTTTTAAATTTAGAGTACCCAATTCTTTTTTTCCAATTAAGGGGCAATTTAGTGTGGCCAATCCACCTGCCCTGCACATCATTGGGTTGTGGGGGTGAGACCCACGCAGACACCGGAGAATGTTCAAACAGTAACCCGGGTCCGGGATCGAATCTTGGTCCTCAGTAAGGTGAGGCAGCAATGCTACCCACTGCGCCACCATGCTGCCCAATATAAATATTTTTCATTTAATTTCTTGTTCAGGCTACCAAGGTACTGGAAATTCATGTATCTTCACTCAAACTGCTGTCTGCCCAATTTTGGATCACAAACCATGTGTAAAAAGGCTGTGGTTCGATAACAAAAAGATTATTTGGCTCAACAAAGTGAATCAGCTTTAAATTACTTGGTACGTTCAGGTACATTTGACTAATTAATGCTCACGGTGCAGTCTTTTTCCCATTACAATACCTATTAAGATTTAGTTCACTAAAATACCAGCTCACGATGGAGAAAGCCCCATGCCAAGAGCCCAAATTCATAATTTATGCTTTCTTAATTTATCTAGAAATTGTGGGATGAACTGTTACCATCATTCATTCTGGGTTTGTCAGTTTATCAATGAAAGAAATAGCCAAAATTATCCGTCCGTTGGGAATCTCTGATCGGGCCGGCAAAAGCATCCCCGCTCTCTGGTTTCCCATCAGTGTGGGTGGCTTCAATGGGGAAGCAGCTGGAGTAGAGAATCCCGCCACCAGTGAATGGCGCAGCCGAGGAACACGCGGCTGGGTGACTGGAGAAGCCTGTCCAATGAGTCTTCCAACAACAAGACGTTTATCCTTATTTGGTTGTAAATATCAACAAATCGCTCCACAATCAATGGTCCAGTTATTTTTTTTCTGTTTCCACTCTGCTTAGGCTCAGTGAACCTAAGAAAGCGAGAAAAGTCACGGATGAGAAAAAGCAATTCAGCCTTCTGAAAGTGACTCGTGTAGAACATCAACTACCCCAGCATGGCATCGAGTTACATTTTGAATACCTCCCCAGGGATTAATGAATTCGGAGAGCTACTTGCAATATAAACATGAAATGCTGTAAATTGATAAATTCACATGCACGAACATGAATCCATGCAAATCATTAATGTGCGCCTCTCAAGAATCGCTTTTAGATCAATTCAGAAATTGGGGGTTCACTCCAAAAATTGTTCCTCCGTGCTCAGCTGCGAACCCTATAGATAAATGCTTTACATGTGTTGAATTCTTGTTCATCAATAATTAAAGATAAAAATAAAACATTCCAGTGTTTGGCCAAATCTTGTTTGTGTTTGGCATCTCGTACAGTATATTATTTAGCTTTTTTGCCTGTGAGCTTCGCCATAAAATGATTTTGCTTTTTAACTTGCAAGAAAGTAGAGTTGATAAGTGTGGAAAGGGTGATGCGACATCTAGGATCTCACTAAATTATGTAATCAACAGTCTATATCTCCTTCACCAATGGGTTTTAAGAGTTGAGAAAATAAATAGAAGTGCTGCAGTGGAGAAGTAGGGTAAAATAGAGTTGTCAGGCACAGAAAGAAAAAATGGAAGAGGGTAAGAAAATTTGGATTTAGGGAGAACAGAAAAAAAAATTTATAAAAAATAATGAAAACATTTTAGAAGTTAAAATTTTTTATACCCGGAAGAAACATTTCCGAGCAGCCTATGGTAATTTTAGTTCCTTTACTTGTATTAACAATTATCACATTGTTAAATGGGTACTTATGTGATTAATGATGAACCCTAACTTTCTGCAGCATATTTAAAAAATATATATTTTATAAATTGAGAGTACCCAATTAATTTTTTCCAATCAACGGGCAATTTAGTGTGACCAATCCACCTATCCTGCACATCTTTGGGTTGTGGGGGTGAAACCCATGCAAACACAGGGAGAATGTGCAAACTCCACACGGCCAGTGACCCAGAGCCGGGATTGAACCTGGAACCTCGGCGCTGTGAGGCAGCAATGCTCACCACTGTGCCACAGTGCTGCCCTTTCTTCAGCATATTTAATGGGAAATTAATGTGCAAGGCCAGAAGATTATTAAAAATAATGGGAGGAGGAAGGTCGAGATGTCATTTGCACGAGGCAAATGGCAGAGCAAATTAAAGCAGCAAGTTCTAGAGAATTGCAAATCACTACATTTTTTTTCACCCCTTGAATGTATAGGTCAAATTGTGATTTTATAATAGTAAGATTGGTATTTTACTAGGAAGATTTGACCCAATATTTGTAAATTTCATGAACTACCCATTTACCAATGTCAACAGACCAATCGGATTTTACATAGGATTTTCTGTCAGTGCCTCAGAAGGGTCCTCTTCCCCTAAAAGCTGCTGGAAAAATATACCCCTACAGAAGGAAGGCCTTCAGCCACTTTCAGCAGGAGAATGTCCATGTCAGCTGAGTTCACTGCGGCCTCAATTTATTATCTGGGTGTGAATGGCTGATGTTCTTTCCAATTTAGTCAGACATCAGCCCACAACTATACAATGAAGTTCACTGTTGATCTATTCAGTTGGGGGTTACTAATTGTGTCCTTCACCGTGGAATGAGGCACAATGAAAGAGAAAGTGATTCAAGGAAGCACTGTGCGTGTACCTGCACCTTAAGGGACTGCAGTGGTTCAAGAAGGCAGGTCACCACCACCTTCCGAAGGGCCGCTAGGGATGGACAATAAATCCTGGCCTAGCCAGTGATATCCACATCCCGTAAATTAATTTTTAAAAAGTACACACTGACAGGGTTCCCAAAGGGTTGAATGGAGCAATTGATGCAACACAGGTGGTGTGAAATACAATGATGTGAAGGCCTTCTTCATTTATGGACGTAAGTCTTTCAATCCAGTAATGCTAATTCTGAATGAATGCTAGATAGCAATACGTTACCACAATATTGTCATTAGGTGACTGTCCCTTTAAGGGCAACACAACAGAAGAGGGTCATCTGACTTGGGGGAAACTAACTGGTAGTCAGAAGGGGTGATCAGGGGTTGGAATCCTCTCTCAGTCAGGAGGTATGTTGGGGATTAAGGGCAGCTGTCCAGTTTTTCTTATTAATAAATACCTTGTGGCCACGATTCTCCGCAACCACGATGGGTGGGAGAATAGCGGGAGGTCCGCTCCCGCACCTCCCGCTATTCTCCCACACCCCCCCAAAATGGCCTGTCCGGTTTTCCGACACGCCGCTCAGAGAAACACGGGCCGCCGTGTTTCACCGGCCCGCGATTCTCCGAGCGGCCTGCCGTTCCCGACCTGTTCACGACGGCGGCAACCACACCTGGTCGCTGCCGTCGTGAACATGGCGCGCCAGGTAAGTGTGGGGCCTGGGGGGGCGGATCGGGGATTGATACCACGACCGTGCTCGGGAGGGGTCTGGCCCGCGATTGGTGCCCACCGATCGTCGGGCCGGCGTCTCAAGGGGATGCACGCTTTCCCCTCCGCCGACCCGCAAGATCAAGCCACCACGTCTTGCCGGGCAGCTGAGGGGAAAGACGGCAACCGCGCATGCACGGGTTCGAGCTGTCCAACCCGCGCATGCGCGGCTGACGTCATTAGGCGCCGCCGCGGTGTCATTCTTGGCGCGCCGGGCCTTGAAGCCAGGGACAAGGCCCGGCCACCGAGTTTCCTGGTACGGCCTGCCTATCCCCCCGGGGAGGGGAGAATAGGGGGCCGGGAGAGGCTTCCGACGCCGTCGTGAACCTCTCCAGGTTTCATGACGGCGTCGGGCCTTGCGGAGAATTCCGTCCTTCATGTTTCCAATTAAGTCTGCGAATATGCATCATTACATCTAGCGGTGAGGATATCCTATTTTAATCCAAGTCTGAAAAAAAAAGTACTCACCCGAATTTCTCTTTGGACAAATTGACTCATTTGAGATGTTGAGATATTGCCAGACCCTGAGTAATGTAGAATCAGAAAAGATGGACAGTTAGCCAGATTGGCAATGGAGAGAACACAGCAATATCCTTGGGTCAGTATTAAAAGAAAGGGTGAGTGAAACGCATAAATGTGGGACTTGAGAGTGGCACAGTGGTTAGCACAGTTGCCTCACAGCACCCGGGTTCAATTCCCGGCCTTGGGTGACTGTGTGGAGTTTGCCCCTTCTCCCCGTGTCCGTGTGAGTTTCCTCCGGGTGCTCCGGTTTCCTCCCACAATCCGCAGGTTTGCTGGATTTACCATTCTAAATTGCCCCGTAGGGATGTGCAGGTTAGGCGGATTGGCCATGCTAAAAAAAAGTGCAGAAACATACCTCCACTGATATTGTAGACGAGGAGGTAAGGTGGTCCATGAGGCTCAGTGCATTGGAGAGGCTGAGGGTTGGACATAGGACAATCCTGAATTTTCTGCTGCAGCGAAAAGTTTGGAAAGAAATATATCGAAAAGAACAAAAGAAAATAACACTGAGAAGCAAGAACTGAGGCTTTAAGTTTAAAAATAAGAATTCAGTTTAAAAAAAAGAGTGGCTGCCAAATTTTATTTTTCAAAACGCACACAGCAAACAATGTTTTAAGGAAAAAAAATGTCTCAAGTAACTGCAGTAATATCTCCTTAAACACAGGAAAATCAAAGAGCTGAAACTGACAAACTCCCATTTGGAGCACAGCCTGCAGAGGTTCCGTGGCATCAATCACCGCACTGTTGAACTTCAAGCAAAAGAAGTCAAGTTTTCAACCTGTTTAAAAAAGAAGTTAGCAGGTTTTTTTTCAAAAATGGTGCCTTGGACCTTGAGAACATTGGACCTCTGAGCAAAATTGACAAAAAAGCACATCAAAAAGAAGAAACAAAAAAGACACTCCAAACAGCTAGAAAGGAAACTCCATGGATTGCTGAAAGGGCGTGGATTGGAATTGGAATTGTTTATTGTCACATGTACCGAGGTACAGTGAAAAGTATTGTTCTGCGTACAGTTCAGAGAGATCATTCCATACATGAAAAGAAAACACACAGGGCAAACATAAAATGCATGAATCCTTTCAGAAAAAGAAGTTCTAAACATTTTGTAAAAAGAGCAGCCAGGTTTGCGCCAAAATATAAAACGCATGGGAAAAATACAGAAAGAAAGTTGACAGCTGCTGACAGTTCATTAAAAAAGAAATTACAGTCTTAAAGCAGTAATGCATTAAAAGTGTTAATGCATTTATAATGGCAATACATTAAACCTGGCAATGCACTTAATGCGGCAAACATAAGAAGTAACAAACAGCATGAACAGGAAAATTGAGAAAGCAGCTCTCAAAAAAGGTTCATAAGCCACAAAGATCTCAGAGAGGGCAATGAAGACCTCAAGAAAGAGGCAACAGAAGATCTCAGAGGAGTCAATGAAGACCTCAAAGAAGCTGCAACTGAAAACCTCAGAGAAGGCAACATAGATCTCAAAGAGGAAGAAAAGAAGATGTTAAAGAGAGGTCAAAAGAAGACCTCAGATGGGAGACAATGGAAGGCTCCAGAAAGAGGGCAATGAAAGATCCCAGAAAGAGGACAATGAAAAATCCCAGAAGAAGAAAGGAAGAGAATGGAAACAAGTTAATACTTTGTCAGAGACAGACCCCACCAGCAATGAAGCCAAAAGTGTTTGGTTGAAATTAAGACAGGTAGAAATTAAGGTTTAATTTGTCAAATTAAACCATAGAAAGCATCCTATCAGGCTGCATCACAGCCTGGTATGGCAACTGCTCAGCCCAGGACCGCAAGAAACTTCAGAGAGTCGTGAACACCCCCCAGTCCATCACACAAACCTTCCTCCCATCCATTGACTCCATCTACACCTCCCGCTGCCTGGGGAAAGCGGGCAGCATAATCAAAGATCCCTCCCATCCGGCTTACTCACTCTTCCAATTTCTTCCATCAGGCAGGCGATACAGAAGTCTGAGAACGCGCACAAACAGACTCAAAAACAGATTCTTCCCCACTGTCACCAGACTCCTAAATGACCCTCTTATGGACTGACCTCATTAACACTACACCCTGTATGCTTCATCCGATGCCGGTGCTTATGTAGTTACATTGTATATCTTGTGTTGCCCTATTATGTATTTTCTTTTATTCCCTTTTCTCCCCATGTACTCAATGATCTGTTGAGCTGCTCGCAGAAAAATACTTTGCACTGTACCTCGGTACACGTGACAATAAACAAATCTAATCCAATCCAAATTAATGTCCAGGAACAATGTGATGGATTCCGCTTGGAAAAATCACAGAGATTAAAGACTTCAAAAGAAACAAGGAACTATTGAACATAAAGTGGAATCAGGAAAAATAATTTCCAGAAAAGACATCAAAACAGCAAGGTGAAATGACTGATAGAAAACTTGAGAAAAATGTTCCAAAATTTACAAAATGAAGTTGAGAAAAAGGAGAATTCAATGAGACAATGTAGAATAAACTGAACTCCATGAAATAAACTACTAAAAAATAAGAACAAGTCCAGCATATAATTGAATTGGAAGAATAAGAGCTTGAAGAAGGGAAGTTTGGCAATGAGAAATTAACTGAACAGGTAAAAACACTGAAATTGACAGCAGAATCGGCAATACAGACAGAAGACGAAACTGAGATTACGTGCCAGGACAAGATTTCTGAAATGGTTACACTAATAGAAAGGCACGTGAACCAATATGGGAAACAATTCAAAAGATGTTAAATTGAAATGCTGGAAAGAGAAGAAACCTTATCACACAAACTAAATATCAGAAACAGTGTACCACGACCCTTCCTTCACACACGACAGACCAAAATTGTGAAAGAACTGTCAAACATAAAACTTTGTTACATTATGATGATATGTACCAGCATGCATTATAAAAAACCCACATTAAGTACATAATATGACATGGTGTCAAAAACCTCGGTTGTGGATCAAGTTAAATCCCTGGAATTATTGATCTCTGAGACCGGGGCCAGGATTCTCCCCTACCCGGCGGGGCGGGGTTCCCAGTAGGATGGAGTGGCGTGAAACACTCCGGCGTCGGGCCGCCCCAAAGGTGCGTTTTTCCGCACCTTTCAGGGCCAAGCCCTAACCTTGAGGGGCTAGGCCCGTGCCGGAGTGGTTGGCGCCCCGCCGGCCGGCGGGAAAGGCCTTTGGCGCCACGCCAGCTGGTGGAAGTCCGCGCATGCGCCGGAGCATCAGCGGCTGATGACGTCATCCCGGCGCATGCGCAGGGGAGGGGGTCACTTCTGCATCCGCCATCGTGAAGACTATGGCGAACGTGGAACGAAAAGAGTGCCGCAATGGCACAGAACCACCTGCTGATCGGTGAGCCCTGATCGCAAGCCAGGCCACCGTGGGGGCACCCCCTGGGGCCAGATCGCCCTGCGCCCCTCTCCCAGGACCCTGGAGCCCGCCCGTGCCGCCTGGTCCCACCGGTAAGGTCGGTGGATTGATAATAGTTCAACTCATGTACATGATATTCAATTAGAATTTAGGACTGAGTAACTTAGTTATTGAAGATTACATAGAGGAGTTAAAGGGGGAGGAATGTGGTGATTTGTGGTGATTGTTCCTTTGAGGGCAACACAGCAGAAGAGGGTCACCTGACTTGGGAGACCAATTGGGAGTCAGAATGAGCAATCACGCAAGGGGAAGGAGTCCTTTCTTTGGCAGAAGACATGCTGGGGACTAGACCAGCTGTGTAGCTGCTCAACTGTTTTTCTCATTAATAAATGCCTTTTATGTGTCTAATGAAAGTGCTTCATTACAGTAACAATTCACCTCATCAGATCTTATTCGTGGTATTCGGCTGGCTGGTTCTTTTTTCACCCAGCACAGACACAACGTGCCAAATGGCCTCTTCCTCTGCTGTAAACGTTCAATGACTCTCTGACCTCTCACATCCACTTTTTTTTTTCAAACTAGAATAGCAGATTATATAAAGCAGGCAACATCAATTTATGTCTTTTTCCATAGCCCACAACTTAAGTACTGTGTTCACCTGATTACAGAAAGCATGGGCGGGATTCTCTGAGCCTCCACGCTGAAATCGCGCTCGGTGCGGGGACGGAGAATGGGGCGTCAGACCCGCGATCGTGTCTGCGCCTTCCTGCACTTCTCCGCGGACTGGAGAATCGCCGCCAGTTGCTTGCGCATGGTTGACATAGCGCCGGTCGAGGGCCATTGAAAGAGGCTCCCACAGCGATTCTCAGCCGGCAGCTGACCGAGTTCCCGCCGGCCTGGTTCTCTCATGGTTCCACCCGGCGGGCACGTGGAGTGTCCGCAGCCTCCCTGGTGGGGGGCATGGTGGATCCATCATCCGGGGAGGGGGTGCCTCCAGGACGTCCAGGGTACCGATGGGGGGGCCACTGATCAGCGGGAGCACGCGATCTGGGGGGGGGGGGCCTATATTGTTGGAACCGGCTCTGTGGGTCCGCCATGTTGCACGCCGCCTCTGGAGACGGCCGCCACACACGTGCATGGACCCGCAGCCAGAAGTGCAGGGCCCCATATCAGCAGCCGGAGCTCTGTGAACTACTCAAAGGCCCTGCAAGTCCCCTTCAAAATGGAGAATCAGTCTGGACTTTCTAGGAAAACGTCCAGAGTGATTCGCGCTCGTTTTCTCGCGGGCAAGGGACATAGCCCCACTTTCAGAGAATTCCGCCCCATGTAATTAGACTTTCGAGGGGCAGCAGAGAATTACGAGGGTGTTGCCAGGGGTGAAAAACTGAAGCTTTATGGAAAGATTGGATATGCTGGGATTGTTATCCGTGGAAAAGAGGAGGCTGAGAGGAGTTTTGATTGAGGTGCACAAAATTGTGAGGGGCTTGGATAGAGTGGATTGATGGACCTTAGCTGAGAGGTCAGTGACCAGGGGACATATATTTAATGTGATTTGTAGAAGGATTAGCGGGGAGATGAGGAAAAACAGTTTCACCCAGAGGATTGTGATGGGTCTGGAACACTGTCTGAAAAGGGCAATCGAGGCAGAACCCCTCATTTAATTTCAAACATGTCTGGATGTGCACCTGAAGTGCTGTAACCTGTAGGGCTCCGGAGCTGCTGATCAAATGCTGGAAAGTGGCATGAGGCTGGGTGGCTCGTTTTTCATCTGGCGGAGACACGATGAGCCACGTGACCTTTTCCTGTGCCGTAAGCCTTCCATAAATCTATAGGCACATCTGTATGTGTCATTAACTTCTTATTTTTTTTCCCTAGGTACCTGAAACAAAATGAAAATGCCAGCATTTATCTAACTAAACCTGTGATTGATAATAATGATACGTATTGGATTCTGATTACATTTCAAATAGATATTTCAGCAACATCATCAAGCAAATGTTTTATGATGATTCACTGCTTGATCTGAAATGGATAATCTGTATTGCACATAATATCTTCCAAATCTTCAAAAAGACATGCCATAATTTAAATAAAAAACATGTCAAATTGCTCTTGCAACTTTGCTTGTTTTCTGTCACTTGTGATTTTACAAAACATTTGTAAATCACCTTACAGGAATCCTGGGTCTCTATGTACTGATGGGAAATGCTAGTTGCAAAATCATGACTTAAAATGTACTTTGCGCCAAATACTAATGAGTGCAATACACAAATCGCTGGGCTTTTCAATAATGTGAATGATTTCTATTAAATCATTTATTGCTGAAGATTAACGAAACAATAATATACTTGTACCAGTTTCTGTCAGAGATGAGAGGTGAAACTTGGTGCTCCAACGCAAATAGTTTGAGGCTGAGGTCAGGGTTTAACAGTTTCAAAATCTCAAACACAATCTCAACCCGGCCCCAACTGTCCCACTTGCAGCTTTCGCCCACTGGGGAAACCAAGAAGCCTGCAGGCAAACTGCTGCCAGGAAAAGTATCAACAATTAAAATATTTTTGACCTGCAGCCAATTGATTCAACCTATTCTACAGGTTTAACAGAGGCCTGTCAAGTTTCCCCAGATTGTGGAAAATCCAACAGTTGAAGTGAAATGAGGAAAGTTTCAGGGAGAAGGGTAAGTTAATTCACAGCACTGCTTATGGAGCAGGAGTCATTCAGTCAAACATCTCAAGCACACCCTGCACCCCCTAATGAGACCATCAATTCACGAGATACGTGCTTTAAGATATGAACAGTGGTTTTAATCTACTTACAAGAGAGCCAGCCTGTAACACGATGAACCCTGGATGAACTGGTCGGCTGGTTCTGGGCATTGATCTTTATACAGCAGTCCAGGGGGAGGAGCCGTGGACGGAGCCAAGGGTGGAGCCCTGTACAAACTCCTATGCATTCCTAGTGCTACTCCCCCTAGTGGTCAGGCAACGCAACTGCGGTTACAACAATATGGTATCATATATATTACAGTGTGAATTACATTCACCACATTCACCCCCTATATAAAAATCAAGTCCGGCGGGGGGTGGTGGTTCACAAATTGAGTCTGTCCGGTGGTTGAGACGTCCGCTGCGATCTGCGGAGCACCGGGGTTGCAGCCTCTTGCGGTGGCTGGATGGGTGTTGTGGGTTGGGGTACGATGGTGGACTCCGGGGGTGATTGCGTCCGAGCTCCATACCCGTCTGGTTCGACTGGGGACTGGGGGCGCTGGGAGCTAGCCGGTGTGGGTGCGCAAAACATTTGTAGCGAGCTAGTGGGCTCAGGAACGCGAGGGAGCGGCTGGGTGGGGTGTAGAGTGAGGGGTACCTCTGCAGTGATAGTGGGGGTGCTGGATCCTGCGTGTGCTAGGTCCCGGAGGGATACGGTGTCCTGACGGCCGTCAGGGAAATCTACGAAAGCGTACTGGGGGTTTTGTGCGCCCTGACATGCTACCTGAGGAGTACAGGGCCCGGTGTCTTCAGCCATGCCGGGAGAGAGACCCCCCTGGTAGTGCCCCTGGAAAAAATAAAGAGCCGCTCGTGTGGGGTCTGGTTGGTCGCGGTGCATAAGAGGGCCCTAATAGCGTGGAGTGCGTCTGGGAGGACATCCTGCCAATGGGAGACTGAGAGATTCCTGGACCAGAGGGTTAGTAGGACGGTCTTCCAGACCGTCGCATTCTAGGGGATCAGTGGGGGGTAAAAGATATCACAATTACCACATTCCAATCAGAAATGGAAAACAAGACTCGTATTGACACTGGTCTATGATATGCATACAAATGACAATGATCAGGGATGTAGGTTAGTACAATTGGATGGGGGGACAATAAACCAAATTATAGTAATGTTTCAAATGTCAAGACGGGGTGTTCTGGAAAATACAGAATGTGTCATTTGAAACATAGAGGTCTGCCAACATCTGATCGGGGAGAGTGCAGGGAAAGATCCCACAAGAGGTTGGTGGCAGCTGAAGGGCACAGAAACTGTGGGCAGCAATTTCAGTCTATCAGAATGGTTATTACAACCTGCAGCAGGAAAAAGGCAAAAGAAAAAAGTTTTTAAAAATCTCTTTGTGTTGTTGGAAAATTGTGATGGACTGCCCCTTTAAGACCCGAAGTCCGATCCTTATCAGAGGTCCCGATCAGAACAGCTGAAACAGAGAAACCAGCGTGGACTTCAGACTCCTCCCCTTTTTCTCCCCACGAGGCAAGAAGCAAGAACAAAGACACCAGCAGCAGAACACCAGCGGCACCCGAAGAAGCAAGAAGGACAGCAGCAGCCACAGCAGCCACAGAAGACAGAAGAGGAGGAAAAGAGAAAACTGCACCAGGAGAGATGACCAGGAGGCTTGAAAGTGAAAGAGAGAGAGAGAGAGTCTGAAGGCCTCACCAACCAACCAGACAACATCAAAAAGTAAATAATGTTTTTAATTTAATGAGATAAAAAAGAGTATGTTAATAATAAAATAATTTAACCTGAAAAAGTGGTTATTAGCTTACTTCACTTCCTTAAGAACGCAGGACCCGTGACATCGATGCCATTAAGGGGTAAGTAAGTAGAATTCTTCAGTGAAGGTAGGAGTTATACCGGGGGATAACTTGAAAGGAGAGTTTGACCCGAATCGCACTCTCAGAGGCCTGTACTGGAGTCAGGGAGGAAGTTCCCTGGTCGCCGTTTTTAGAATATCGGCCCTTAAGGTTCTTTGGTATAAAGGGAATTCTAAAACATATAGGTGAATTTAAAAAACATGGCGCCCAGCGTGGAGGCCTAGAATATTAGAAGTTTCTAGGTAAAGCGAGGCTAGAATATTAGAAGTTTCTAGTTAAGCGGAGTAGGGGCTAGAATATTAGAAGTTTCTAGTTCCCAAGAAAAGCCTAGAATATTAGAAGTTTCTAGGTAAAGCGAGGCTAGAATATTAGAAGTTTCTAGTTAAGCAGAGTAGGGGCTAAAGAATAAATCATCCTCAGAGTAAGGCGGATTGTGCGGACATTTTCTGGAAAATAGGGACGCTTATATTCAGAAACCAATAATCAATCGACCCTTAACTAGAGCAGGAAGATAGTGCCTTGGTCAGCCTTGGATAGGGCCCAGAAAGGGTACTTATCCTTAATTTCAGAGTGCACCTGAAAGGGACAACCAGGAACAGAACTAAAAATCCAAAAATGGCAATTAGGGTAATTCTCATGCCCTGGGATACGGTCAAGAGAAATGTAGAAATGAAAAGGGAATGGAAGAAATTAAAAGAGCAAAAGAAATCCTGGACAGGAGATATGTATCCAGACGGAGATATCTCCCTCTTTGTTAGAGTGCCAAAAGCCCTGCAATATACAGATTCAGTCAGGGTCCTTAAAGCACTTTGTCAGTTTGCATTTGAAAAGCGAGCTGAATCACTAATCGTATTTGGACACAGACAGAAGCATGCAGCTGCTCAAGTGGGCAAAGTGTGTTCCAAACTGATTAAAATCATTGACGGAGTAAACAGGACAGAAATAATAAAGATCCATAGTAAACACAAAATTAACTCTGAAGTGGTAGGCAAATATATAAAACAACTGCAGAAAAATGAACCATTAGAAATGGAAAGTGATGAGGAATCAGGCCTAGAATCAGATAGCCGAGAGAATTCGGACTCCTGTGAAAATTTCCCAACGGGATACAATTTTCCATACCCAGATCCAAGTCTGTTTCAGGAAGAAAATTGGCCTCAGCAATCTGCCACACATAAGAAAGAAGCGTTTATCGATCATTTCGTTGAACCACAAGAAAGTGAAGAGGAACAAGGCATAGTTGGGATTATGGCGCCTCCTGTGATGGGACAGGAAGAATTATCATCCTCATCCGAGAATGAGGAAATAGTCAAACCAAAGAGAGGAATAGGGAATAGAAAAAATTCTAAACCATTAGAAATAGGGGATTATAGCGATCACTGGAAACACCAACAACCTTCCACTTATCAACCAGTAAATAAGGATGTACCGTATTATATGTATAATCCAGAAGCAGAAATGGTACACCATAGAGATCAGGAAGGATGGGAAAGAGAGGTTACAGCTAGGGGACTTAAAATAGGAGAAATATTAGGCGGAAGTCAACAAATTGATTCTACGAAATTACTAGAATTACCAAACGTTACCCCCAAAGCTAAAATTTGGCAAATGAGCAAAGGGTATGATAGTTTCGGAAGAGCCATGAGTAGGGTAAGGAACAGCACAGAAACACAAGGCCAGATAATAGCAGCACTAAGACCACAGGAAAGGATACAGAATCGTCCAAGACCCCAAAAAACTGCTCCTACTCCAATGGATAGGGCAAGTTATGCTCCACGAGATAGCCAGGTACCAAGTGCAAGGTTTGAAGAATATATAGAATCGGTGGAAGAGTTTGCACAACATGGTACCCCCTATTTTGAGGAAGAACCGGTACGACGACGGATACATTTCTCCGAATATAGGGACCCAGATAGAGGTGCCCCTTTGAGAACACCATGCCCCAGAAGTGAGAAAATAGTTCAGTCATTTACACCAGGTCCAGAGGAAGGACAGGGAGGCATGGTACCGTATAAAATAGTAGCAGCCGTAATGAAGACAGCAGGCCCAAAGAAACATGGGGAGAGTAGAATTGAGTATTCACAGAGGTTAAAACAGTTAGCGAAGAAAATGGGGGCATCAGGAGAATCCACCAAATTGATTGATTTACATACAGTGGGAGAAATAGTTACAGGCGAAGTCGCAGATTTAATAAATGAGTTAGATTTGGGAAATGAGAGAGCTAATTTAATGAAAGAGATGACAGAGGCAGCATATGCAGGGGAACACCTCACACCATATATCGACCGAATATATGAGGTTAATAAGGAAGAGGGGGTCGATGTAGTCAGATTCCTGAGGGAATTAGGACCCAAGATTCCAGGAGGAAAAAGCCTCTCAATAATACTGTTAACGACCACTAGAAGAGAAATAGGAAGAGAACTGGTTAAATTTGATTTGGCAGGCAAAGCATTTAAGGATAAACACACAAAAGGGGAACAAAAAAGAGCAGCTGCCCAAAATAATGTTTCAACACAAAATGCTCAGATTAGACCACCAAACCGACAGATACCTGACAAATCGGAACAAAATCCAGCACAACCAGCAATGCCACAACATGGGTATAATTTGCGGTCACAAGGGCCACCTCCACCACAAAATCTAGATTATTTACCAAGGGGACAATTCCTAGCCCTCAGTCGGGAGGAAAGAGACAGATTCATTGAGGATAGGAGAAGAAGAGCAGCTGGTCAGGGGAGGATTGAGCAAGGTAGATATCAACCACCAGAAGGGTATCCGGGACGCTCGCGAGGGGGATTCCGAGGAGGAGGCAGAGGAGGCCCCGGTATATATGGACAGGATTCGGCTTCTCCCCTTAAACAGGCTATACAAAATCTAACAACAGAAACAGACAAAGGAGAATTAGTAGTAGTATACAAGGGGGAAAGATGTATAGTGGACACAGGGGCTGAGATATCAATGATAAGGGAAGAAGCTGGAAATCCGACAGGAAAGAAATACATAGTAGAAGGAGCATTAGGGAATAAGGATATTAGACCAGAAGTTAGATTGGGAGAATTACTGGCAATATCAGGAACTGATAATCTGATGGCAGGGAAAGATTTAATAAAAATAGATACTGGAAAAATAAGGATATTAAAACCAATTGATAACATGGAGGAAATAAGGAAACAGAAAGAGAAAAGTATTTTAAATGACGAAGCTTGGAAGAAGATGGAAGAAGTACTGATGGGAGCAAACCTAGCGATAGGTAAGAATGACACAGGTTTGCTTAGCCAGCAATTTCAACACACAATTCACGGGGGACAACACAGACCTCAAAAACAGTATCCTTTGCCTAGAGGAGCTAAGAGCGAGCTGGAGATAATAATCAAGGAATTGGAGCAGCAGGGGATTATTCAAGGGGTCACATATGCCTCAACAAATAGTCCACTTCAGGTAGTAAGAAAACCAGATGGTACATTTAGAATGGTAACAAATTACAAAGCTTTAAATAAAGTCACAAAGAAGGACAAGAGATATTTAATAAATCCACAAGCTACCTTAGAGCAAGTCACGGGAAAAACTTACTTAACTAGTATAGATTTGGCGAATGGATTCTGGAGTGTTCCATTAGACCCAGACAGCAGGGAGAAAACAGCATTCACCTTTGGAACTAAGCATTATGTATATTGTAGACTTCCACAGGGATATGTTAATTCTCCAAATCACTTTCAGGCAATAATCAGGGAGCTGATTCAAGATGATTTGGCCTTAGTATATATCGATGATATATTAATTGGAGATGACAATCAGGACATACATGTGGAAAGAGTGGCCAGGATCATTAAGACACTTGGTGAAGCAGGCTTTAAAATAGGGCTAAAGAAATGTCAAATTGGGAGAAGCGAAGTCAACTATTTGGGTTATTCAGTATCGAAGGAAGGTAGAGAGGCCAGTATTGAAATGAGGAAGAAGATAGCTGAAATTACTGCGCCGGTTTCGAAAAAAGGGGTTCAAAAAATAATGGGAATGTTGGGATATCTAAGGCCAGTAGTGAAGGACTTCAGTCTCTATGCTAAAGCCATTTATCAAACCTTGAAAGGGGATTTTATTTGGACAGCGAGGCCCAGAGAGGGTTAGATCAGTTAAAGGCAGCAATTGCGATATCGGGGTCATTAGTTGGGAGACAAGAAGAGGATGATTTAAGCATTAAATTAGACATATATAAAAATGGATATGGTATGGTACTTGCTAATCTTAGCAATCAGACACCTATCAAACATCTGACAGGAAACTGGTCGAGAGCTGAACAAAAGTTTTCAAACATCGAGAAATGTCTAGCAGCTATAACAAAGAGAATAGCAGAGATAGAAAACTTGTCGGGTGGTAAGAAAATTTATGTCACAACTGAGTTTCTGGAGTTAAAGGAGCTAACCAAGAGACAGATTTGCCAGCAAGGCGCGAATACAGCTCGATGGGAA
The DNA here is from genome assembly GCF_902713615.1 of Scyliorhinus canicula. Lineage (NCBI taxonomy): Eukaryota > Metazoa > Chordata > Chondrichthyes > Carcharhiniformes > Scyliorhinidae > Scyliorhinus > Scyliorhinus canicula. The sequence continues at coordinate 48,319,978 of NC_052151.1, read as the reverse complement.
AGATGGGAAACCATTCTTCTAAACCCTGACTTAATGTTTGTTCATAACATTCAAAAGGGACAGAAACTTGATGAGCCAGTTAGTAAAACGGAGTTGGTGAATGCTTGGGTATTATATACTGATGGTAGTAAAGTCAAGAAGGACGAAGAACAAGCCAGATGGGCATTCATTTTAAAAAATTCAGGAAATATAGTAGTGGAGGAACAGGGAGTAATCATTGGATCAGCTCAGACAGCTGAGGTAGAGGGAGTATTGCAAGGGTTAAAGGAGTGTCACCAGCGAAAGCTGCAGGAAGTTACCGTTGTAACCGATAGCTTTTTCGTGCAGCAAGGATTGGAGAAAGATTTGGAGTTTTGGAAACTAAACGGTTGGACGAACGGTAGAAATAAACTACTGGAACAGAAAGAACAGTGGGAAGAGATAGATAAAATTTTAGCCGATATGGAGATCCAGACAATTCATCAAAAAGCACACACAAAAGGAATTGGGGAACTGTGTAAGGGGAATCAGGAAGTGGATGAATTAGCCAGACTTAGGACAATAATCTTGGGGACTCTTGGGAACTCAGCAGCCGACCATCAAATGATAATTAAGCAAGTACATGAAGCCACAGGACATGGGGGTCATGTTGTAGTCTCAAGGGAGTTGAAGAAGTTGGGACTTAAAATAGCCTATTGGAGACAACATTTAACTGCAGTAAGGAGAAAATGTGAGAGATGTATGGCCTGTGGAGGACAGAGAGGAAATAAAACATATGGGAGCATAAAAACTGAGAAACCAATGCAGGAATGGTCATTAGATTATGCAGGACCACTTTTTCCCAGAAGCAGCAAAGGTAATTTGTATTTTTTAGTCAAAGCTGATAGCTGCACGGGAGAAATTGACCTTAGAGCAACCAGCAAAGCAAATGGAGCCACAACCAAAAGGGTATTGGCAGAAATGATGACCTCCAGAGGTAGACCAGAATCGATCCGAATGGACAACGCGCCACACTTTAGAAACAATACTGTTATTAACTTTTGTGCTGACAGAGGAATAACAATCAATTGGGCCGTGAAATATGCACCTGAGAGTAATGGAATGGCTGAGAGGTCTGTAAGAAAAGTAAAGGATTGGATCATAAAGAATCAGAATAATAAAGGCTGGGATAAAGACATTGAAAGAATAGTATTTGATCTTAATAGCAACCTTGGAACCTCTGTCCCCCAGGGACAAGGAGACCCAAGTGAATCTGGGAATTATCAAGTAGGAGACGAAGTTTGGGTGAAGTTACCAACTAAGACTGCGGGGAAAATCATTCGCGAGACTGTAAAATGTAAAGACAAGATTGTTCAGATTCTGGGTACACATACAATTGAATTAGAGAAGCATGGTGTCTGGAGCAAAATAAATTGTGTCACGCTTGAAACACACGACCCAGTGAGCATCAGAGGAGTTTGAGATTCTTCGAATCTCACTCAGGGGTGCAATGACAGAAGGAGGCTTGACTACATCAAGGATATGGAATATAAACCAGTTCAAAAAGAAATGATGGCAAAAGGAATCCGGAAGTCCTGGAGAGGGCACTTCTGGGATAATCCGAATTAAAGAATAGGGCCCTCTCCACCCTTGATCTGTTCATTTGCTTTTTCAGGTGGAAAAAATTAATAACAAACCAGGTCGCAAGAAGGAAGAGAACTACACTCCAATAACAAACCAGTTCGCGAGAAGGAAGAGAACTACACTCCAGAGAAGAATCTGTTCGACAGGATTGGGGGGAAACTAATGATATAATTGGCTACAAATTTGAGGGAATTAAATGCAAATTAGAATATCAAATTATAACTGGACAGTGAAACCCCCGGTCAGACATCTCTAACTGGACATTAGTTGATGGATGATCTGTGGTCTCCATGGGGTATGTACTACGCAGTGGAATCATTAAGGTCTCGGCAGCAGATAGCAGCGACTGACGAGGAACCCCAATATGATCAATGATAATAGGTTAAGAATTTCAGTAGCTTGATACTACGGCGGGAAAATTGTTACCAATGCAACAAAACAATATTGCATTGAAGAGCTATAATCGTTGATAAGAAAATTTTTTTATTTTCATGTAAATTGATAGGGACTGTTGTATATATATGAGAAGGGGGGTATGTGTGTCGTTAAATAACTTGATCCGCATTTCTAAACTGTGAATGTTTTAATAGAGGGTTAGTTAGTATGTAATAATGATTGTTCCAAAAGCCAAGAAGCGATGTTTCGATATGGATATTAAATTGTTAACAGTTGAAAATATGTAAAGTGTAACACACAGTCTATTGGTTAGGTAATGTATAAGGTGTTAAGATAAGATAAAAATTTTACTATGTATAGAACAATAAGGAGAATTTGTTTGGGAAGAAAAAAAAAGAGACGGTTCAATGCGGTTTTGTAAATGCTGAAATGAAAAATATACACGTTGTCAGAAAGATGTTCTCTCATGTAAACCAGGGGTTGGCAGACTTACATGATTCACGACAATGTTAGACATTAATGGGGAAGTTAGGAATACAAGCAGGATCAATTGAACATTTTAAATTAATAAGACTAGGGGATCAGTGGGGGGTAAAAGATATCACAATTACCACATTCCAATCAGAAATGGAAAACAAGACTCGTATTGACACTGGTCTATGATATGCATACAAATGACAATGATCAGGGATGTAGGTTAGTACAATTGGATGGGGGGACAATAAACCAAATTATAGTAATGTTTCAAATGTCAAGACGGGGTGTTCTGGAAAATACAGAATGTGTCATTTGAAACATAGAGGTCTGCCAACATCTGATCGGGGAGAGTGCAGGGAAAGATCCCACAAGAGGTTGGTGGCAGCTGAAGGGCACAGAAACTGTGGGCAGCAATTTCAGTCTATCAGAATGGTTATTACAACCTGCAGCAGGAAAAAGGCAAAAGAAAAAAGTTTTTAAAAATCTCTTTGTGTTGTTGGAAAATTGTGATGGACTGCCCCTTTAAGACCCGAAGTCCGATCCTTATCAGAGGTCCCGATCAGAACAGCTGAAACAGAGAAACCAGCGTGGACTTCAGACTCCTCCCCTTTTTCTCCCCACGAGGCAAGAAGCAAGAACAAAGACACCAGCAGCAGAACACCAGCGGCACCCGAAGAAGCAAGAAGGACAGCAGCAGCCACAGCAGCCACAGAAGACAGAAGAGGAGGAAAAGAGAAAACTGCACCAGGAGAGATGACCAGGAGGCTTGAAAGTGAAAGAGAGAGAGAGAGAGTCTGAAGGCCTCACCAACCAACCAGACAACATCAAAAAGTAAATAATGTTTTTAATTTAATGAGATAAAAAAGAGTATGTTAATAATAAAATAATTTAACCTGAAAAAGTGGTTATTAGCTTACTTCACTTCCTTAAGAACGCAGGACCCGTGACATCGATGCCATTAAGGGGTAAGTAAGTAGAATTCTTCAGTGAAGGTAGGAGTTATACCGGGGGATAACTTGAAAGGAGAGTTTGACCCGAATCGCACTCTCAGAGGCCTGTACTGGAGTCAGGGAGGAAGTTCCCTGGTCGCCGTTTTTAGAATATCGGCCCTTAAGGTTCTTTGGTATAAAGGGAATTCTAAAACATATAGGTGAATTTAAAAAACAGGGTGGATTCATCCACTGCCCGCATGGCCGCTTTGGCGATGTCCTCCTTGATGCAGTTGAAGGCCTGGCGCACCTCAGCTGACAGGGGAAATAGCGTGGCCTTAAAGAGTGGGCGGGCTTTGTCCGCATATTGAGGGACCCACTGGGCGTAGTAGGAAAAGAATCCCAAGCACCGCTTGAGGGCCTTGGGACAATGTGGGAGAGGGAGTTCTAAGAAGGGACGCATACGATCCGGATCGGGGCTCAGGACTCCGTTTTCCATGACATAGCCAAGGATTGCTAGTCTCTTTGTGCGGAAAACGCATTTCTCCTTGTTATAGGTTAGATTTCGTTTCTGAGCTGTCTGGAGAAAACGGTAGAGGTTGGCATCGTGGTCCTGCTAGTCATAGCCGCAGATGGTAACGTTATCCAAGTACGGGAACGTGGCCCGCAGCCCATACTGGTCCACCATTCGGTCCATTGCTCGTTGGAACACCGAGACCCCATTTGTGACTGATGGAACCATCAATTCACTAGACACGTGCTTTAAGATATGAACAGTGGTTTTAATCTACTTACAACAGAGCCAGCCTGTTCCGCGTTGAACTCTCGATGAACTGAACGACTGGCTCTGAGCATTGGTATTTATACAGCAGTCCAGGGGGAGGAGTCGTGGGCGGAGCAAATGGTGGAGCCCTGTACAAACTCCTAAGCATTCCCAGCGCTACTCCCCCTAGTGGTCGGGCAACGCAACTGCGCTTACAAATGCACGGTCTCACGTATATACAATACAGTGTGAATTACAGAGTTACATTCACCACAGTGACGCCGAAGGGTATCCGGAGGAAATAGAAGAGGCGGCCATCGGCCTCGAATGCCGTGTAGTGGCGGTCCTCCAGGCGGATTGGGAGCTGGTGGTATGCAGACTTCGGATCTACCGTGGAAAATAGCCGATACTGGCCGATCTGGTTAACCATGTCTGGGGAGGGGGTACGCGTCGAGGAGCGTAAACCTATTAATGGTCTGACTATAGTCTACGACCATGCTGAATTTTTCCCCGGTCTTGATGACCACCACCTGACCTCTCCAGGGGCTGTTGCTGGCCTCTATGATCCCCTCACTGAGGAGCCTTGGACCTCCGATCGGATGAACACCCTATCCTGCAGGCTGTACCGCCTGCTGCGAGTGGCTATGGGTTTACAGTCCGGGTTGAGGTTGGCAAAGAGAGGAGATTCGCAACATGGCTAGGCTGCAGATAGTGAGTGGGGGTAGGAGTCCGCTGAAACTGAGGGTCAGACTCTTGAGATTACACTGGAAATCAAGGCCTAATAAGAGTGGGGCGCAGAGTTCGGGCAGGACGTAGAGCTGGAATTTGGCATAGCTAGCGCCTTGGATTGTGAGCGTCACGGCGGTGCACCCTTGGATCAGGACAGAGTGGGAGCCCGAAGCGAGGGAGATAGTTTGCCGCGCAGGGAAAACGGAGAGCGAACAGCATCTTACCAGATCTGGGTGCACTAAGCTCTCAGTGCTCCCGGAGTCGAAAAGGCAAGGCGTGCTGTACCCGTTGATTTGGACCGTCGCCATCGAGTTGCGGAGATGCTTCGGGCGCGATTGGTCCAGTGTGACTGCGCTGAGTTGCGGGTAGTCGGCGGCTCGATCAGCTGTGCTGGAATGGCCCCGTGATGACTGCCCTCTGAGTTTGTAGTCGTCGAAGTGAGTTTCAGAGTTCGAAGGGGATGGATCCCAAGATGGCCGCCCCCACGAGTCGCACATGGCCGGCCGCATGGAGGAGGATTGCGAAGATGGCCACCCCATGTGTCGCACATGGCCGGCCGCATGGAGGAGGATTGCCAAGATGGCTGCCCCCATGAGTCGCACATGTCGGGTGGGGGCGGTGTCGGCATACAGGCTGCAGCATTTCGGGGCCTGCAGGCCTGTGAATTTAGGGAACGAGTGCTTTGAGCCCTGGGAGGGTTAGAGGCTGGGGCTTTCTTCGCCAGACACACTCTGGCATAGTGTCCTTTTCGCCCACAGCTGCTGCAGGTCGCATTGCGGGCCGGGCAGTGCTGCCGCGAGTGCTGATTCTGGCCGCAAAAGGCAGGCTGGGGAAGCATTGTGGCTGGGCGGCCGCACGGTGCAGGCCTGGGGGAGTCGCTGGTCGGGGGCCCATGACGGGGTCGCGGGGAACGAGGCTGCGGAAGGAGACCTCCATAGTTGTAGCAAGTTCAACAGTCGCTTCAAGATTTAGGGCCCCCTTTTCCAGCAGTCGCTGGCGCACGTAATTCGATCTAAGGCCCGCAACAAAGGCATCGCGTACAGCAAGTTCTCTATGTTCTGCCGCGGTTACCGCCTGGTAATTACAGTCACCAGATAAAGTTTTTAGCTCTCTCAGGAATTCTTCTAGTGATTCCGTAGGCCGCTGGCGGCGAGTAGTAAACATGTGTCGTGCATAGACCTCATTAACAGGCCTCACATACATTTTGTCGAGTAGCGTTAGGGCTTCAGTATAGGAGCCGGTACAGTTCAGTTGAGTAGAAATTCTGTGGCTCACCCTCGCGTGCAGTAGGCTCAATTTCTGCTCCTCCATTGTTTTGGCTGTGCTTGCTTCCGCCAGGTAGGCTTTAAAACACCGGAGCCAATGAGAAATTTTTTTATTTTGACTCTGCATCCTGTGGGTCGAGTTCCAGTCGCTCAGGCTTGAGGGCTGATTCCATGATTGATCCTGACTGTTTCTTAAGTAGATTAAATTGATGAGACCATCAATTCATGAGACACGTGCTTTAAGATATGAACAGTGGTTTTAATCTACTTACAACAGTGCCAGCCTGTAACACGATGGACCCTGGATGAACTAGTCGGCTGGCTCTGGGCATCGATCTTTATACAGCAGTCCAGGGGGAGGAGCCGTGGGCGGAGCCAAGGGTGGAGCCCTGTACAAACTCCTATGAATTCCCAGTGCTACTCCCCC